>NC_134729.1:13350167-13715335 GCF_049634645.1 Pelodiscus sinensis | reverse complement strand
AGCGACGGGGGCCTGGGCCGGGGGCTGCAAACACTGGGGCCTGGGCAGTTATTAAACACTGGGGCCCGCTGCTGTGCCAAATTCCCCCTGGTCCCCATCCAGGGTCCCCTCTCGGATGCCCCATGGACCCTCCCCTCCTCCAACCAGGATCGGGGCCTCCTGCTGTGCTGGGCACCACCCAGACCCTGCGCCCCCAACGGAGCCACAGAGCCCCCCCAGCTGAGCTCTGCTCTGCCAGGTGCCATGCCAGCTCCCCCCGGGGAGTTCTGGGTCCCCCCGCCCTCATTCAGGGCCCTGCACGGAGTTTCCTTAGCAGCCGACTTTGCACTGGGGGCCCTTAAACCCGACCTCTGACCCTTCCCAACCTCGCGGGGGTTTGTTCAGGAGCCGCACGGCAGCAGCTGTCCTGGGGCCGGGCCTTGGCCCACGCATCTCCCTCCACAGCGGGAAAGAGAGTCTCTCCTGGGCATGGCCAGCGCCAGGTGGAGGGGGCCGGGGAGTGAGGGATGGGCAAGTCTTGCCCTGCGGCTCACAGAGCCCCCAACCACCCTCGACCTGCCCCCCCCAACCACCCCCTGGCCTGCCCCCCTCCCTCCCACTCCCCCGTCCCCTCCAGCTATCCCCTGGCCTGCCCCAGTCCCTGCCACCCCCCACCTATCCCCTGGCCTGCCCCACTCCCAGCCACCCCCCACCTGCCCCCCCAGCTATCCCCTGGCCTGCCCCACTCCCTGCCACCCCCCGCCTGTCCCCCCCAGCTATCCCCTGGCCTGCCCCACTCCCTGCCACCCCCCACCTGTCCCCCCCAGCTATCCCCTGGCCTGCCCCACCCCCAGCCTGGTCCTTGAGTGGTTTCTAAAACTTTTAAGCTGCGTCCCCACCGCGGCTGGAACAGGCCTATAGGGCAGCATATTCCCCTGCTGGCAGGTTATATGGACCCTGCATCCCCCACCCCTCCCACAACCTCCCTCCCCCCTCCCACAACCTTCCTCCCCAGAGCCTTCGGCTGGGGTGTGTGTGTGAAACTTGGACTCATTCTGGGCACCACCAAAAAGTCTGCAAACCTGCTGCCCCGATCAGGCCCCTCCCCTCTGGGTTCTCCCAGCCTCATGCCCCGCCCCCACCTGTCACGAGCTCCAGCTTCTCGGCGGGGTCGCCCTCGTCGTACAGCTTGGGGTGGCACCGGTTCCCGATCTGGTTGATGAGCTCGGCCGGCAGGGACGCCAGGTCCTGCCGCACCCGGATCCGGTTGCGCGACTCGGAGACCACCTGGTCGGGCAGGGCTTCCACCTTTTCGGCCGCCGCCGCTGGGGGGGGGGGGGGGGAGCAGAGGGTGAACGTGCAGCACACGCCCGTAGGCCTAAGCAGTCAGCCTAGTGGCGGGGGGGGGGCTTGTGTGCGCAGATCGGCTGGGTTCTTTCCCTCACCCTGGGAGGGCAGTGGGGTCTAGTGGTTGGGGGGGGGGGGGGCTTGGAGCCAGGCTCCTGGGCTCTGTGATGAGCTCCAGCAGGGCAGTGGGGTCTAGTGGTTAGAGCTCGAGAGCTGGGAGTCAGGGCTCACTACAGCGAGCAGGGCCCACGTGTGCCGGTTTCCCTCTCCGGGAATGAACTGTTAACCCGGAGCACGAGGGGTTCGTCTCTCCAGCAGGCGAAGAGCAAACTCTCCCCCCGCTTACAACAGGGACCCCGGGCCAGCGCCCTTCCCCCGCCACGTGTCCGTGGGAAACACCCCCCTGCCGACAGGCCCCTCGGCCTTCCTGCCGAGCCCTCTGATAGCAGCCTGGGCGCCCTGCTCGCCGGGGACGGGCTGAGACCCGGCGAAACTCAGGACAGAGGCTGAGCCTTTGCCCAGCGAGATGGCGGCGTCTCCCCAGGCCTCGGCCACATCGCCGATTTACGGTTTCTATGCCCAGACGTTGCTGCCCCCATCCCTCTCCTGCCCGATGCCCTAACCACTGGGCCACCCTTCCTCTCTTGGGTTCTCTCCGCTCTTCCAGGCCAGCGCTCAGTGAAAACTAACTGTGGTTTCCACTCGCCTGTAAGCCTCACCCCGACCACAGGTGGAGCCAGCAGCCCCGCCCCTTCCCTTAGCCACACCCCAAAGGGGCGGAGCTATACTCCTTCCCCTCCCTGCCAGCTTGGAGCAGTAAGAGACCCTCCCAGAGCATGTTAAGTCCCGGAGCATGTTAAGTCCCGTCCCATCTCCCTGAGCCCTGCCCCCCAGGAGGCATTAGCGCCCCTCCCCCTCCCCAAGCCCCGCCCCCAAAGGGCGGAGCCTGAACGACCCCTCCCCCGGCCACTCTCACCTGTCTGCCCTACATTCATCATGCTGTACATGGTGTACATGTTGCAGATCTGCCGGTACTGCTCATCGGAGCCTTCCTCCGCCGCGTCCTCCTCCTCGTCCTCCTCGTTGTGATAGGAGCTGGGGCTGTCGCTCGTGTAGGCGCTGGACGTGCCGGGGCTGGTCTGGTCGGACGTGCTGGGCCCGCTCCCCGCGCCCGACCCGCCTCCCGCTCCCTGAGCCCCCGGCGGCGGCGGCTGCTGCGGCGGCGGCGGCTGCCGGTTGCCTCCGAGGTCCTGGGTGGAGAACTTGGCCATTTTGCGGCTGCCATTGTTGCCGCCGCCGCCTCCTCCCTCCTTCTGGCCGTTGTCCCAAAGCCGCTTGACCACAAACGTGCACTGGACCGAGTCCGACTCCTGCTGCTCCGTCTTGACCCGGGACACCAGGGGCAGGGGGGTGTTGCAAGAGGGCCAGCTGGAGGTCTGGGCCACGGGGCTCTGGGGCTCGGAGGACGGGGCCTCCTCGGCGTGGAGGCCCTGGGAGTCGCAGCTGGGGGAGCTGACCTTCAGGAAAAACTCAGTCCCCTTCTCCATGATCTCCTGGATCTGGAGGAAGCCGGCCGTGTACATCAGCAGGAACTGGTCGCCCACGTTCATGCTCAGCCGCCCCGTGTAGCAGAAGCTGAGGATCTGCTGGAAGGACTGAGGCTGCACGGCCGCCGGCAGCTCCACCACCGCGCTCTTGCTGTTGTTGAAAAGGTCCCGGAAGTAGGAGCTGCTGGCTGCCAGGACGGCCCGGTGGGCCTTGAAGGCATGGCCCTTCACCACCACCGAGACGTCGCAGTACAGGCCCTGCAGCCGCTGCTCGTTCAGGCACTCCAGGATGCTGTTGCCGAAGTTGGGGATCTCCATCTGCAGCGTCTGCGCCATAGTCGCCTCCTCCGGGCGGGGGGTGGGGGGGCGGTGGGGGGTTGGCTGGAGACCGGGAGGAGGGGAAAGACACAGGGGGCAGAGGTAGAGATGGACGGGTGGATATGGGGTGTATGGAGATGAATGGATGGGGGGTGGGAGGGAGGGACAGAGGGTGTGGGGATGGATGGAGGGTGGGTGCCAGGGTAGATGGATGGAGGGTGGTTGTGGGATGGATGGATGGATGGGTGGGTGTGGGGAGGGATGGATGGTGGGTGCAGGGGGGAGGGATGGATGGGGGGATGGATGGGGAGGGGATGGATGGACGGTGGGTGTGGGGAGGGATGAATGGATGGGTGGTGGGGGGGATGGATGGATGGATGGACGGTGGGTGTGGGGAGGGATGGGGAAGGGAAGGATGGTGGGTGGGTGGGGGGACGGATGGGGAGGGGATGGAGGGTGGGGAGGGATGGATGGTGGAGGGGAGGGAGGGATGGATGGATGGATGGTGGGTGTGGGGAGGGATGGGGAGGGGAGGGGATGGATGGATGGAGGGTGGGTGGGTGGGTGGGGAGGGAGGGAGGGAGGGAGGGATGGATGGATGGACGGATGGTGGGTGGGGAGGGATGAATGGATGGGTGGTGGGGGGAGGGATGGATGGATGGATGGACGGTGGGTGTGGGGAGGGATGAATGGATGGGTGGTGGGGGGGGAGGGATGAATGGATGGGTGGTGGGGGGGAGGGATGGATGGATGGATGGACGGTGGGTGTGGGGAGGGATGAATGGATGGGTGGTGGGTGGGGAGGGATGAATGGATGGGTGGTGGGGGGGAGGGATGGATGGATGGATGGTGGGTGTGGGGACGGATGGGGAGGGACGGACAGACATGCATGCCCACGGATGGATGTGCCCCCCAGTGGATGGCCAGGTGGGAACAGACGCCGGCAGCCCACAAAGGACACACAGGAGGAGATGCAGGTGATGGACGGGCCGGCGGGGGGAGGGGGACAGGAAGGTGATAGGTGGGTGCAGACGTGGGGAGAGATAAAATCGGTCAGAGAGGACGAGGGGGGGAGCAGCAGAAGAGGAACAGGTGGGGGGCCAGAGGCGGGGGAGGGGGAATGTCCAGAGGGCAGAGGAGGGTGGGGGGGAGGGGAGGAGAGAAAAAGGAAAGTGCATTAGCTGCCAGTCTGCCCTGGGCGGAACGTCCCGTCAGGCAGCTTCACTTTCCCATCTTTAGGGTGCCGCCACCTGGGCCCGTGTTAAGAACATCAGAGCGGCCAGACGGGGTCAGACCAAAGACCCATCCGGCCCAGGGTCCCATCTGCCAACAGCAGCCAGTGCCAGGTCCCCAGAGGGAACCATCAAGGGATCCCTTCCGTCGCCCATTCCCAGCCTCTGACACAGGCTAGGGACACCATCCCTGCCCAGCCTGGCTAATAGCACTTGATGCCCCTGTCCTCTGAATCTAGCTAGCTCTTTTTTGAACCCTGTTAAAATCCTGGTCTTTACAACATCCTCTGGCGAGGAGTTCCACAGGTTGACAGTGCTGCGTGAAGAAAAGCTCCCTTTGGTTTGTTTTAAACCTGCTGCCTATTCATTCATTCCTTTATCAGAGGGGTAGCCGTGTTAGTCTGAATCTGCAAAAGCGACGAGGAGTCCTGTGGCACCTTATAGACTAACTGAAGTGTAGGAGCATAAGCTTTCGTGGGCAAAGACCCACTTCGTCAGATGCATCTGACGAAGTGGGTCTTTGCCCACGAAAGCTCATTCATTCCTTTATTTGTTTAAAATATTTTTACCCCACCTCTCTATTTAAAATATTCAAGGCAGCTTAACAACATTTTTAAAAACACAATAAATTCAATTCATTTGGGGACCCCTCACTCTTGTGTTAAACCCTGGGGAACAGGATCCCAGAGGGGGGTTTCACCTGACACCTCCAGATCCCGCAGCTCAGAAGCAAGAAATCCCACCCGTGCCCACAGATCTCCAAGCCGGCAGGGACTATCGTGGTCTGTGCCACATGGGCCAGGGAACGGCCCGAGCGAACTCCCAGAGCGGAGCTTTCAGAAACACACCCCGGCCTGAGCGAAACCGGGTCAGAAACGGAGACTCCGTCCCGAGTCGGGGGAGCAGCTCCCAGATGATGCTCCCCAGGACAAATTTACACCCTGTTCCCCGGCTCCATTTGTCTGGCTTCAGGTCCCAGCCAAAGGGTTGTGTTCGAACCACGCTCTGCTCGCCGGACGAGCCCTTTCCACCCCGGGGAACAGGCAGACTCCGCCTGTGCCCGTCTCTGTGACAGGCGCTAGGAACCCACGCTCTGTCACCGGGTGGCAGGTCTTCTGAGCCGTCCGTCCCCGGTACCCACCAGCTCTGTGCTCACGGGCAGTGTCCAGTCTGCCTGACTCGGGAAAGGACCCTCCCCCGGCCTCCGCTGGAGCCAAAACCGATGAGAAGGGAGCGTCTTCCCCAGCCGCACCCAAGCCCCTCGGGACGCAGGGGGGAGGGTTCAGGGAACCCCCCGGCTCGGAAGGTGGGTGGGGGAGGCGTCTCCAGTCGCACACAGAGCGATGCCGAAGCGAGAGCCGCAGTGCACTCTGGGACAGAAGGCAGGGAAGCACTGCATGATGGGAAATCCCTGCCCCAGATGCTAACGAACCCGCCGGCCCACACCCAGCTCTGCAATGATCCAGCAGCAGCGAGCCCTCCGTTGGCATCCAAACGCCTGGGGCAGGGGCTCCGCTCGCGGCCCGGAACGGGCAGCTCCTACTGTCCAACCAGGAGGGGGGGAGCCTGTTTTGGGGAAGGGGCCACACACAAGAGAAGCAAAACCCCTCCCAGACGCGGCCCCCAACTGAGAAGCTGGAGCAACGGACACTCCCCTCAAGCTCCAGCCCCACGGGGAGGGAGAGAGAGGAATGGGGTCTGGGCAGGAGGGCGGAATAGGAGAGGGCTGGGATGGTGCAGGAGCGGGGCGGGGGTGCAGGGTCTGGGCAGGAGGGTGGAGCAGGAGAAGGTGGGGGGCTGGGCAGGAGGGTGGAGAAGGAGAAGGTGGGGGGCTGGGCAGGAGGGTGGAGAAGGAGAAGGTGGGGGCTGGGCAGGAGGGTGGAGTGGGGCAGGGGTACAGGAGAAGGTGGGGGCTGGGCAGGAGGGTGGAGTGGGGCAGGGGTACAGGAGAAGGTGGGGGGCTGGGCAGGAGGGTGGAGCAGGAGAAGGTGGGGGCTGGGCAGGAGGGTGGAGCAGGAGAAGGTGGGGGCTGGGCAGGAGGGTGGAGCAGGAGAAGGTGGGGGCTGGGCAGGAGGGTGGAGTGGGGCAGGGGTACAGGAGAAGGTGGGGGCTGGGCAGGAGGGTGGAGCAGGGTGGGGACAGAGGGGCTGGGTGGGAAGGGGCAGGGATTTGGGGGGCTGTCTGGCACAGCTGGGGGGAGGGGCAGCTGTCTCTGCACGGCTCCCCATGGACGCTGCCCCGCCCATTGGCCACAATTCCCAGCCAATGGGAGCAGTGGGAGGCGGAGCCTGCATGGAGCATTTCCCTGCAGTGCAGAGCGGCTCCCCGCCCCCCCGGCCCGGCAGAGCCCACAGGCCCAGCCCCTCCTCCGCAGCGGCGCGAGCTGGCGGGTGCCGGCCGGCCCGTCGGTTCCCCACCCACTCCAGCCTCAACAGACCAACGTCGGGGTGCTCGCTGCGCCCTCCGCCCCCCCGCGCCCCCACAGCCCCCCCGGCTCGCGAACGGGCTCTGGATCTAAAGTTTGCACAGTCCCCGGGGGACGTCATCTGCTCCTGACGGAGCGTGCGGGGGTCTCTGCTCTGCCTGGCTCCCGTCCTCCTGCCCAGGAACCCACATGAGTTCCAGATGCACCGGGGGTGCGCCCTCCCGGGACAGCCTCCTGTCCCAGCTGTATGCGACCCGCAGGGGCAGCCCATGCCAATCGGCAAACTCAGCAGCCGCCTAAGGCGCCAAGCTAAATGGGGCTCCAAATTCCCTGCCACTTCCCCTTCCCGTAACACCTGGCTTCGGCCCCGGAGAAGTGCGGCCGCTTCCCTGCGCCGTGGGAGAGGTGAGTCGGCCCCAGAAGAAGAGTGCGGGGAGCTGGCCCCCTGGGGAGGCAGTGCATGGGGGGGGGGGGAAGCCGCATCAATTAAATTGTTTTAAATTAAATTAATGCAGATTGCCTGTCTTCTAGAACTGGAAGGGACCTTGAAACATCATCGAGTCCAGTCCCTGCCTTCACAGCAGGACCGAGTACCATCCCTTACCAATTTTTGCCCCAAATCCCTAGATGGCCTCCGCAAGGATTGAACTCACAACCCTGGGTTTAGCAGGCCAATGCTCAAACCACTGAGCTATCCCTCGCCCAAATTCCAGAGTGGCAGAGTCCCCACTCCAAAGGGACACAGCCCCACACCTCATGGGTGTGGCCTAGCCACCCGATCCCTTCTTGACTCTCACCACCACATGGTCCTGCAGCAGTGAGTTCTGCAGGGACACACATTTCCTCTGTAAGTTACCGCACACACACACAAGCCACATGGCCAGCTCCTCGCCAAACACTCGCGCACCAGGCAGGAAATCCGAGCCACATGAAGTCAATTCCACGCTCCCACCCCGACACCAAGGCCTGCCAGGCCTATCAAATTGCCCGGGGAAGGGAGGAGGGTTAATTTAGTCGTGATTAGCGGAGCAATTTGCTTTACGATTTTTTGAAAAGTTCATTATTTTTTTTTTAATCCCAAGAGAACAGGAGAGAATCCACCTGCCTTCGTGTCCCCCGCCCTGGCGCTGGATTCGAGCCAGAAACCCCCCCAGAGAGGAAAAAGACCCGGCCTGTTTCCTGAGCTGTCCACTGCCCTCACCTGGGGCAGGAGGAGGCTGGTGCACCAGAGAGGGCAAAGCACCATCTCCCAGTCTGCTCCGCCCTGAGCCAGCCTGGCCCAGAACAGGGGCTGGCTCCGACTCCAGTTCCCCCCCGGGGGGGGGGGGGGGAGGCCCATGCTCCTCCCCCAGGCCGGCCCGTGCGCTGTGCTCCCCTGGGCGTGGGGCACGAGCGGTGGGAGCAGCAGAGGCCTTTCTCGCATTGTTTCGCATGTGGCGGGCACCGAACGAGGGAGCCGGAGCCACCCCTGGGCGAGCGAGCCGGGAGGGGGACCCAAGCGAGCGCATATCGACTTTGCACCCACACGCTGCGCCTGCCTCCGTACTCAGTGGGAAGCCAGGGATGGGCGGTGGGAAGGGGGGCTGAGCGCCCCATCGGCATCTCCCCAACCCCCAGGCCCCTCGGGCTTTGCTTCTCCCTCAGCCCGAGCCAGAGGACGGGGGGCACCCCCCATTTGACATGGGGGGGGAAGGAGGCCACGGGATTTGCCTAAAGCTGCGAGGGGGTCAGCAGGGGGAACCCAAGGAGTCTAATCCTAGACCGGAGCCGGCCAAGCCCTTTAACCCGGCCCGCCCCTGCAGCACGGAGCAGCGCTGCTCCAAGCGGCTGGCTGCTCCCTGCGGTTGGCTGCGCTGCACGGGGGGAGGGGGCTTTATGCACTGCCCCCACCCCTAGCAAAATCTCTCAGCTCCTACTGGCTGGAATCTAGCCAGTGGGAGCCGAGAGATTTTGCTGGGGGCGGGGCAGCACGTGAAGCGTCCCCCCCCAGCACAGAGAGCCACATGGAACAGCCAGCTGCTTCGAGCCATCTGGGGCTGCTGGGCAGCCTGCCTGAGTGTGCTGCTGGCTGGGAGCCGCTTAGGTAAGTGCCTCCCGCGGGGTCAGAGCCTGCCTCTGGCACCCCACCCCTCCTGCACCCCAACTCCCCCCCAGACCCTGCACCCCCTCCTACGCCCCTCCCCCAAGCCAGAATCCTCTCCCTGCACCCAAACCCCCTCCAACACCCCTCCCCCAGGCCAGAATCCTTTCTTGCACCCCCCCCACACCTACCCCAGACCAGAATCTTCTCCTCCCGGACCCTGCACCCCCATTCCCTGCCCAGGTCACAACCTCTTCCTTCACCCAAACTCCTTCTCAGACCCCCGCCCTCTCCTGTACCCCACTGCCCTCCCCCGACTTCACTTCTGCACCAAGCCGCCATCCAGACCCTGCCCCCCCTCCATGGACAAGTGCGGCCCTTGATCACTTACCAGAATCTTGGAGTGGGCCCCCCCATCAAAAATTGTTGCCCACCCCTGCACTGGACATCACTCCCCTCCTACAGCTGGGCACAGAACCCAGGAGTCCTGGCGTCCCACCCCTTCTCCCCCCTCTGACAGAACCTTCCCCCCAACCTTGCCCCTCACCTTCTGCTCACATCCATTCCAATAAAATACAGGACTGTGTAGCACTTTAAAGACTAACAAGATGGTTTATTAGATGATGAGCTTTCGTGGGCCAGACCCACTTCCTCTCGCCTGGCACTTCCCATGAACAGATCTCAAAGAAAGTCACTGTCCTTATTTTACAGGCGGAGAAACCGAGGCACAGAGCAGGGGAAGAGACTCACCCAAGGGCCCCTAGCACATCAGTAGCAGAGCTCGGAAGAAAGCCCAGGTCTCCCGAGTCCACTAGGCCGCACTGCCTCCCTAGGAGACATGCGGTACTAGGCGCTGTACAAATGCACAACGAGATGACAGCTTATGCCTTGTCATCAACATCTGGTCTCTGCTCCTCCCAGGCCTGGGATCCCGACTGCAAACCTTGCCGGGCAAAGGCCCCGACACCAAAACAAGGGCAAGTCTGTTCTCCGCCTTGTTCTGCAGAGGCCTCCTGAAGAGAGAGAAGCGAAAGGAGGGTGACAGACCGGGGCCCGGGCTCCATGCCTGGCCTCACTCAGACCTCGTGGACTTGGAATCCTCCAACGGGTTTAACTTCCAGGTTTTTAAAGACCCAGAGAACACCCTGCCCAGACTGTCTGATTTCAATCTCTCCCTCGTCGCCCGGAACCAATGGCTGGAAACTGAAACCAGAGCGCCCCTTGAAGCCGCTTCCACGCCCATCGGCTCCCGTTCACACCTGCACTTCCAAACCAGCGCAGCTTTTCCATAGGGACAAGTCACGGCCCTTTCGCGATAGCCGGGGCATGGATCCTGCCTTTGTCCCTTCTATTTCCAATCTGAATCGGAGCGAACGCTCATCGGGGCAAGGTCTGTCCCTCACTCTGCGTCTGTGCATGAGGAGGCCCCCAATTGCTGGGGTCGGGGGGGGGGGTCTATGAAGGGTCTGGCACAAAGCAACCCCCCAATCTCAGTTGAGGGGCAGTGTTCCCTGTAAGCTTGTGCGGCCGCTCAGGGGAAAGTCCAACGCTGCCCAGCTGATTAGCAAAGCGCCCCCCGCTAGGTTTTGGTTCTGCTGGTGGTGCACATCCCGCACATGCCTCAGCGCACAAAAATTATTCTGCACATGGACGGAAAAGATTAGAGGGGACGTTGCTGGCGGAGGCTGTGCAGGGCCTACCATGAGGGGGCCCAGATCTGTGCTGGGGGGGCATGCAGCCCCCAGCATGAGGGAACCCCCCAATCTCAGGGCTTGGCACAATAGGGCTTGGCACAGCCTTGCTCGGCACAAGCCTCCTGCAGACACCAGGTGATCGTCAGGTGAAATCCTAGCCCAGGGTGCGTTATCCTATCGCCCGAGCTTTGCTAAGCAACACAGCAAAAAGTAAGGCCGAAGGCGTCTCAGCCCTGTTTCCCCGACCGACATCTTACCCCCGTGCCAGCCCGGTCTCTACAGCCCTCACCAAGCCCCTGCCCAGGACTAGCGACCGGCCTTGCCTCTGTCCCAGGGACCCGCCGTCGGGGGAAGGGGATTCAGCAGTCTGCTCTCCTCTGCCGAAGCCAGCAGCCAAGGAGGGAACGGGGCTGAGACCCGACAACTCGTTCCATAGAAGCCAGAGCGGGGCGGCTTTTAGCCTTCCTCCGTCCAGGGAAGATCAATAGCTCAGACTAGCCCCTACACCTCTCTCCACCCAGCCCGGCCTGCTTGCCACCTGGCTCAGACACCCGCTACCCCCCCACGGTTCCCTAATTGCAGGAAGAAAGGGGGGGAGGAACCGTCCGAGCAGAGGGGGCCTTTCGCACCCAACTCAGGGTCGCCGACTGACAGGCTGGGAGAGCGGAGCAACGCCTCCTCTGAGAAAACTTCTCTGCACTTGCTACTGGGTTGCCTGAGAGGCCCAGTGCCCCAAAGATCTTTCAGTCTCAATACACTAAGCCAGGGGGGCTCAAACTTCGTAATACCATGGACCCCCCTAGAATTCTAAATGAATTTGTGTGACCCCCCCACCCTCACTGCTCCACGAGTAAAGGGGGAGTTGGGGGGTCATCGGCGCTGGCCGGAGATCAGGCAGGGGAACCGGCTGGCAGAAAGCGGGGCTGGCTGGGGAAGTTGGGGGGTCATTGAGGCTGGCCGGGGGAACTGGCCGGCGGGAAGCAGGACTGGCGGTGGGAGGGGTTGGGGGGGGGTGTGTGCAGTGGGGCTGGCCGGGGGAGATCAGGAGGAGGAGGGGAGAACCGGCTGCCAGAAGCAGGGCTGGCCAAGGAAGATCAGGAGGAGAAGTGGGGGAGAACCAGCCGGCCAGGAGGGGGTCAGACGAGGAGCGAATTGGCCGGCGGGGAGCAGGACTGACCCGGGTACGTGCAGATCCCAGGGCGCTGCCCATCCCGCGCACAGTCCCAGCGAAACGCGAGTGAGTCCGGCTGTGGCTCCACCATGCGCTTGCCCAGCGCGCAGGAGCACGGACAGGGCTTCCCCTCCTCCCCAAGGCGTCACACGCAACCAGAGGCTCCCAGCACCGATCGCACCCCCCATCCCAGCCACCATCCACCCTCGTCAGGCGCCCAGCTGGAAAACCAGAAAAAAAACGGACATTGCACATGTCCAGTATTTTCTCTATTTTTTTACTGGACTGTCCTGCGACCCCCCTCCAAGTTGCTTGCGACCCCCCTGGGGGTTGTGACCTACAGTTTGAGAAACGCTGCACTAAGCATAGACCCTATGGCCTGCTACCGCCTCTGCCTCTCCTAGGAGGGAGAGGATAGCTACGGCCTTTCTCAGGGGGTTCCCCTCGGCCAATCCTACTTCAAATGGGGGGGACCCCCTGGTGGACGGAGCCCCAGCGCCATGGATTGTGGGGGAAACTGAGGCACGGGGTGATGCAGGAACAGACCCAGAGTTTTGCCCCAGGGCAGTGACCTCCCCAGTAAGGCTGCCTCTGCGCCTTGGCTTTCGGGACCCTGGACGACGTTGCGCTTCTAAAGTCCCAGCAGCCTGAAGGAGTCGCTCTTTCTGCCTGCCGCCGGCCGTGACCTATTTGCGAGCGAGCGAAAGGAGGGCTGCAGCGAGCCGCTTTCCCAGCAGCCGGCGCGTAGCAGAACGAGACGCCCTCAGGATACAGCGTGGAACAGAACCTCACATCGCGCAGAACAAGGAATCGCCGAACGCGGCAGTTCTCCTGCGCAGGCAGCACGGGCCGGCCAGGCTCCCTTCTCCGCCACACGCCTGTTGCGTGACCCAGAGAAAACCACCCTCCGGCCTCAGTTTCCCCTTCCGCCACTTGCACTGTATTTTGTTGGGGGGCGAGTAGCTCTGATAATGTATCTGGGGAGCAGCCGGCGCAAGGGAGACCACTAGATACTAGAGAGGCAAAGGGTTAATCAGAGAACTGGTAAGCATGGCCTGTTACCCGGCCTGCTAACCGGGGTAACTGGGAGGGGGAAGCTGCGCCGGCCGGGCCTGGAAGAGTGGAGCAACCCCCCTACCCATAGTGCAGAGCAGCAAGCTCGGCCCAGAATGCGCCGCGGGATTAGGGAACTGGGTAACTTGGCAACCAAGATTTTAAATCGCTCTCAGGTACGACCCTCACACGCCGACTAAGGCTCAGACCTCCACTCCTGGAGTCCATGGAGCAGGCGCAAGCCACGCGGAGGGACAGCCCCTGCCTCAAAGAGCCTCATGCGCCTCCTTCCTTCTCTGATTTATCTCACCAGGGCAGGAAGTTTGTCAGTTTCATCTTCCAGGGCTCTTGAAGCCAACTGTCCCCTCCCCTGCTTTTTTTCAGATGAATTTTTAACACACGGGTAGGCTGACAAAGTTTTTCTGCCCATAGTAAGTTTGGAGGAAACTGGTACCAACCCTGACGGCTGGGCCATGCTGCCAGTGCAGCCGAGGGACTCCAGGAACTCTGCCTCTGTAATTTCACAGAGCCAAGGCGAAGGGGTGACGTGATCAGTCTTTTAAGTACCTACCTGGGGGACAAAACATTGATCACAGAGGGCTCTTCAATCCAGTGAACAAAAGTCTTAGAAGAGCGAGAGGCTGGAAGTTGGTGCTAAACAAACAAGCTTCCAATAACAAAACAATTTGTAAGGACAATTTACTAGGGGGGAGCGTCCATCCCTTGTAAATCAAGTTTGGAGGGTTTTTCTAAGACAGCGGCTCTACTTCAAACAGGAGCCCCTGTGGGCCACATAAGGGGCCACCTGCCAGATCAGGGAGGGCCCCATGGGCTGTGTTACGCAGACGGTCACGCTCGCTTCTGGCTTTGTAACCTATGCAGAAAATGTAACGATTCTACCATTCATCTGACTCTCAACAATAAACGCTCTCTAGTTATTCCGTCCAAGGGTTTGGAAGTGCTATGCCTATGATCGTTAACTACCTCCACGTGCAGCCCGCACTCCTTCATCCGAGGACACGTCACTAGCATCATCTTCATTTTACTGATGGCAGGGAAAGGTGAGGTGACTTGCCAGAGGTCGCCTAGGCCATCAGTGGCAGAGTTTGGAATCTAGACTCTAGGGATGTAAAGTCCCAGTTAGGTATTTAACCAGTTAACCGCAGCAGGAGGCGCAGGTGGGGGGGGCTGCTCTGGCCAGGCCAGGTAGGGCCTGCCACAGCACGCCCCAGGTGGAGGGCTGCTTCAGCCAAGCCAGGCCAAGTCTGCTGCGCTACACTGCAGGCGGGGGGGGGGGGTGCTTTGGCCAGGAGCAGCCCCCCCCCCCCCAACTGGTTAACCCTTTAACCAGGTATGCTGGAAAGGGGCATGTTTACTGGTTAACCTTTTACTCTCCAGGCCACCAGTTGGGCCAAAGCCAGGAATAAGCAGCGAGGAAGCCCAGGCTTCCACCCCCCTACTCTAACCTCCCGATTCTGGAACCTAGACCTTGGGTCCCCCCCAGAGCTGGGAACAGAACCCAGAAGTGCTGCTGGCCAGTCCTCCACCCTAACGCAGACTGACAGGTCCCCCCACACCAGAGATCCGCATGGAGTGCCCCACGGGGTGTGACCAGACAACCCCCACTGGCCAATTAGAGCAGCTGGCCCCGGTCTGAGAGTCTGCGGGGGGGTCTCGGACAAGTCCCTCCCCCTCTGTGATTCCATTTCCCCTCCCACATGTGCCTAGTGCAATTGGCCCCCGATCTTGGCCAGGGTGGCTGGGTGGCACCTGACCCTCTCCCTAGCCCCCGGCCTTGGCTGAGGCCATTAGGTGCTCCTGCCATAGAAATTACCATCAGCCAGTGGGAGATGGAAAAGTGACTTTGCCCGATCTGCACCCCAGGCAGCCCTCTGGGCGCCCGCACACTAGATTGGGGTACAGCGTCCAGCAGTGATATACAGGCCACCAAGCCAAGGCCTCCTGCTCCCCTAGGCTGCCCTCCGACCTACCCACACAGCCACCCGCTGAATATCAAGCATCCAACCCAGAGAAGCAAACTGCCCATCAACAGGCATGGGAACCCCCACACGGCACCTACTCCTGCTGCTCAGCCTCCATTGCTGCTGTGAGCCTGGCTCAGGCTGCAATCAGCCCTGCAGCTCTGCTCGGGCTTACACGCAGGCCAGTAACGGCGCCTCCTCACCGAGGGTCCCGATCCAAAGGTGCGAGCAGACCCCAGCGATTACTGATGTAGCTGCTGCGCTCCATTCCTGGGGAGGTGTAAACTGAGACATCCTGACTCCCAGCCACCCTGGTCCACTCACTAGACTCCACTCCATCCCAGGACTGGGAAGAGAACCCAGGAGTCATAGTTCTCACCACGGTGCTGCAACTACTAGACCCTACTGCCTCCGGATGCTGCGACACGGCCCCGAGTCGCCTGCTGTTTGTGGCCCAGCTTGGACAGTCGCGGAAGCAGCTCTCAGAGCCAATGGCCATGCTAGCGCTTCACAAGGAAGCAACGAGAGGCAGCGTGGCCCAGTGGTGCAAGCACCGGACTAGGAATCAGGAGACAGGATTTCCATTCCCAGTGAGCCGGGTGCTTGTGCAGCTGCCCAGGCGAGGTTCCAGCGCTGCCTGGCAGACTGGCAGAGCACCCACAGTGAGGTGTTTTGTAACTACAGGTGGTGCACATCCGCACGGGCCTCAGTGCACGCAAGATTTATTCCGTGCATAGATGGGAAAAAGCTGCACATGGATGGAAAAGATTAGAGGGGCCATGGCCCAGCCCTGCAACTGATTTGCTGGGTAACTCTGGGAGGCCCACTGCCTTGCCCTGTGCCTCAGTTTCCCCTCCCACGCAATTTCTATTTCAGCTGCAAGCTATGTGGGGCAGGGATTCTTTCGCACAATGTACCAGTGCAATGTAGCACCCTGTACAATCTATTTTAGGTACTTATATGGCCTCCCATTACCCCAGTATCTGAGCACCTAACAGCACCCTTGCTATATTTATCCTCACCCCCGTAAGGCAGGGCAGGGCTATTATTCCCATTTTACAATTGGGGAAACTGAGGCACAGACAACAGAGGACTTGGGGGGTGTCACAAGGGGAGTGCACTGGAGGCGGGAACTGAATCCAGCTCTCCCAAGCCCAAAGGGTGGGGTCTGTGGACCTCAGCAGTAGCACGTACATATAACCCGGTTCACTACCACTCTGTTTCAACACAGCTGTAAGGGTCATCTCAAGATGCAGACCCAACAGAGATGCGGTTCAACTTTAGAAACCCGGGCTTATGCACAAAGCGGGGATACCCCATCCCTTCCCCTAAATCCATTCCCAGCTGCAACCCCAAAGCTGCAACCCAATCAAAACCATATTAAAATATACAATCCCAAAATAGAAATAGCAACCCCAACAAAATAGCGTGTGCGCGCACGTACATGCGTGTGTGTGTGTGTGTGTGTGTACACACACATTCTCATTCCCAAACTGAAAATTGCAACCTAAGCAAAAGGAAGAAAAAAGCAATATAACCCAAACTAGGGATGTAAAATCCTGTTTAATCAGTTAACCAGTTAAACATGACAGTTAACCACTGAAACAGAGACGGGCAGGGTTTAACCAGTAAGTATCATCACTAACCAGTCACATCCCTGGCCCAAACCAAACAATGCACTTTTCTATTTACATTTCTGTATCTACACACACACGCCCCACAACCTGAAAATTGCAACCCCAAGAAATGGAAACGGGGAAAACACAACACAACTTGTGCTGTGTGGGCGCATGCAACATTACCTCCACCAGAAAACTGCAACCCAAACACACAGCCCCCCAGACCCCAACACAACCCAAATCCAAACAGTTCAGTTGCACCCGCCCCCTCCAAAACACAAAGAAAAACGCCAACAATTAGCAGCAGACCCAGACTTCAGAGCGCTGGGGGGGGGGGGGGGGGGGTGCAGCGCACACAGCCTTGCTACACCGCACGCTGGCCCCACTCTGGGGTTGTTCTGCTGCACCAGACACAGAGCTTTTCCAAGGAAAACTTCCTGGGTTATTTTGCCTGTTTTTTTTAGGGGGTGGGACAGACCCCCCCCCTTACCCCCCCTTTGCCAAACCCCACCAGCTCCCTGCGAAGGGGCAGGCTGGCCCCACACACACACCCTCCTGCCCTCGCTACCCCCAAACTCCCAAGCAGCTGAAGTTTACTTTAGGCTGGTGGCTCGGCCCTTCCCTTGCGGCTGGGCTGCCAGAAGCAAGATAAGACAAAAGCCCATGTAGGTACAGGAGGCTGCTCAAATGAGACCACCCCAGCTAGGAGAGGACCCCCGTCCTGGGGGGGGCGGCAACAGAAGATCCTTTCTCCACCCAGGAGCCCGATCCACTGGGGGATCACCTCCCCTCCCCCCCCAGAAGGCCTCACCAGGGTTATTTGGTGGGGGGAGGGGATTGTCTTCCCATAGCATGGGGGGGAAGGTCACTTCCGGGGGGGAGGGTGTAGGAGCAAAGTGAGGGGCAGCTAGAGAACTCCCCTTGGGGCACAAAGTTTCCCCAGGCCCTGTGGGGTGAGCAGGGGCTGAGCTGGAATGGCTCAGATCAGGGAGGCCTCCTGGGGAGAGGCGGGACCAGGAGAAAGGCCTCGCTCCCCTCCCCCCATGCCACCCAGGGGAAGGGGTACAGGCTGCTTTGGCTGGGGAGGGGAAGGAGGACGCGGCCTAGTGGGGAAGAGAAGAAATGCCTCCCTTCTCCTCTCGTGGGGGGCAGTAAGTGGGTCAGACGGGGGAGGGGCTGCAGGTCCCCTCAGGATAAGGGGGGGGGGAGTGTTAGAAGAGGAACTGCAGCAGAGGGGGAACAGGGCAGGTCCCCCCAGGCTCAAGGCGTTGCAGTGGGAAAGTTGGATGGGGGACTGCAACTGAGGGGGGCAGAGCAGGTTCCCCCAAGATCAAGGGGCTGCATGGGGGGGGGGTTAGATGGAAGGTCCGGCAAGGGGCAGAGCAGGGTCTGTTCTGGATGGGGTGAAGGGGAGGGCTGCAGCAGGGGGCAGAGCAGGGGCCCCCAGGGACAGGGGGACGTGTGGGGGGGTTCACGTGGGAGCTGCAAGAGGTCCCCTCAGAATCAGAGGATGCAATGGAAGGCCTGGTGGGGGCTGCAGTGGGGGGGGGGGGCAGGTGGGAGGTGCAGCAGGGGGCACAGAAGGACCTTCTGGGACAAGGGGTGCAGTGGGGGGGCAGGTGGGAAGGAACAGGAGGGGGTGTGTGATAGGCCCCTCAGAATCGGGGGGTGGAGTGGGGGTCAGGGGTGCAGTAAGGTGCCAGGCATAGGGTGCAGCGGGGGGCTGCAGCAGGCCCCCAGGATCGTGGGGTGCAGTAGGGTGCCAGGTGGAGAGTGCAGTGGGGTGGGCTCAGCAGGTTCCCTAGGACCGGGGGTGCAGTGGGGGCCAGGCCAGGGGTACAGTGGGGATGGGGCGCAATAGGTCCCCCAGGATCGGGGGGGCAGGCGGAGGGGTTCAGCAGGGAGGTGCATGGGGGGGCCAGGCGGGGGGTGCAAAGGGGACCAAGTGGGGGTGCAGTAGGAGGTACATGGGGGGCAGGCGGGGGTGCATCGGGGGCCAAGTGGGGGTGCAGTAAGGGGGTGCATGGGGGCAGACGGGGGGTGCGGCAGGGGCCAAGTGGGGGCACAGCAGGGGGTGCATGTGGGGCAGGCAGGGGGTGAAGTAAGGGGGTGCACGGGGGGCCAGGCGGGGGTGCAGTAGGGGGGTGCATGGGGGGCCAGGCGGGGGTGCAGTAGGGGGGTGCATCGGGGCCAAGTGGGGGTGCAGTAGGGGATACATGGGGGGCAGGCGGGGGTGAAGTAAGGGGGTGCATGGGGGGCCAGGCGGGGGTGCAGTAGGGGGGTGCATGGGGGGCCAAGTGGGGGTGCAGTAGGGGGGTGCATGGGGGGCCAGGCGGGGGTGCATCGGGGCCAAGTGGGGGTGCAGTAGGGGGGTGCATGGGGGGCCAGGCGGGGGTGCATCGGGGCCAAGTGGGGGTGCAGTAAGGGGGTGCATGGGGGGGTGCAGCGGGGGCCAAGTGGCAGCGCAGCAGGGGGTGCACGGGGGGCGGCGCGGCGGGGGAGGGGCGCGGGCCGGCTCCCACCTGTGCACAGGGGCGGTCTCCGCGCAGGGCTCAGCTCGCCCTCGCCTCGCAGCAGCAGCCATTCATTGCCAGCCAGGCCGGCTCAGCCGAGGGCCGAGCGCTCCGATGCGGCCGCGGCCGCCGCCAGCCGGGCCTCCCCTTGCATCAGGCGCGCACACGCCCAGGCGCGGCTAGCTGAGCCCGGAGCTGCTGCTGCTCCCTGCTGGGCCCAGGGCGCCTGGCCCCTCCCCGCGCCCGGCCAGGCAGCCTCTGGGCTCTGAGCGCAGGGGAGGGGCGGTCTGCAGGGAGCAGCTGGCCGGGTTGCAGCTAGATGTGCATGTGTGGACGGAGAGGGGGGTGTAGGGAGGGAGCTTAGCGAGATGGGTGGCCTGGGATTAGAGAGACAAGAACAGCAGCATCATATGATGCTCCCCTGCTACACCCAGGAAAGCAGAACTACCCAGCTGGGTCATTCCATCCGCTTTTCTGCAGATCATCCTCTGCAGAGTCTAAAACTCTCATATAAACACACAGTTCCTAATCGAGCACTAGACATCCACATAACGTCATACTATGATTATACCATTTTAATACAGTAAAAATATACAGAGCGTAATGCAGGAAATTGTATATATAGAGAAGAAGAATAGAGTGATGATTATATTATACATAATTTCTCTGCACTAAACTTACTGCTTCCATGATCATGCTAAATTTAATATCCTATTATTACGTTTATATATAGATATGATTTATATCAAACGTATATAAAGTTATAATATGATTTATATATACTTATATCACATGTTTAGCTCAACCTATATACACCTAAATATACAACTAAATATCATACTATAATATAAGTAATAAAATTATATGTATACATTTCTTCTTGTCCTTACTTTAAGTCTTTTTGTCATTTCCTTTATACATGTATCTGTGTAAACTAACTTATATATCCGAGCACTGAACTTAATATAACTTTTATAAACTAATATATGTAAAGTACGGATATAAACTTTTATATGTATGAAGTAAATGTCATTATATACAATTTTTAGTACAGAGAAATATATAAAGTTTGGTGCAAATAAATCATGAAATGGGAAGGTCAGGTTCAAAGAAAAGGGGAGAGTTAGGTTCTATTCTTAGGAAGTTTGGATCTAGGAGCAAAATCCACCCACTTTCCTGCCAAAAAGAAGCTAGGGGCTGTTATGGGAGAGATGGATTAGAAGGGATTCTCCCACCTTTAAATTGGAATCTGGAGGAAAAATATGGCTGGAAGATTTCCCCTGTGATTAGGCCCAAAGTTCACACACAAACAAAACAAGTTTGGGGATTTGGAGTAAGGGAAGGTCATACTCAGGTTTGGATCTAGAATTAACACAGCAAAAGCTGAATTCTGGGGTTTGAATTTGAGGAAGTTTTTCCTAATTTTGAGTTCCCCCAGAACTGACCCCCCAAAACACAAATATGTGTGTGTTGGGAGGGGGGCGAGGAGGAGGGGGAGAATTAATCTCTGAAACAATATGTTTGGAGGCAGATTAAAAGGAGAGTTCCCCCAAACCGAGAACTGCCCCCCTTAGAAAGAAAAAAAGAAGTGGTTGAATTGGGGGCAATTTTCCCCAATTTTTTTATTCCAGAAATGACACCTTTAAAATCTTAAGGAGAGGGATGTAGTAAAGGAGAATGTTCCCTCCAAATTGCAGGGGATGGGTGTTTCTGGATTTTCTAGCTGGGTTCTGAATTATTCCTCAACCCCACTCCCTTAAACTCCATTTTTATGGCCCTGATCCGTTCCATGCGTGTGCATGTGTGGGTGTGTTTTTTTCCAGCTCGGGTCTGGACTCCTGCCCCTTTTTAGGGCCCTAGTTCTCCTAGGGGCACTCCACATTTTCAGGGTGTTCAGACCTGTGTTGCCATGGTGACATTTGGATTTCCCTCTGTATTTTGAGGAATATGTTAATATCGGGGGTTCTGCCCACGCCCCCCAATCTGTGAGTCAAGCCCTGCCCGGAGGAAGAGGCAGAGACTAGGCAGATATGTGGAAAAGCACAAGCACGGCCCATTGGGCCTTGTCTGGTAGTGGAGTTTGCAGACCTAGTCTGCAGCTGGGAACTGTGGAAGTGCTGGTGGAGGCTCCGAACCTTTCCTAAGATGCTGTTTAGAGGGGTTCATGAGCCTCAGGGGCTAAGGGGGTAGATGAGCTGGCAGGGGTTACACTCAATGATCACCCCCCAAACCTGTGCAGGGCGTAGGGAATGGGAATACAGATCTAGCTCCATTGAGCCCCTCTGCTTCTAGGGGGCTTTCTTGAAGAAGTTTCACAGGCCGGGTGCAGGGGTGGGAGTGAGGAAGGGCTCACTTTGGATTTGCTGCCCTGACAGCTACAGACCTCAGGGAGCCTGCTGGAGGCTATGGGGACGTTTTGTGGGCCTGCTGCCATGTGGTTTTGTAGACAGAGCTGCATTTCTGGGTGTTTGGGGGGATGTTTTGTTTCTGGGTGTTTGGGGGGGATGTCCGTGTTGCGTGACAGTGATTTTTACCACCGGACCACCTCTGTTGCAGTCATGAGGCTGCCGCATTAATGGGGGGGGCTGCCTGACAGTGATCCCCAAGGGAGGGAAATGCCCCCACTTGGCAAGACAAGTCTCTAGTCCCTCACTCTCCCCCACCACCCATTCTCAATGGCATTGAGTTTCTGGTCGCAGCTTCCAAGCTTTCTGTCCCTCTAGCCGCCCTGTACCTGGCACCTCCCATTGGCCGGATGCAGGTCACCTGATCGCTCCCCGCAGGATACAATATGGCGCTGTCCATCTAGCTGCTGCTGGAAGGCGTGGAGGTAAAGCGGAGTTCGCGGGCTATGGGGAGCTGCGGGGGAGGGGGCTGATCTGTCCCTCTTCCCGGGGCTTGGGTTTCGTTTCGCTTTTCTCGGGGGGGACAGAGACCTACAATTGTAGCTCCCCACCCCCCTGCCTGGCGGGGTTTGGGATTATTCCCCCCCCCCCCCCACCCCCGCACGATGCTCAAAACCTGGCACCAGCCCCTCACGCTGAGTCACTCTCGCCTGCTGCCCTTGTGAGGGATTGAGGCCTCCAGAAAGCATAGGCTGCGGGGATCGCTCTCCCAGGTCGCTGGCTCTTGCAGTTTCATTGTGAGTTTCAGGATACTTGGCGTGCCCCTTCCCCCGTTTCCCTCTGAAAATCTTGGCTCCTGGGACTGCATGAGACTCTCAAGCTTTTGTTTAAGAAAAAACAGCAGCACTGGCCCTGTCTTTAATAGGGTTGCTGCCTCTGTGAGGCACAGAAACCCTCTGGGCCATCTGAACCATTTCAGCTGCAAAAAAGGGGTGATCCTGGGGAAAACCTAGGCTGGTGGCTGGACTAGTCCTTCAACTTGCGATGAAACACTTTAAAATATGGATCCTAATGGCGTGGCCCCGATGCCTGAAATCACATCCACAGAACCCCATGTGCTGTTTTGAAAAATCTGATAACTCGTGTGTGGAGTCCTTCTCCCCCCCCCCCCCCCCCATCATGATGGCTAATTTTTGGATGCTTGAGGCTGATGATGCTGTTGTAGTGCAGAGAGACCTAGGAGTCCGTGCCATGGAGTAGAGGCTGTTGTGTGAAAAGCACTGTAGGGACACAAAACAAACAGATGTCCTGCTCTAATGAGCTCACGAGCTGAGGTTTGTCTATACGCAGGTCCTGCACTGACTTATACATTTGTTGCCATGTCTGAACGTGGATGTGGGTGTAGTAGCTTAAAGATGTGCTGGTAAATTTACCAAAACAAGTGCTGCTGATTTCAGCCCTTGTGGGGTAGGGCTGCATCCACATCAGATAGTTACATTGCTGCAACAAAATGCTTTTTCCCACAAAATGCAGGTAACAGTATTTCCTTCACAATCGCTGTGAGTAGAAAGACGGGCAGGGACAGGAATGAGGGCTAGGGAAGTAGTGATCCGTGCTCATCTGGAACGCTGAATTCCGATCCCCCCCCCCCCCATAACTCTCCCTCATCGCGATGGCGACAAGAAACTTGGAAATGGCTGATGTGTGGAGACTGCTGCCCCTTATGCTCACTGATGTGGTTTCCTTTTGCTCTTGTCTATAAGCAATTGTCACCTCTCAACTTGTATTTAGATTGCAGGTGCTTTGGGGCAAGGCTGGTCTTTGTTTTGGGGCTGAACGGTGCCTGGCACAGCGAGGCTGTGGAAGTGTTTGTGGTATTTTTCTTGTACTCTGGAGACGGCTGTGACACAGGGTGTTCTGAGGAAGGCTAATGTCACTCTACTGGTTTAGCTTATGAGACGCTGTGTCCTGCAGTCAGGCAGAACTGTAGCAAATTGGCTGACTGGAAGGGGCCGGAGATTCCTACCTGCCAAAGATCTGCTAGCCAGAGAGCTCTGGACTGCCAAGGACATGGAGGAAGAACACTCACAGGAAGCCAATGGCTCCTGTCCAGAACAGAGTGAGGGGCAGCCGCCTGCCTCTGATCCAGTGGTGGATGCTGGGAGCTGTGCCGGCCCCATGAAAACAGGGGAGACTGTGATTACCGAGGGAAAAGCGAAGATCATCTTCCCCAGTGCCAACGAAGTGTTCTACAACCCCGTGCAGGAGTTTAACCGAGACCTGACGTAAGTACAACTGAGGGGGCTGGAACTGTCTACCAGAGGTACTTATCTGCCCCCATCACAATAGTATCTGAGCACCTCCCAACCCTCCTGCGAGGCACGGCAAAGTTACTATCCCATTGTACAGATGGGGTGGGGGAGGGGCACAGCAGCTAAGTGACTTGGCCAAGCTCATGCAGGCATCTGTGGCAGAGCAAGGAGATGAACCCAGGTCTTCCTAAACTGTTGTTCCTCTCCCACTAGACCACTCTTCTCTAGTGCCGAGCACCTGCTGTGGGGGGTGCCCCCACTTAATAAGCCTGTAGCCAGGACCCCAGAATCCAGTCCCTTTTGCCACTGTGGCTCACGAGAGAATTGCTTGGAAAACGTGGGTAAGAGCGTGAGAGTCTGCCTGGGGACGTGGCCTGGATCTGACTTAACATGTGCTGAGGCCTGTGTGTGTGTCTGCCCTTCCGCCCCAGGTGTGCTGTGATCACGGAATTCATTCGCCTGCGGCTTGTGGCAAAGGGGATTCAAAGTAAGTGGAAATAACTCTCGTCCCCCCCCCCCCCCCCGTGCAGGAGCAGGATGGTCACGGTAGCGCGACTGCCACTAGCACCTTGGCTTTCAAAGCCAGATGAGACCCTCTTGGTGCTGCCCCTCCCTGAGACTCCTGCCGGTTGCTCCCTTTCCCTGCAGCAGTGCCTTGGGGCATGCGCCAGCTGCTTGCTGATCCCTTCCCTCTGCTATAGGTTCCCAAATTGGGGGGGCGTGCCCCCCCTGGGGGGGGGGCTTGAAGAAATGTCTGCTTGCGTGGGGGAGGGGGCAGTAATTCTGGAGCTGCCTCTACGCTCTCCATAGTTTGAGGTCCACAGGGGCTTGCTCTCTTCCTCTCCCCCCCTGCCTGCCCCGGGTCCCTTCCAACCCTAATCTGTGTGATTCTGGGCTCTGCCCTGTCGCCCCGGGTTGCAGGGACCAGCCAAATTGCAAGGTGCTTTGGCATAGGGGGCAGATCAGGGGAGTGATCGGAGGCTGGGAACAGGGTGGCGCAGGGCTGTCATGTTAGCTCCTCAGCCAGGGAGGGTCCCCCTGCCCAGAGGGGCAACCCCCGTGCCCGCTGCGAGGCCGCTTGGCACATCAGAGCAGCCCCAAGCCAGGCCCGCTGAGGTCTGAAGCCAGAGCGGCTGCCCGGCCTCTTGTCACCCAGATGAGGCGCGGTGCTGGGGTGTGTGCAGAGTGGGGGGCATGTGGGGGGGGGGGGGGTCAGGTGACCTTGACCCTCGCATCGCCGCCGCTCGCTCTGTCTCTTGCAGTTGCCGTCCCAGGAGAGAAGGGGCTCGAGAAGGTGGTTGTGGACCTCTCCGAAGGGGAGGAGGCGGCGTCGGAACCGGCGCCTGACGGGGAGGGGACGGACCAGGCGGCGGCGGGAGACGTGTGCGAGGTGCGTTGAACCCTTGGACTCGCTTTTCCCGCCATGCCGGGGTCCCTGTCTTGCCGGGCACTGCCTGGCGCGAGACAGTCCCCGCCCCCCCGGCGGTCACCGAAGAGCCGAGCTGCTCGCTCTCTGCGGAGGGTAGGTGGGTTCTAAATGGCTCACCCTGCTATGGGTTCCCCTGGCTAAGACCCAGGGAACAGGGAGGGGAGATTCTCCCTTAACCTCCCTCCCCTGTTTTTAGCGGGGAGCTGAACCCCCTCCCCGCTTCTGCTGGCTTCACCCCTGCCTCGTAGTGGGGCTCGCGCTGGCCCCCAGCTCGGTGGTCAGTCTGGTGTTCAGGTGGGTGCAGGCGCTTCCCAATCCAGAGCTGGGCGCCGGGGTAGCCTGGGCAGGTGTTTCCCATTGTGGCCGGGTGAGGGCAGAGCCCGCTTCAGCCGTGGCTGGCGGGTCCTACCCCCCCCCCGTTACATAACCTTCAGCTGCTGCCAGCTCCACCCCTGGGGCAGCTGGTGTTGCCTGCCCAGCTGTCCTCAGGTGGGGGGACTCGAACTCACCACCCTGTGCTCCAGAGGCTGATGGCCTATCCCCCAGGGAGCACGCCCACCTCTGTGATTTCATTGGGGGCCTCGCTCAGTCATCGGGGGCTTGGCTCTCGGATCCTGAGGTGCTGGGTTCGGTTCCCCACTGCTCCCCGGTGGCCTTTGCCTGAGATGCTGCCCTTTCCCCCCCGCAGGAGGGAGTGCGGGTCTTGGAGGCCCTGGCTGCCTCGGGGCTCCGCTCCATCCGCTTTGCCAAGGAGGTGCCCGGCCTGCGGGCTGTGGTGGCCAACGACTTTTCCGCCAAAGCCGTCGAGCTCATGGAGCGGAACGTCCAGTTCAACGGAGTCGGGCACCTGGTGACGCCGAGCTTGGCCGATGCCAGGTACAGCGGGCGGGGGGGCTGTCGCACGCACCGAGCGGGCTGGTCTCAGCCGCTCACTGGGTTGGCCTGAGCCCAGTCCAGCTGGCTCGGAAGCAGGAGGGCGAATGGCCCTGTGCCTGGGGCGGGCAGGGCGGCGAACGGGACTAGCTCTGGGGATCTGCTAACACAGGCCCCCGTGGCTGGCTAGCCAGTAGGGAGCCCCGTGTAGCACGGTGGGCGGGTTCACGGGCCAGGTCTCCAGCAGCCACGGTCGCTAACTGCCTCCCGCTGGCCGAGGGGTGAGGCAGAAGCTGTGGGGGGCAGGGATTGTCTGTGACTCTGTGCTGCTCGTGGGGCACGTAGCGCTGCCATCACCCCCCCTCCCCCGCAGTCACAAGACAGAGCCCCCTCTCTGGCGGGGGGCTGAGCCCCCCAAGGTCCCTCAGGCTGCCTCTCAGTGCCTCCCCGGCCTGCCCGCAGGATGCTGATGTATGAGCAGAAAGCGAAGAAGGAGCCGTTCGATATCATCGACCTGGACCCGTATGGCAGCCCGGCCACCTTCCTGGACGCCGCCGTGCAGGCCGTGAGCGATGGCGGTGAGCGAGGGGGCCGTGGTGCTGCGAGCTTCCCTGCAGCAGTGCCTTGGGGCACGTGCCAGCTGCTTGCTGATCCCTTCCCTCTGCTATAGGTTCCCAAATTGGGGGGGCGTGCCCCCCTGGGGGGGCATGAAGAAGTTCCAGGAGGGGCGCAAGGCGACCCAGCCCCCCCCCAAGAAAGAGCCCGGTCCGTCCGGTATTTTCCGTTTTTCCTGGCTCGGGTGTCCCCTGGAACACGTGCAACTCAGGTTGGCTGGGAGTGGGGATGGGGGGGCGGAGGATGGAGCACCCCAGGCAGACTTCAAAATGGCCGCCTTAAAAGGGCAATGTCTGCTCTGCTCTTAAAAGGGCAACTTTTTTTTTTCTCTACAAGTTTGCTGCTATGCTTGGCTTTTGGGGGTGGGGAGGTGAGAGTTTGTCAAAAATCAAAAAGGGGGCATGATGCCGAAAAATTTGGGAACCGCTGCTCCAGGGCGTAGGAGCTGGAGCGTTAGAGCAGGGCAGCGAGGAATCCGGCCTCCTGGCTTCTGTTCCCGGCTTTCCCAGAGCAGATGACTCCCCTCCTCCACCTCAGACCCCTGGGCTGAGACCCATCCAGGCTGGAGCAGGTGAAGCCCAGAGCTGGGGGAAG
Organism: Pelodiscus sinensis; assembly: GCF_049634645.1. Taxonomy (NCBI): domain Eukaryota; kingdom Metazoa; phylum Chordata; order Testudines; family Trionychidae; genus Pelodiscus; species Pelodiscus sinensis. The sequence goes on along the minus strand of NC_134729.1, from coordinate 13,688,207 downwards.
ACTCCTCCACTGACCCCACCCCCGATGCCCCCTCGCAGGCCTGCTGTGCGTCACCTGCACCGACATGGCAGTGATGGCCGGGAACAGCGGGGAGACGTGTTACAGCAAGTACGGAGCCATGTCCCTCAAGGGCAAGTTCTGCCATGAGATGGTAAGTGGAGGCAGGGGGCAGAGGGAAGGGGAGCTCAGCCTCCTCCCTGGCCCTCTGGCGCTGGGCCTGCTAGGGCTGGGCTGAGGCCTGGCGCCCTCGTGTCTCAGCAGAGCTGGGTTGCGGATTGGGCCCTGCCCTGGAAGTGGAGCATTGCCTCCTGGCCTGCCCTGTGCTGCACCCCAGCTCCCCCCCACAGCTAGCCTCCTGGCAGCTCCCCCAGCCTGGCTCGGCAGCCCCGGTGCTCGCCCCTGTCTCCCCACACAGGCCCTGCGGATCATCCTGCACAGCCTGGACCTGCACGCCAACTGCTACCAGCGCTACATCGTTCCGCTGCTGTCGGTCAGCGCCGACTTCTACATCCGGGTCTTCGTGCGGGTCTTCTCCGGCCAGGCCACTGTGAAAGCCTCTGCCAGGTGATCTGGGTGCTGCGCGCAGGCCTTCACTCCGGGTCCTGACCGGCCCCCTGCCGGAGCGCCCTGTCCACCTCTAACCTGCCCGCCGTGCCCCGCCCCCGCGGAGCTCCCTGCCTGGCTCCCTGCAGCGCCCCCTACTGGAGCTCCCTGTCCACCTGTAACCTGCAGCGCCCCCTGGCGGAGCTCCCTGTCCACCTCTAACCTGCCCGCCCTGCCCCGCCCCTGCGGAGCTCCCTGCCTGGCTCCCTGCAGCGCCCCCTACTGGAGCTCCCTGTCCACCTCTAACCTGCCCGCCCTGCCCCGCCCCTGCGGAGCTCCCTGCCTGGCTCCCTGCAGCGCCCCCTACTGGAGCTCCCTGTCCACCTCTAACCTGCCCGCCCTGCCCCGCCCCTGCGGAGCTCCCTGCCTGGCTCCCTGCAGCGCCCCCTACTGGAGCTCTCTGTCCACCTGTAACCTGCCCTGCCCCCTGGCGGAGCTCCCTGTCCACCTCTAACCTGCCCGCCCTGCCCCGCCCCCGCGGAGCTCCCTGCCTGGCTCCCTGCAGCGCCCCCTACTGGAGCTCCCTGTCCACCTGTAACCTGCCCGCCGTGCCCCGCCCCCGCGGAGCTCCCTGTCCACCTGTAACCTGCCCTGCCCCCTGGCGGAGCTCCCTGTCCGGCTCCCTGTGGCGCCCCTACTGGAGCTCCCTGTCCCCCTGTAACCTGCCCCGCCCCCTGGAAGCATTCCCTGCAACACCCCCTGCTCGCCTCCCCTCTGCTTGCTGGGCTTGAGCCCTGTTATCACTGCCTCTCCCCGTCTCTGCAGCAAACAGGCCCTGGTGTATAACTGCGTGGGCTGCGGGACCCACCACTTCCAGAGACTCGGCAAGATGACGAGCCACGGGAGCAAGTATGGAGCTCCGGGTTCTCCCCCCCACGGGTCAGCCCCCAACTCCTGGCCCTGGAAAGCTGGGGAGGGGACCTGACCTCAGAGCTAGTGACTGGAGAGGGCCTGTGTCTGCCAGATGGGAGTCCAGGGCTGGGAGCCCCTAAGGAGATGTAGGATGGATGTGGGAGGTGACTGGTTCCTGGAGGGGGCCCCAGCAGGAGGGGGGCCTGTCTGGGGGAGCCTGTGGGGGGGCTGGACTGTGAGATCTCAGGGTGGGGGCGATGGGGGGAGGGGCTCTATCCCATTCTGTGTCTAATCACTGATCCAATTTCAGTTTTAAATACTCAGCTGCCTCCGGCCCCCCCGTGGGCCCCTCCTGCGAGCATTGCGGCCAGCGGCACCAGGTGAGCGCCCCACTCCCCTGGTGCGCCCCACTCCCATAGGGCCAGGCGCTGCCCTTACCTGCCCTGTTCTCTCCCAGCTGGGGGGCCCCGTGTGGGCGGAGCCCCTCCACGACCTGGCCTTTGTCCAGAGGATCCTGTCGGCCTTGGGGAGCAACCCGGGGCGGTTCCGGACACAGGCACGGATCCAGGGCGTGCTGAGCATGGTGACCGAGGTGAGGGGCCTTGCTGGGGAACCGGGTTGGGTCTGCGTTGGGGAGCATCGGGGGGAGACTGAAGGGGGGATGAGGCTTTCTTGAGACTGTTCCCCACTCGGGAACGCTGAGGTGGGGGCCCGCAAGTGACTTGAGAAATAACCCTCTGGAGGCAGGGTCGGCCGCAAGTCCAGTCACAGGTGCCCTGGCCCTGGCCGGTAGCTGCCACCACCCTCGTGGAAAAACTCAGCAGAGTTCCCAAACCAGAGAGAGAAAAATACCCAACCCCGTCTAACTGCGCGTTCCCCATCTACCCACATGCCTGCTTCTGTCCTTTGTGGCCCGGGTCTTGCTGGACCGTCCACGTCCGGCTCCCAAGGCTCACTGCACCTCGCCCCGGCCTTTCCCGACAGCCACACGCGCAGCAGCAGTGGGCACCTGGCTGCTTTCGGTTCCTGTCTCCCCCCCTCTTCCCACTGGTACCTCCTGGCCCCCCCTGCTCTGGGTTTAACCCCTTAATTACTGACAGCTGGCATGTCTAGGAAAGGGTAGAGCCCCTCTCCCTCCCATCTGTCGCAAGCTAGTTGGGTTTCTGAGCCATTGTGGTAGGGGGCGTGGCCAGTCGGGTGGGGGCGGGGCCTGCGCCATGCTGCGCCACTGTGTCCCTCTCATGTTCCCCTCTGGGCAGGAGCTGAGCGACGTCCCGCTGTATTACACCCTCGACAGCCTGAGCAGCACCATCCACTGCAACACGCCCTCCCTGCTGCAGTTCAGGTACCCAGGCGCCGTGTGGGACCAGCCAGCAGGGGCCGGGCAGAGCCCGGGGCCACCCCGGTGCCCTGGGGGGAGCAGGGCAGAGCTGGGAATAGATCCAGGCCAGCTCCCCCTCCCCCCAGCTATGCTGCCTCCAAGGCTGGGGGGGAAGAATCACCAGTCTCCCCCTCCCCCGGCGCATGCGGCACTAAGGAGCGCTGGGGGGGGCCGGGAGGGGGAACGTGCCCCTCACGAGCTGCTGCCCCAGGGCTCCCGTCCCCGCAGTGCGGGCGCCTGGCCTGAGGGCTCCCCTCTGCTTCCAGATCCGCCCTCCTCCACGCCGGCTACCGCGTGTCGCTCTCCCACGCCTGCAAGAACGCCGTCAAGACGGACGCGCCGCCCGCCGCCCTCTGGGACATCATGAGATCCTGGGTGAGTGGGGGCGGGGGGGGTGCTGTGCCTTCCTGCCCCGCCCCTGGTCAGGCCCCAGCTAGCCAGGATGCCTCCAAGCCAGTCCTGGCCGGGCTGGGGCAGGCCTCCCTGAAGGGGCCCTTCCGTGGAGACGCTCTGCCAATGCTCAGGATTGGGGGGCGGGTAGGCCTGGCGGCCAAGGGGCCTGCAGCTCAGGATTAAGGGGGGCAGCGGCTGTGCTGTGGGTTGGGGAGGATAGGCCTGGGGGCCAGGGGGCCTGCAGCTCAGGATTAAGGGGGGCAGCGGCTGCGCTGTGGGTTGGGGAGGATAGGCCTGGGGGCTGGCTGAGCTGTGGGTGGGGGGCCCAGAGCTGGGGGCAGTGGGTGCAAATCAAGGGAAAAAAATGACCTGATCTCTCCTCCCTCCTCCCCCCCAGGAGAGACTCCATCCTGTGAAGAGAGAGCGACTCTCGGCCACCAGCCCGGCCTTCCACATCCTCGCCGTGGAGCCCACGTAGGGCCGGGGGGCTCGCTGGGGGCCAGGCGGGCACCTGGGGCTCTGCTTCCTTCGCTCCGGTGCAGGGGCTGGAGGGAACCATCCTAGGACTTGACTGTGGGGTTTGAGGCCTGGCTGTGCCACTGTCCTTCAGTACAACTGTGGGTGGGTCATGTCCCCGCCCAGTGCCTCAGTTTCCTCATCTGTCAAATGCAGCTGGCGCTACTGGCCTCTTTGGCGAGCGCTGTGCGATCGCTGGGTAAGCCGCAGGGCTGGCCGCAGGCCGGGCTGGCGTAACCTCACCAGGCCTTGGGCACTAGCTGGGCCGGGGTGCTGGGCCTGGCCCTGGCCTGCCGGGCCCCTGCTGCTGCAGGACAAGGCCGATGGCGAAGGTGGGTTGTTTCACTGGGGGGTGTTGAGCAGCTGGGGGAGAGGCCCAGACTGGCTCTGAGCCCCCCATGTGCCCCCTGCCCAAGGGGATCCCCCCCTGCTAGGCACTAAGCCGCCTGTCTCCCTCCCCTCCCGCCCCAGGCTGCAGGCGTCCTTCACCATCCGCGAGGACGCCAACCCCAAATCCCGGAAGCAGGGCCTGAAACGATTCCAGGAGAACCCCGAAGCCTACTGGGGCCCTAAAGCCAGAGCTAAGACAGGGTAAGGGGAGCCCCGGGGTGAGCGGGGACTCCTGCGTTCAATTCCTGGCTCTGAGGTGATGGGCCGCTTTCTGCCTGGCTCCCTGCCTCAGTTTCCCCAGTTGTAAAGTGGGGCCAGGCTGGTGAGAAACTTCACTTGCTGCTGGCAAAACGTCTGACTGAAAGGCAGTGACCGGGCCAGCTCTCGGGGGGCCTGGGCCCAGGGCGGAGTTAACGGTGGCGACTCTGGCTCCGTGTTGGAGCAGTTCACCCTGTGGGGCTACTCTAGCGCCAGGTTTGCAGCCCTGGCCTGCTTCCATTGGGCCTCTTCAGCGCCTCCCCCCTGGGGGGCTGTGGGGATGCTCCTTTGGGTCTGTTGCTGGGGGCTGTTCTCGAGCTGCCATGCTCCACCCCAGAGGCAGCTGCTGTCACTCCTAGAGCTGCTGCCTTTAGAGGCTGTCGCGGAACAAGAGGCAGGGACGGGGCTGGGCTCAGCCGCCTTCCTCACCCAGCTGCCCCCCGCCTGCCCAGGGGGGGCATTTCCACCTCCCTGCAGGACAAGAGGAAGCTGCATCAGAACAAGCGGAAGGAGAGGGTGGAGGACAGGAGCCGCTTGAAAAACAAGAGACTCAAGGAGGTGAGGCTGGGCCGGGGGCGGGGGGTCCTGGCCTGGGTTCAGCTGTAGTAACATTAACACTGTTGCTTCTCTCCCCGTGCCAGGCGAGCGAGGGGGGGGCGGAGAAGTGCTGTCCCTCCCCCGAACCAGCCCCCGTGGCGGAGGAGCCAGCGGCCCCCCCGCAGTAACCCGGCGCCGGGCAGGAAGCGCCGCTCCGGGGCTTGTGTTTTAGTTGGGCGAAGGCGCGAGCGTTTTGCTTTGTTTTGTTTTAAGGACTCTCTGGGCTCTGCCATTAAACCAAGAGCCTCGGCTTTTCAGGTACAAAGCCAGACTCACGTGTGGTGCTTCGGGGGGTCCTGAGGGCAGAGCTGCCTGGCGGCTCCGCTGGGGTCTGGGGGGAAAGGGAGAGAGCTGCCTCAGTTTCCCCACAGGCAATGGATCATAATTTCTCTGTTCTACCTGCTGCCCCCCCTGCGAGCAGGACTCCGTCACAAACCCTACAACCCAGGTCCTGGTTTATTAATTGCACTTATTTGCACCCAGCCTTGGCTGCAGCTCGCAGGGCAGGGACCCACCCCCTGGAGCAGCTGGGCCAGCTGATGCTGGGGGTGGGGGTGGGGGGCAGGGCTGTGCCCCCCTGCTCAGCAAGGCCTGGCCGGTGCCTGGTTTAGCTCTTGCTCCCACGCTGGGGCGCTTCCAAAGCCCAGTTTGGTGCGTCCCAGCAGGCACAGTGCAACCTGCTGCCAAGCAACCACGACCACAACCTCCCCCCCACTGTTCTTGCGGGGGGGGAGGTCAGGGCTGGCTCACTCCTGGGACGGAGGTGGGGGGCAGGGCTGGCCCCCCCTACAGCTCAGCCTGGCCCGCCCTGGGCGGTGGATACTGGACGGTAGCCAGGAAGGTGCGGATCTCCATCGGCTCCAGCGTGACGCTCTGGGGGTCCAGCAGCGGGTAGGGCCGGCGCCTGGCTGGACCTGCAGGAAGGAACTGGGGTCAGCTGCTGTGGGGCCCAGTGGCTACAGGCTGCCGGCTTTGCTGGGGAGGATGGACACGGCCCCCCGCCGTGTGTCTGAGCTACCAGCTGAGCGGTTCTGATCAGACACAACCTCCCCCACCTAAGGGGCTGCTGCCCCCCCGCCCGGCCTGAAGGAACGGCTTGCTGTGGGGGGGGAGGAGACTCTGGCTGCTGGACCCTGAGCCATGCTCTAGGGCTGTGGGGCTGCCAGTGCCCCCTGCTGGGGGGGCAGACCTACCTGTGACCGGCCTCCAGCTGAGCCGGCTCATGGCATCTCGCTTCTGGTTGGCCACCAGGTTCATTTCCTGCAGGGAGGTGATGGTGAAGGAGGAAGAGGAGAACAGGTGCTGGAGAGGGGAGGAGACATGGTCAGCCACTTCCTTCCACCCATTCACATCCCACCCCAGAACTGGCTGCATTTTGGTGCTAGGAGGGGAGCTGGGAGGCAACAGCTGAGCCCACCTGTAAGGGGTAGGGGTTGGCCTCAGCCCTGAGGCTGAGATCTCCATGCCACAGCTGTCTCTCCCCCCCTCTACCCCAAAGTCTAAGGCTCCCTTTGCTGGTGCTCATGTGCAGCCATCCCTGGTGGGGGACATGGCAGCAGTTTCGTCCAAGGAGCGGTGTGGGCTGATGTGATGCTAAAATCCACCCCAGAGGTGGCTGCATCTCAGCAGCACTGGGCTGTGGGCAGGCCCCCCTGGAGCCTTCCCATCCTATGGCACTAGAGCTCCCCCTCCCCCCCCCCCCCGGTCGGGTACCTACCAGCAGGTCGAGGGTGATGGGCTGGGAGCCGTTGGCGCTCTCCCCTCTCTCAAACTGATGCTCCAGGCGAATGAGGAGGGAGCTGGGGTCCCACTGGGCCAGCGTCAGGAGATGGAGGTTGGGGGGAAGTGCTTGGCTCAGAGCAGAGAACTGGGGCAGATGGGGGGGGGGGGGGGGTGTCAGGCTGATGGAACAGCATGCCTGGGGAAGTTCAGGCAAAGGACTCTCCACCTCCCTGCCCCCCGGTACCATCTTGCTGCCCCTGGGCCTGTTCGGCAGGGCCGTGCTGCTGGTGGGGCTCCCAGGCTGCAGCCGCATCCCCCGGCCACAGAGGGGCAGGGTGCCCCACGATCCTGCTCATGTGCGACTGGCAGAGCCCAGCTGCCTTGTCACAGCCCCCCAGTTTTCCACCAGAGCAGCTTGGGCAGGACGTTCCACTGGCCCTTTGAGATCTGCTGCAAAGTGCTTTACGCAGGTCACGTGGTCACCCCATTTTACAGATAGGGAAACTGAGGCACAGGATTTGGGACTAGCCCCTGGGCTCTGGCAGAGCTGGGAACTGAAGTGAGGCCTCTGAGCGCTCGACCCCCCCTGCACAGCCCCATCCCGGCCGCAGTAGAGCTGGGGGGGGGAGGGCACAGTGGGGCCAGGGCTGGTCCCAGGCACTAGAGCAGCATGGCAGAGAGGAGTTGAAAAGCGAGTGAGATGTGGGCCGGGCTGGTGACTACTCGTTTCCCAGCAGTTTTCCACCGTCTCCTACTGCGTAGAGAGGAGGCCTCCCTCCCTCGCTGTGGGGGATACTTGGCCATCAAGGGGTTAACCCCTTAGTGGTGTTGGGGAGGGGGCAGGAGCTGTGGGACTGGGAGAGGACTGGGCCTCGGAGGATTTTCCTGCTGGTCCTGCCCACGGAGCCCTGCTCTGGAAGGAGCCGAGTCTGCCCATGGAGAGTGGGGCTGAAACCCCCCCCCCCCCCCCCAACCTCGTTTCACAAGCAGCCCCTGGCGGGATTCAAACCAGCAGCTCCCTGAGCACAGAGGCCTGGTACCTGCGTGAGGCTGCGCTGCCCCCGGTGGAAGGGAGGGCCCCCTCCAGGTGCCAGGACCAGCTGGGGCGCCATGAACTCCTGCTGGGCCTGCAGCCGGTGCCGATCGGCCGACGACTCCACCGTGTCCAGGAAGACGAGGTGCCGGCCCCGCACCACCAGGCCGTCGCGGTAAACCCCCGGCTCCAGCAGGGGCTCCCCCACCCCGCGGTTGTCGTCATAGAGCAGCCGCCGATGCACCTGGGGGCAGGGAGGGGATGTCACATTGGAGCAAGGGGGGGGGGGGGGAGAAGAGCACCACCTGCTGGCCAGCCCAAGGCTGCACAGGGGCAAGACTGGGCTATAGAGCCAGGGCCGCCCCCTACTGGCCAGTCATGGTACTGCAGGATGGGAAGCACTCGTGGGGGTGGGGTGGGGAGGGGATGCACATTAAGTGGTGTCCACCCTGTGACCTCCACCTCTACGGGGTGGGGGGAGGGGGGACAAGCCCGGGCAGGATCCCCCCCCTCCCATCTCTCACCATGAGCTCCATGGAGCCGTCAGTCACGCTGCTGCCCCCCTGCGAGCGATCCGTCAGCACCGTCAGCTGGAACTTCTTGTCCTAGAGAGAGAGGTGCAGCCCAGAGCGAACGCAGCGGGTCACTCGCTGGCATGGCCGTGCCTCCCTCCCGCAAGGGCTTCTGGGAGCAGCCCCCCCCCCCCCCAGCTCTTCCATGCTCTTGTGCCGGTCTGCAGCCTCCTGACCCCTCCCGTGCCGCCTTCCCTGCTTGCTTCCTGCCCCCATGTGGGGGGGGAGGGGGGGGGTCAGATAAGTGCCTGGAATCCGGGGAGCACTCGGGGTGGGGAATAAAGGCCGCGGGGGAGGGGCCTTGTTCCTTTCTTCTGGAACAGCCTCCTTGTGTGCCCCTGCTTCACCACCTCCCAGTGGCTCCTGCCCTGGGCTGAGGCCCGGCGGGAACCGGCTCTCCCTGTGCTTGAGCGGCTCCGTGGGCCGGAGTGGAGCTGGGGCCCCTACTGACCAGCCCTGGTGCTTGCACCCTCTCTGCCCCCAAGATCTGGGCCACGTCCGGCACGCCCTGCTGTGGGAGCCCAGCCCTTGCCATCTTCACTGGGTTTCCTCCCTCACCCCACCCCGGGGCAGACAGGGCAGTGCTAGGATCGCTGTGTTCTCAATGGGGAAACTGAGGCACAGAGCAACACCATCACCCGCTCCTACAGGGGAGTCACCAGAGCAAAGAACGACTGGCCCAGGCGAGTGCTGCTAACCACTGGACACCCTCCCCCCACTGCGGTGATGGGCAAGGGACCCAGGGAGGGACCTACAGGAGCCCCCCCCCCCCACCTTAGGGGTTGTCAGAGGGGCCCCCAGTGGCCTGTACCTTGATATAGATGCGACTGTTGACAGGATAGTAGTTCCCAGCCACCGGCTCCGTCTGGCTCAGGTTCCAGGTGGCCCGATAATCCCTCCTGCCGAGGGCATCAGTCCGATTAACCCCACACATCGACCCCCGGCCCCCTCCCGCTGGGCACGGCTGGTCTGAGCCGTGCTGTCTCTCCCCACACACTGCACATCCGACGCCCCCGGGGACACTGCAGGCTGGCCTGGCTCGTTTGCAGAGCACTCCATGTCAGGACCTCACCCTAATTCCAGCCTGGGCGTTCGTTAAGACGCGGCTCCCTTTTACCCCAGGGACTTGGGAATTTGATGGAAGACACAGTCGTGGGCCCTAGAGTCCTGCCTCCCAGCCCCCTTTCCACTCTAACCACTAGCTCCCACTGTCTCCCAGAGCAGGGGGGAGAACCCAGGAGCCCTGACTCGATTGCTGCCTCCGCTCTGTGCCCTGGAATCACCCCCCCCCCACGTGTTCCCCCCCCCCCCACTGCCCGTCACCTCCGCTCCAGAATCTCCCGCCCGTTGGCATCCGTGTAGAAGCGTCCGTCCGTCCGCAGGGGCGTCTCGAAGCGGCTGATGATTTCCTTGCCCAGCCCGTCGCTGCGGCAGAGGGGGCAGAGGTGGGGGCAGGCAGAGCACACAACGTCCCCCCCCCCCCCCACACAGACACACTTTGAGCTGGGCTGACACTTCCCCTCTGAGCCCTGCCGATGGGAGATGGGGGCATTTCCCATGAAAAGCGTCACGGGACGGACAAAACTCCCTCAAAATGCTCAAATACGCGGCTTTGGCGCTGCTGGTGCACTGCCCTCTGAGAGCCGGAGTTCAGGGGCCTGGTTTCCCCCTTTTACTTGACAAGCCAGGCTCCCTGGTCAGACTCCATCTCCCATGAGTCCCTATGGCCTGGGCCTCCCATAATGCTCTACCTCCTGCCCCCAAGCTGCAGTGCATCATAGGAAATGTAGTGCAACCAGGGAATCCACCCCCAGGGGAACATGGGAGCCCGAGGTACCAAAACTACAACTCCCATAAATCCACCCCCCAGCCGAAATTATTTGTTTACAGGCTGTTTCCCGGGGCAAAACTTCTGTTTCCCGGCCAGCTCTTCACTCACTTTATAGGGATCGGCCCCACCGTCCACTCCAGCTCCACATAGGCCTGCCCCTCGTAGAGTCGAACCACCTGCGAGCACCACGAGGAGAAGTTCTGGTAAACCTCCTGCACCAGCTTGTTCTGGCCCGGACAAAGAAAGAAACGGGGGTTCACAGGGGTTCTCCCTGCCCAGCTCTGCCACACAGCCACTTCTGGGTTAGGGTGTGCGTGGTGCAGAGCAGGCTTCCCTTCCAGAGGCTGAGATGCAGCTGCCTCTGGGGAGGAGGCTGTTAGTAGCCAACAACAACTCAGCACAACATTGAAGCAGAGGACGGAAAGGATCCTGGATCAAGCTGAAAGTGCAACAGGAGGTGACTGGAGGATGCTGAAAGGGCTTTGCTTTGACAGACCCGGTGCTATGGTTAACGAACATGCCTGAGGATCTTCCAGGGTCGTTAGCAGGTGGGACCTTCGTTTTAAGTCTCCCCCAGAGCTGGCAACACGTCTCTCATCCAGCGGACTCCAGTCCCCCAGCAGACTTGGGAATTGAACTTGACATCCTGGCTACCAGCACTCCCCTGCTCTAACCACTAAACCCCTCTCCCCTCCCCAGTTAGCTCAGGGCATAAGGGGATCTGAGACAAGAGACTTCGGCTCCCACACCCAGCCCCGTGGCTGTTCCCACACTGGGGGCACCCCCGCCACCTACCTTCACCAAGTAGGTGCGAGCTACTGTAGCCACGCGGAAGGGCTCAGAGCGGTTGGGCCGGAAAATATACGCCCCCGAGGCCTGGGCACTGTCGTCGTTGCCGATGCTGGCTTTGTACCTCGGGTGGGGCAAGAGGAGGGCAGGTGGTGAGAGATCAGGGGCCGGGGAAGGACCAGTCAGCTGCCCAGAGCACCACAAGCCCCGAGGCCACGCCAGGGACACGCACACAGGGACGCGCTCCAGTATTGGCTGAGGGATCAAACGCTCCCTCCAGCCGTTACCCTCTTTTACATATGGGGAAACTGAGGCACAGGGACATTTGGGGAGGAAGGCTTCCTGGTCAAACGTGAATCAAATGACTGAACTGAGAACAGGACCCCGGAGTCCTGATCCCCAGCCCCCCTCACTGATCTACCCTCTGGAAACCATTCCCTTCTTGGGGGGGAAGGTGGAACCCAGGCATCACGACTCTCCCCATCCCCCAACTCACTCACCAGAAGAAGTTCTGAGACACCGGCAGCGACAGGCTCTTGTCCAGGTTCCGAATCTCTCTCAGGAGCCCGGTGACCGGGTTGAACAGCACCCGGACGTGCTGTGGGGAAGGGGAGAAGAGTCCCTGTCAGCCGGGCGCTTGGGCCTCCATTCAGGAGAGATTCAAATGCCGCCCAGCTGATTAGCAAAGCGCCCACAGCCGGCAGAATGTAGTTCTCCCGGTGGTGCACATCCGCACATACCTCAGCACACATAAAACTTATTCCACACACGGATGAAAAAAATTAGAGGGAACATCGGTGAGGACAACCCACCGCAGGGCCCTCATTTCTCCACCTTGGAATACCCTGCCCTCCAACTGGGGCTCGCCTGGAAGTGCCCCCTGAAAGGGAAGTCCTGGGTCACAGAATCCAGCCCCCCCAGCTGGTCAGATTGTCTGGGTCAGAAACTAATCAAGCTCTAAAAGCTAATTCGTTTGTTTGCCTCCCGCTGCTCCTGAGGCTCCTGTTCCAGACCCTCCCCCGCTAATGGCTAGAAACCTGCTTTTCAGGGCTGGCCTGCGAGGGAGGATTCCTGGCCCGTTTGACCCATTTGTTCTTGTGCCAACTTATCCTTGGCTTCCCCCTCCCTAAGGGCCCCAGTCAGGGACCAGGGCTGGGCGTTATCTAGCGGGTGTATTACCTAGTCAGGGGCCAGCTGGGTGGGGACAGATACAGCCAGTCCCTGCCCCAAAGAGCCGGCTCCCCTTGTACTCCGAGGTGAAACTGACCAGGCAGCACGGGGGTGTGAGGAAGTGGGGAGTTTTGGGGGTTCAAAGGGGGGTGATATATACAGAGGGGGGGCTCAGTGCCCAGCAGTTACTGGTTTAATGTGACAAAGGGGGGGGGGGAGTTTGTTGTTTCAGAGAACAGCCCAGAGGTGGAGCCGAGGTGTCTGGGACCCTGGTGCCCCGACCCTCCCTGGAGGACACGGCCAGTTCTGGCCAGATGACAGACAAGGGGCTGCAGAGAGGACCCCGGCCCCAGCCCAGCTGACCCCGCGAGGGGAGAACATTGGACGAGGAGAGGGGCCCGGGCGACCCTCTTACCTGAGGAGACAATGGACGGGGAGGGGCTGTTGCTGGGGGTATTGGAGGCTCTGCTGGGAGACGGGGGAGGGGCTGTTGCTGGGGGTATTGGAGGCTCTGCTTGGGGACTGAGGGCAGAGCAGGCAGGACTCAGCTGGCTGCAGGGGGGGGCTGATGTGGGGCTGAGGGCCCAGGCCGACTAGCCTGAGAGACCCGTTGCTGTTCAGAGCTCAATAAACCCCCCTGGTTTGTGCTGGCTGGTAGCTGCTCTGGGCTGGAGATCAGGGGGCACCAGTCCTTCTGGGAGGGGAGGCCCCGGGTGTCATGGGGGAGGGGACCCCCGAGGGGGCTCACAGTGGAGGCAGGCGGCTGAAGGGCCTGAGAGGCACGGTCCTGGAGGCGGAGGGGCGGACCCCCCAGGTGAGAGTGGGCCCCCCAAGAGAGGGTCGCTGCACTGGAGTGGAGTCCCCGAGAAAGGGCTGCTGCACTGGGGGGGGGGGGGGTCCGCCCAGGAGCCGAGGGGCCAAGTGTGGGCCCGACCTGTGAGCCGTGACGGGGGCTCCTAGCTGGAGACGCTACCTCGTTCTGGATCTCGCCGGGGGACCAGGCGTCCACCTGGGGCTGGGGCTGGGGCTGCTTCCGGAGCCGCTTGGCCAGCCTGGAGCGCGGGTCCCCAGCTGCCGTTTTCGAGATGGTGTAGGTGCTGTAGCCCAGGGCAGGCGCCGAGGCTGGGAAGAGCAACTCGCGGGCGGCGTCCCCCCGGTCTCGCCGCACCTGCCGGGTGAAGTTTGAGACGGGGACGACCTGGGAAAAGGAAAACGCGCCAGACCCAGTCAGGAGGGGCCCAGTGGAGACTGTGCCGGGTCAGATCGGAGCCAGGGGCACGTTACCGCACTGGGACAAGGACGCGGGGGGGTGGGGTGGGGAGAGGATGCCATCGCCCCCTTGAGGTTGCAATGAGACCTGCGTGAGCGCATGCAACCAACCAGCCAATGGGAGCAGCTAGGATCGGCCAATGGGAGCGGCTAGGATCCGGAAATCTTCTCCCACACAGCCCCACCCAGGCACTCGGAGGGAGCAGGCAGCTGCTCTGAGTCATCTGGGGCAGCCTGCCTGAGGGTCCTGCTGGTCTGGAGCCATCTAGGTAAGCGCCTCCCGGCCACAGCCTGCTTCCGGCACCCCACCCCCTCCTGCCCCCGGTCACCACCCAAACCCTCCACCCGCTCACAACCCCCCCAGCCCCTGCACCCCATCTATACCCCTCTTCCCCGCCAGAACCCTCAGGATTCTGGGAGGGTCTGGGAGCACCCAAACTCGCTCCCAGACCCTGCACCCCAAGACCCCACCCCAGGTCATGACCCCTCCTCCTCCCAAACTCCCTGCTCCTGCATCCCAGTGCCCTACTGCAAGCTCCCTTCTGTCCCAGACCCTGCACCCCCCCCACAGAAAAGCGAAGTCCTTGGCAAAATCTTAGCGTGAGCCCCCCCATCACAAATCATTGGGCGAGGGGATCCTGTCTGCTAGACGGTGCCCGAGCCCAATCCCAAGTGCCGAGTGGCCCCCCTGCAGGCAGGGCTGGACACAGGTGGAGCAGGCAGCCCCGGGGAGGGGAGGAAGACGCCCGGGGCCCTACCTCGTTCGGCACCGTCTGGCCGCTGGGATCCGTCACCGCGTACGAGGCTCCGCTCACCGGCAGCCGGACGGTCCAGCTCACGGGCCGGCCCAGCGGGTTGTAGAGGATCACCAGGAACTGGACGGAGAGACTCCGGTGAGCGAGACGCTGCCCCGCCCCTCCCTGCCCCCCGCCAGGCGCTAGCCACTGGCCCAGCCGGGGAGAGAAAAGCCACCCTGCGTGGGCAAGGCGGGGACTCGGCGCAGGGAGCAGCGCCCCACATGCTCGGGGCCTGGCGCCCCTGCATACAGTCTAGGCAGTAGCAAGGTGCTCACCGTGCCGCTGGACTCGGTCAGGGGGCACACGCTGATATTGAGGTAGTGGCAATAGATGAAGTTCTCCTTGCTGCCGCTGAGGGAGGCCAGGGCGTTACTGACCAGGACCTGCAAAGGGAGAGGGGCGCCGTCCGTCAGGAGAGAGACCACCCCACCTGCGAGTCTGACTAAGTGGGGCGGGAGGGGGCTCTCCAGCAGGGACAGGATGGGGGATGGGCCTCTCCCCTCACCATCAGGGCTGACACCAGTGCCTCCGGGGGCACCGTGCAACAGAGGAACAGGGGAGCTTTGCCCTGGCAGCCAGCGTTGACCCAATGCTTCTGGGTGGCACTAGGGGGCGCTGTGCTGCAGGGACCAGCATGGAGCACTCTCCCCTCATGGGCAGTGCTGGTCAATCATCAGGGAATCACCACGTGGTCCCTCCCCTGTCACCCATTTCCAGCTTCTGACTGGGGACACCATCCCTGCCCATCCCGGCTAATAGCCATCGATGGACCTGTCCTCCAGGAATCTACCTGGCTCTTTTTTGAACCCTGTTAAAGACCTGGTCTCGCACCATCCTCTGGCGAGGAGTTCCACAGGTCGACTGTGCATTGCATGAAGAAATCCTGCCTTTTGCTTCTTTTAAATCTGCTACCTGTTAATTCATTTGGTGACCCCTAGCTCTTGTGCTATGGAAACAAGTCAACAGCTTTTCCTTATTCATTTTCTCCACACCAGTCACGATTTTATAGACCTCTCTCCTATCCCCCCTTAGTCTCCTCTTTTCTAAATGGAAAACCCCAGTTTTTGTTTTGCTCTCTCCTTATATGGCAGCCGTTCCCAATGCCTAAGCATTTTTGTTGCCCTTTTCCAATGCCAAGATTTTATTTTGAATGAGGCGACCACGTCTGCCTGCACGCAGTATTCAAGAGGTGGCCATCCCATGGATTTGTAGGGCAGTAAGGTATTTTCTTAGGGTTTGTCTACACTGTTCTTTTGTTTCGGGAGAAGTATGCAAATACCATGGCTCATTTGCATACTTCCTCCATTTTTCTTTTTTTTCGGAAGAGGCTTTTCTGGTATTTGCCCCCATCTACACAGGGTCAAATTTTGAAAAAAAAAAAACCTCTTTTGACAGACCCCTTAATCCTCCTACAATGAGGTTTACAGGGTCTTTCGAAATAGGGTTTTTTCTGAAATTTGACCCTGTGTAGACAGGGGCAAATACCGGAAAAACCTCTTCCGCAAAAACAAAACCAGAGGAAGTAAGCAAATGCACCGCGGTATTTGAATACTTCTCCCGAAACAAAAACAAAACAAAAGTGTAGCCATACCCGTATTCTCTACCCTTTTTTAAATGGTTCCCAATATTCAGTTTGCTTTTGTGACGGCCGCTGCCCCCTGAGTGGCTGTTTTCAGAGAACTCTCCACAGTGACTCCAAGATCGCGCTCTTGAGTGGTAACAGCTGATTTAATTCCAGAGGGGCTACCCCATTGGTCAAGGTGCCAAAATGCAGCCACCTCTGGGGTGGGGCCATAGCAGATGCTTGGCTACCACCTAGGCCAATGTGCCTTGGAAGCTCCCTTTGGGGAGACAAGAGGAGGCAGAGTCAGGTTCCGGGATCACTGGAGGGGAACAAGGGGCCAAGGAGCCAGGGCAGGTACCTGGCAGGTGTCCCAGCCGGCGGCCAGGCGTTTGGCGTAGTCGTTAGCCACGTGCTGCTTCTCCGTCCCGCTCACAGCGTCGTGATGCTGCGCCACTGCCATGGCCCGGCCTGGGGGGAGCCGGGCGTCAGGGGCAGAGGGAGAGATGGGGGGGGGGCTGCGCCATACCCAGCCGGGATGGTGCCAGACCAGACAGCCCCCCAAATCCAACCCCTCCCAGAGAACGATGCTTGTACCTCCCAGCCCGAACGCTCCTTCCACCCTCCAGCATCAACGGGGCAACATGCCCAAGGGCACACAGACAGGAGCAGAACCCAGGAGCCTGGAAGCCGCCCCCCCTGCTCTAACCACCAGGCCCCACTCCCTCCCAGAGCCCTGGAATCCAGACTCCAGTCCCCGCACCACTGGTCCACGCTGTCGGACGTCTGCGCGTGGGGGAGCCGGCACTGCCCTCTGCTGGCTGCAAAGGGAGCTGTCCCTTTGCTCTGTCGCCCCCTAGTGGCTGCAGGGGGCAGGACAGGTTTGGGGGAATCCCGATTACGGGGCAATTCACGGCCCAGCGGCTCACGTACGGAGCACGGTGCTGTCTCCTTCCCCGTAGGGGCCCTTCCTCGCCACTGGACCGGCCAACGCTTCCAGCTGGTTGCAAACCTGCAAGGAGCAGGGGAAACAGGGATGAGGGAACATTCATCTGCATCCAGCAGCTCTGCAGGAAGGAAGCGCCACCCGTTTCATAGGAGGGGAAAAGGAGGCAGGGGGAAGTGAAAGGACTTGCCCAAAGTCCCTGGCTCCCCCAGCCTCTTCTGCTCTAACCACTAGACTCCACGGCTTTCCTACAGCTGGGGACAGAATGGCAGAGTCCTGCCTTCTGGGCTCAGGTCTCCTCTGTCGTGCTTGGGTCGCAGGGAGAAAGGAAGAGAGGGGATCCCAGAATCCCTGCCTTGCTCACCCTGCCGGGGCGCCCACCTGGAGGAAGTTGTTGCTGAGCCGTTCGTAGCGCTTGAAGGCCGGGCGGCTGGTGAAATAGCCCGTCCAGAACTGATGCGGCCCGTCAG
Organism: Pelodiscus sinensis; assembly: GCF_049634645.1. Lineage (NCBI taxonomy): Eukaryota > Metazoa > Chordata > Testudines > Trionychidae > Pelodiscus > Pelodiscus sinensis. The sequence goes on along the minus strand of NC_134729.1, from coordinate 13,671,057 downwards.
CGTAAGGGAAGAAATCGTCGTATTTGAGGGACCTGCACGACACCAGAGAGGGTCCCCTCTGCGACTCACGGGTCCAGGAGACCCGGGCCTCCGCCCTTCCCTCGCTCCCCAATCCACACCGCACGGCCAGACGGGGCAGCCAGCCAGTCAGCGCCACAGCTCAGCCCCCGCACCCAGCGCCAGCCGCTCCCACGGCCGAGGAACAGAGCAAAGGGTTATAATGGAACAGACCAATGAGAGACACGCTCAGCTACATACTCCAGTGCGGGGCTAGGGGGCGCTGTGCTGCAGGGATTGGGGTGGAGCCGAGCTCAGCAGGGGGCGCTCTCCCCTGGCAGGCAGTGATGACTCCCATACCACAGTGCGGGGCTAGGGGGCGCTGTGCAGCAGGGATGAGGGGAGCCAAGCTCAGCAGGGGGCGCTCTCCCCTGGCAGGCAGTGATGACTCCCATACCACAGTGCGGGGCTAGGGGGCGCTGTGCAGCAGGGATGAGGGGAGCCAAGCTCAGCAGGGGGCGCTCTCCCCTGGCAGGCAGTGCTGACTCAGTGCCCTATGGCAGCGCTAGGGGGCGCTGTGCTTCAGGGACTGGGAGTGGGGGGGCGGGCTCAGCAGGGGGCGCTCTCCCCTAGCAGCCAGCCCCAAGGGCAGCCCCAGTATTACCCTTCCAAAGGGGATGCGCCAGGGTTGGCGAGACCCTACTCTCTGCCCTCGCATGGGGTGGGCAGGACAGCACAGGCCACCCCCAGCAGATCCCTGCCAGCCCCAGGCCGCCCTGAGGGCTCAGCTCTCACCAGGACAGATTGGCTCTGTTGAGTGCCCACAGGTAGCAGGTGGGGGTGGAGTAGAGCACGTGAACCAGGCTCCCGTTGAGTTGCTGGAAGAGACACAAGGGGTGTGTGTGGGGGGAGCAGTGAGGCACCAGGCTGGGGGCTGGGCCCCGTCGCCCCAGAGTGGCGTCAGGGTAAGGACTCCACTTGGGCCAGCAGCAACCGACCTCGTTGCACAGCTCAACTTAGGGTGGGCTCCCCAAGGGCCTGGGTTCGAGCCCCGGCGTGGTCTGGTCGCAGCAGGGCCCTGCCAAGTACAACAGGCCTCCTGCCTGGGCTACGTGGCTGCCCCCAGAGGCCCAGCAGGTGGGTCGGGAAGTGGAGCCCAAAACCCTCTGGAGTAGGGTGCCTGTCCCGGCCCAACAGGCACCCCAGGCAGATCCCCACGTGACTGGGGATCCCTGCCCCACAAGGGCTCTTGCCCCCCACCTGCAGTCCCCGGGGATGCTCTCCCCCCCCACCTGCGCGTTGACGTGTTTGATGAGCTTGTCCATGTTCTTGTACCACAGGTTGGCGTTCTCGTACTGGAAATCCGAGCCCATCGTCATGACGATGTGGTTGGTGCGGTACAGCTTGGCCTGGAAGGAGACAGCAGCGGGAAACGCTTCAGACTCCCCGCTTGGTGCCCGGTCCCACGCTTGCGGCTGCCCCTGCGGGCGCGGCTGCCCGGGGCAAGACCCTGCCTGGCAGCTCTCACTTCACCAGGGAAGAGCAAAAACGCTTTGGCAAAACGGAAGTTTCTGCCGTTGGTTTGGCAGAACAGCCACCAGGAGGCGTTAGCAGGGAGCGCCAGGGCGGGGCCCGGGGCCGTCACACGGAGAACATCTGCCCTGGCCGATCTCGGGGCCACGGAGGAAAACGGGGACTGGGGCCAAGATCCAGCTGTGTACTGACCACGACGTGCCCGTCCGGGGCTGATCGGTTCGTCCCATTGGATCTTACCTAGCCCAGGCTCCGTGTTCTACGGTAACTCCTAGGGACCGAACCGGCCTCCGGCCACACAGCGCATCCAGGCAAAGGATGGAGCCAAGGCATTCGGATCTGCACTTCAGCGCCTCTCTGGCTACGAAATTACGTGGGGGATCCCCCTCCCCCGCGGGACAGGAGCAGCAATTTCACACGCCGCTTTCCAATTCCCCAGCCCACAGCTGAGCGTTGCTGTCCTTGTGCCTGGGTTTGGCTAAATGACGAGGGCCAAGGCAGGAATCAAACCCAGGAACCCTGACTCCCAGTCCTCTGCTCTCACCACTACACCCCACTCCCCTCCCAGAGCCAGGAATAGAACCCTGGCTCCTTGCTCTTCACCCCCCAGCCCCTGCTCTGGGCGCTCACCTGGGCAGCCGCGGTTCTCAGGAAATACACCACCAGGCTGGCCACGTTGTTCTCGTCACTCACGTCGTCCACGATGGGGCTGTCGGAGCAGAACTGGTCCCAGCAGAGGGACAGAGGCGGGTTGTAGCCGTTGGGGAGGACACCTGGGGATGGGGGGGGGATACACAAGCTCATCTGGGCACCTGGGCAGGATTCACCCGCCAGCGATGGGGGGCTCTAGAGCTGCAGGCGATGTGGGTGTCGGGGGCTGGTGCAGCTGGAGTCAGCACGGAGCCAGGGCCCGTGAAGCTCCCGGTGGAGTGGGGCCTGACAGGGCACAAGGAACCGGCCTACGGGTGCAAACGCCAGGGAGATCGGGCTGTGTCCTGCCAGAACTGAAGGGTGCTCGCTCCCTGCCTGGCGGGACAGGCGGCTGGCAGTGGGGAAGGGCCCCTGGCCACAGCACCCAGCTGGGCATGGGGCATTCCTGGGTAGTCAGGGCAGGCCGAGTTCTCCGCCCCGACACTCAGTCTCTGCCTCTACCCCAGGCTAGGGGGCGCCACCTCCGGAGTACAAAATATCAGGACAAAAGAAAGGGGGGGACAAAAACGCCCAGGGAAGGGCCCCGCAGGCCAGCCCCTCCCCCCCTTCCCTCCATCCCTGCTGGACACCCAGGTCCCGGCAGATAGGTCAGCCCGGGGGGCACCCAGACTCTGCAGCACCCCCGTTTCCTGCTCCTCCCCCTCAACCGCCAGTCTGCCCCTGGCCCCTGGAGCCCGCCCTGCCGGCCAGCTCACCCGTGAAGAGGTCGGCCGTGGGGGGCCGCAGGTTGACGCTGGCTCTCCAGATCTGCTCCATCTCCCGCAGCTTCTCCCGGTTGGCTTTGTCCTGGTAATCGAGGCGGCCGAAGAAGAAGCCGTCGAAGCCCATCTGGAAGGGGGACGGGGGAGGTGCTCACGGCCCCAGAGCCAGCAGGCACCCAGACAGCCCTGCTCTGTGCCTCAGTTTCCCTCTCTGTGCAAAGCACGTCGAGACCTGCTGATGGGGAGGCCACCGGTGAGTCTCCAAAGCCCCCGCGGGGGGCGGGGGGCCGGGCTCACCTGGGCGAAGAGGGAGGCCTGCTCGCGGGAGTGGCCGAAGGGGTCGATGTGCCAGGCGGCGCGGGGCCGGCCGCACTCCCCGAAGGTCTCCTGCAGGAAGCGCAGCCCCAGCGTCATCTGGTCGATCATGGCGTTGTAGTGGGCCGCCGCCTCGTCGTTCATGCACCAGCCACCGTTGATGAACTCCAGCCGCCCTGCGGGGGGCGGGAAGGGCCGGTCGCGCTCCGTGCCACTGCCGGGGGGCAGCGGGGAAGGGAAAGCAGGACGCCCTTGGGAGCCGCGAGGACAGGAGAGTTGCTTGGTGCAAAGGTGCCCGATGCAGCTACGCACGAGAGGCGTATAGGCCGACACCGCCCACGTCTGCCACCTGCCCCCGCAGGCAGGAGTGTCCATGATCTGCCTTTCTCCACTGCAGCAGCAACCGCCCAGCACGGGGCGCCGCTCGTGAGACAATCCAGTTGTGCGAGACACGAGGAGACCCGAGCAAAGCCCCCCGTGCGTGCCAGAGAGACGCACACACGTTCGCTCCCCGGGACGTGGGCTGCGAGGGACCCACCGGTACAGGTAACCGGTGAGGGGGTGAGTGTGAGGCCCACACCCCGGGAAGGTGTGTACAGTGCAGGGATCTGAGGTGCGTGGGTTGGTTTGTATCCTGCAATGCACGACCCCGGGGTCTGGTCCCGGTGTCTTAACCAGCGTCGCATCAGATACCCATGGGGGGCAGGTGTGTCCGTGGGCATGTGCCTCAGTGGGCCAACGAATCCCTGTGAGCGGGCCTGTCTCCCCCCATCGGTGCGCTGCCCCCCCTGCGTGAGTGTGGGGGGCATCCCCAGCCAGCCGCCAGGGCCCGCTTACCCTCGTTGACCAGCTGCCGCACCGCCTGCCGCATGGGCTCCGCCTGCAGCTGCCACCAGCGGTAGAAGAAGGCCACCTCGACGTAGATAAAGCGCTTGGCGGGGTCGGCCAGCAGCTGGGGGACGACGGAGTCCAGGATGTACTGCACCCCCGCGTGCTGGATGTCGTTGCGCGCTGCGGGAAAGCACGGAACTGGGCGCACGCTCCCAGGGGCCGCGGAGCCAGATCCCCCTGACGCAGCCACAGCCCCCCCGGAGAGCCAGATCTGCCCCTCCAAAGCACTGGCTCTCCCCCAGCCACCGACAGCACCCGGGAGCCTCAGATCGTCCTGGCTCAGAACGGGGATAACCCCCCCTCCCGCCCCATCACTGCTCTGCGCCTCCTGCCTTCCCAGCACCGTCCACCCTGCAAAGTCGGTCTCCCCTCGGAGCAGGGGCAGCGTTTGGCTGAGCTCTGCCTGCAACCCAAGCGCCCACCCCATGGAGCCTCACCCATCAGCCCCCAGTCCGGGGCCTGTTCCCCACCCACTGAGTCAGGCGGGCCCCGCCGCTCTGGCCAAGGCCGCATGAACTAGGCTTCTGCTTGGTTGCACCCGCCCTGACGCCGGAGAGATAAGAGGCTCCGGAGGCGTCCGCGTTTCCGCTGACTCCGGGCTGGCCTTGACGGACGTCATGGAAAAGCCGCCCACATGGGACCCTGGCTCCAAGAGCTGAACGGCCGTTTCGTGAGGCTCCGGGTTTATGACGCCCAGGGGAGAGCAGCGAGGAAGGACAAAGGTCCGACACGTTCACTGGCCTGGCAAGGACCGGTACGAAATGCCCCAAGGAAGCAGGATCTGATAGGGGCATGGGAATGTGATTCCAGCTTCTATTCCCAGCTCCAGGAGGAGTGAGGTCTCGTTGGAGCACGGGGGTGGGTGCAGACTTGGACTCAGGACTCCTGGGTTCTATTTCTGGCTCCAGAAAGGGAGCAGGGTCTAGTGGTTAGCGTGATGGAGGTGGGAATTCAGGACTCCTGGGTTTTAATCCCTGCTCTGGTTCACTCTGTGACCGCAGGCAAGTCCCTTCCCCCAACTGTGCCTCAGTTTCCTCATGAATAAAATGGGGAGAACGACACAGCTGCCATGTGGGGCTACGACACTCGGTCCCTGAGTGTGTGTGATCTGCCAGGAGCTAGTCCAGTGGGCGACACGGACTTTACTAATCATCTGGCAGGTAGGGGAGGTGGGCTGGCTGCTTTCCCCAGGCCTGGAGCAGGTCCCGGGTTGGGAGGTGCGCTCTACTTCTAGCAGCAGTGGAGGAAGTAGAGGGATTAAGACAGCGCCTCTCTGAGCTAGGGATGTAAGATTTTAAATGATTAACCACTTCACCGGTGCGCGGATGCTCATCAGTTCCTGTTTCTTTTTAGACCCTACTAGGGAGTGCGGGTGGGCAGCCGGCAGGGCTGAGAGCCTGTGGCGGCTGGGAACACCCAAGGCCGGCAGCCCAGGACTGGGAGGGTCAGCGTGAGCCGCATCCTGTGGAGCCCCTTTAACCACGTAACTTCTATCAGCCACATGGTCAATATTTTGTATCATTTTTTGACATCCCCACTCTGAGCAGGGCTCCCTCTCCCGCCCACCCCGCACTGCAGAAGGGATCGCTCCCTCGGCCTAGACCTAGGCAGGGTCACAGGCAGTAGAGGCAGGGCTCAGATGTCAATGCTGGCCTTCAGATGTGATCCCGCTGCGTGGGCTGACTTTGTGCGCTCAGGAAAAGGAGATCCAGGGCCTCTCTGCTCTCTGGGACACAAGAGAGCCGGAGTCTCCATTTCCTGGCTGTGCCACTGGCCTATCGGGCTCCGTGCCTCAGTATCACCATCTATAACATACTGACCACCTCTGGCAAGTGCTTTGAGATTTACAGATGAGCAGCACAAAGTAATCCACTAAGTCTGACGGTGGTAGCTCCGGTGCATAGGGCCCCTCCCTCCACCACATACCTCCATAAAAATACTGATCCACCGTCTTCAGCCAGCCCACGTCATTGTGCGTGTGAGGGATCAAATGGACATTCAGCATGTCTGGTTTAGTGGCCGGGCAGGACTATGGGAAGAGAAGGAAGGTCCCGGTGTACAAACAAACACCATTGTAAGGGGGGGGGGGAAGGGGAGGAAGGTCCCGGTGTACAAACAAACCCCATTGTAAGGGCTGGGGGGGGGGAGCAGACATGTACCCTGCGGATAGGAGATAACCATCTGACCGCACATTGCTCTGTGGTGCCAAGAGAAGTTAGATGTGGAAAGAGGCAACGGTCTTCACAACCCCCTGCTCAGAGCTGGTCTGCTCCCTGCACTAGTCTCAGGGAGTTCGGACAAACATCTACTCAACATTCATCACGTGCCAAGAGCAGACCAAAGGAGTTTTCCCACTGATGCAGTTAACACACTGCTGAGTGTCAGCAGCTAGGGTGACAGAAGGATTCCAGTTGTATCCACGCCGGAGCTCAGGCTGACCTAAGTCCAGAGCTCATGGCACTATATTTTTCACAGCCCTGAGTGTCAGAGCTAGATCAATCTAAGCGTGGACCAAGACTGGAGACTCTCGGGGTCTAGCCCCAGCTCCGGGAGGGAGGCAAGGCTGGTGGCTAGGTGTCAGGACTCTAGGGTTGGAGTCGCAGCTCAATGGGGAGTCTGATTTCTAGTGGTTAGAGTTTCATTCTCCTGCATGTAGCCTTGAGCTGCATCCTCCCACTATTGTTAAATGGAAAGATTTCACCTTGGCCAGGGTGCTCAGCTTTGCAGAGCTCAACATGGGAAGTGGCTATAGAAACGTTATATCGTAATCATCCTCTCACCCAGAGGAAGTAACAGCTTAGGGAGCCAGGGGGGAAAAGGAAGCGAAACAAGATGCAGAAACAGACAAAAGCACCAACCAGCACAGCATTAATGTGCTCGCTTTTACTGAACTCTAGGGGGGTGATTGTGGGGCGGATTCATTATCTGCTAGCAGTACAAAGTGTTGCTCTGAGCCCAGCGACACCTGAATTCTGGCCTGTCCTGCTTTTTCCACCATGGATCCCTAGCATTCAAGTTCCAGACACTCCCTTCCCTCCAACACAAGAGCTCCTATCACCTGCCACCACCACAGAATCTCAGCCCCCCTTACTCCATGGTCCCCTGATGCAGCAGGGCCCTGCTCCCATAGAGCACCCCTTCACCACCACCTTCTCCAAATAGAGTCCTGCTGCCCCTCAGAACACCCCCCCTTCTCCCAGCCCTCTTTACCAGTCCCCCAGGCCCTCCTTCACCTGCTGCTCCCCCCATGAAGAGGTCTGCCCTTTACCACCACCACCCACATTCCCAGAGCCCCCTAATGGCCCTCTCCAAAGTCACCCTATTTATCCCCTCCGCACAAAGTCTCCCATTCTGCCTCCTCCAAAAGCTCGTCTCCCCAGGCGCCCTGCTCCTCTCAGCCTCCTACCTGGCCCCCTTCTAGCCCCCTCTCCCTCCAATTCCATTCCACTTCCTCTCTGTCTCGGTTGCTCTGCTTTCCTCTGCACATCCCAGGGGGCTGATCCCAAGGCTGCCCCACCCCTCTCTCCAGCTCTAGCATCCACTCCCCGCGCTATTTCCCTCCCCTGGGGTCCCCCTCTCCTGCCTTCCCCAGGTCCCCCCCCGATCCCTTCCAGGACCCCCATTCTCCTCCACGATCCCTCCCCCTTTGCCCCAGAGCCACCCTGCTTCCCCCTCCCAGACCCCCGCCTCACCTCGTAGCCGCAGCCCGCTGCGGGCCCCAGCAGCCCCAGGGCGCCCAGGATCAGCCCCACGGGCAGCCCCATCCTCCGCCCGCAGCCGCTGCCCCCCGCTCCAGGCTGGCTGGCAGTCAGCTGTGGTCATGTGCCCAGCTCCTCACGTGACTGCCTGGACGTAGAATTCCCCCTTCTCACTTCGCCTGCTAGTCAGGAGCCAATCCGCAAAGAGTGGGCGGGGCAAAGGCATTCATAGTAAAAAAAAAAAAGCGTAGGGGAGAGGGCGGGAGCGAGGGAAGGGGAACGATTGTAAGTGACAGGCCATTCCACCTATCATTTGCCAGGAACGGTGAGACACATGGCAGAGGGGGCGGACAAAATACTGTCAACGTCACAAGGGCCAATAGGAAACAGAACTGATTGATGGACATATCCGACCACTTATCCGCTGCAAATATTAAAGGGAGCCCCGCCTCGGCTCTCCGAAGCCCTCCCTCTTGTTGCAGAGACCAATAGGCTAGCGGGGGAGCTACAGTTGGGACCGCCTCTCCCAGGCGGGGACGCTCGCGGTCGTTTCCCGCCTTCCGCAAGCCCGCGCTGCGCTCTGATTGGCGAAGAGAAGATGATGGGCAGGGAGCTCAGCCAATGAGGCGTCGAATAATGTGGCTGAGCGAAGGGCGGTGCACACTCCCCTCAGAGTCTCATAGGCCTGGGGGGGTGTCACCCTGCCCCCCCTCAGGCCTGCCCGCGCTACCAGATGTGCTGTAACTCTGGGGAGGGGCTGCTGGTGTCAGTGTGTTGGCCTCTTCCCCCTTGGGGGGCTCCCCCCCCCCGTGGGGCGTTGAGGCCTGGGGGCCCAGGGCTGTCTCCCCAGACGGCTGGACCCCCCCCCCCCCCCCGCCAATGGGTCTGAGGCGGGCTCCAGTCAGTGTGTTGGCCTCTTCCCCCTTGGGGGGCTCTCCCCCCCCCCGTGGGGCATTGAGGCCTGGGGGCCCAGGGCTGTCTCCCCAGACCGCTGGACCCCCCCTCCCCCCCCCCCCGCCAATGGGTCCGAGGCGGGCTCCAGTCAGTGTGGACGCCGCGTGTGGGATAATTCTGAGGCGGCCGTGCGGCGGGCCGTGCGGCGGGGCGTTGTGGCGTCTGGCGTTGCTGTTTCGATTTCGGCGTCCTTGGCAATCGTTTCCTGGGGCAGACGAGCCCTTCCCCCGGCCGCGCGGGAGCAGGACGTTACCAGCCCCGCGGTCAAAGGGACGTGCGAGGCAGCTGCTGCGTTTTGTCTTCGGCCCTGCTTCTTGGCTCCTCCTCTGCAGGAACTTGCCCCTAGGGACGTTAAAGATCGGTTCATCGAATAATGGATCGAGCTCAGGAATTCCTAGCGGCGAATCGACGGTTCCAGTGCCCAGGCAGCCCGTCCGGTGGGGGGCATCTGAGCTCCTGGGCACCGCACGAGCTGGAACACAGCTGGGCTGCTTGCCTGCCGGTCCAGGGTTGCCAGCTGTTCGGTTTTGAACCAGACAGTCCAGTATTTGAGCTTTCTGTTTGGGAAACAAATTGAGACAATAGAAATGAGAAAACGGAAATGGCCGGTATTGTCTAAATAAGATGTGATGTAGATTGTGATGTAGTGTCAAGTGTGTCCGGTGTTTTTGTTGAAACCATCTGGCAACCCGATGCCTGGCTCCTGATACACTTTAAATGCGGAGCCACAGCAGACCAGAGGTGGGTCGAGGGCCCCAGTGCAAGGCGGGACTGAGCTGGGCTGCTGGCCAGCCTGCTAAAAAATGTCCTGGCAAAGGTGGGGGGGCGGAGGGGAGGAATGCATGTAGTCTGTTCTCAACCTTTAGTTGGGATTGGTCCTTCCTTGGGCAAGGGGGGCTGGACTTGATGACCTCCTGAGGTCTCTTCCAGCTCTATGATTCTATGATTTGAACCTTTTTTATAGATAACCTTTGAAAACATTTATAATATAAGTACCCCCGGTACTTACAGTTTTCAGACACACACAATTTTTTTCTTCCATTGCAAGACATTTTTTTTAAACAACTTAATCATACCCAGGTGAGCCATGAAATTTTTGGGTGTAAAAATTACAAAAATAATAAAGTGCTATAGAACTTAAAACAAAAATATAGTTTTCTCCAAATTTCAGTTGTGTTGAGGTGCCCCCCAGACTTCTCTCATTGAGAAACACTGGTTGAGAAACATTGGTCTATAGCAGGCATGTCCAAAGTCCGGCCCGCAGGCCAATTGCGGCCCGTGTTCCGGTTTAATACGGCCCCCGCTTCCTCCCCCTCTCCTGGCTCCCCGGCGCTCTTTTGAACTGGCGCGCCCAGCGCGCTGCTTCTGGCCGCGCCACCGCCGCCCATGGCCTCTGCGGTCCTAGAGCCTGCCCTGTAGGGCACGTCCGCAGCCCCGCTCCCCCGTTCGGCTGCGGGTTCGCTCTGCCCCCGGGCCGCCGTGAGGCCGGCGTGCCCTGCGCTCTCCACCCGCCTCCGACCCCACGGGCCCTCCGCCTTGGGGCTGAGAGTGCGGGGACGGCCCTCATGCATGTTCACTTCTTCAAATCTGGCCCTCTTTGAAAAAAGTTTGGACACCCCTGGTCTATAGTATTAACCTATAAGCTTTTGCTAATCAGTTAATTGACTATAGTATTACACGCCCCTCCACACTGAAGTTCTGACCAAAGGCAAAGCTGACCCATCCAAATGATGGCTGTGTTTCGAGCCAGCAAGCTCACCACTAATATCTGTTCTATATGTAGAGGTATTTATATGTAACTCTTCTTCTTCTTTCTCTTTTCTTTAAGTTTTTAGTCTAGAGGCAAAAGGATTGGCTGGCAGCGTGGTAGTTTGGGTAACAGCCAAACCTACATGCCCTTTGTAATGTGGTGGACTTTCGGGGTCAGAAAAAGTTTTGTACACGTGAGTAGTTTTTTTTTTTCTTTTTAATAACTTCTTGCTGTTCTGGGACTAAGTGTTGACTGGGAGACGACAGACCTGGAATGCAAACAGGGCTGTGTGCTTCCTTGTTTGTTTACTTCTTGATAACTGGTGTGGGTAGTGGTGCCATTTCAGAGATGGGCTGGTGCGGGGGGCAACTGTAACCATGATTCCAGGGGCTATTTAGGTACTTGAAAACTCTAGTTTTCTGGCAGATGATTTAGCAGTTAGCTGGCAGGAGCCCTGTATCTAATTCCTATATAAAAGAAAGACAAATATTAGACCCACGCAGCTCTCATAACAACATGCTCTAACATACATTGGGTAAATCACTTAAGGGACAATATTAGTTTTAAAATTTTAATATATACTTTGATGTTAAGTCTGTGGAGAGAGTGAGTGAGAAAGAGATCCAGACAGAAGTCCTGGGTTTTCTCTCCACTCTGGGAGGAGAGTGGGGTCTAGCACAGGGGTGGGCAATCATTTTTGCAAGGGGGCCACTTCACAAATTTTGGTACATGGTTGTGGGCTGGCTCCAACCCCGGAAGGAGTGGGGACTAGGGCACAAAGGGGCAGTTCCCTCTAGGTGCCACATGCCCATGGTGATGGGAGGAGCCTTTGTGCGCTTCCGTGGCCCCAGGCCAATCAGTGGGGCAGGGGAGTGGACAAAGTTATTCACTGTTCAAAATGAATAGCGGCTCCCTTTAGGCACTCCGCCACCCTGGCAGGAGGAGGAGATGCCAGCCACTTTGAACAGTGAATGATTTCATGCACTCCCCTGCCCAAGGTCTGGATCAGCCTGGAGGCGTGGGAGTGGCAGAGTGGTTTGGCGGGTCGCATCTTGCCCATTCCTGGTCTAGCAGCCATAGCAGGCGGATATATACCCGGGTTCTATGTCAGATCATCAGAATGGCCATACTGGCTCAAACTAAAGGTCCATCTAGCCCAGTATCATGTCTTCTGACAGTAGCCAATACCAAATGCATCAGAGAACACAACGGGCAATCACTGAGTAATTCATCCCAACACCATTCCCAGCTAGGGATATAAATGACTAGTCGACAAACCAATAAGCATAAGCTTATCAGATAGCTGAGTAGTGACTTGACTAGTTGCTCTACCTCCCCACCTCCCCCACCACCTCTATCAGAGAGGCAGCAAGGGTGGGGAGCAGGAACCAGTGATAGGGGGAGTTGGCTTAAAAGATAATTCCCCCCAGCACTGTTTCTGCAGGGCACTGCTTGCACCAGTTCCCACTGTGGCGATTCAGCCATTGAAATGTAGCAAGAACTCCAGCTTGTGCTGAGTCTAGCAGCTGCTGTTTGTGGCGGACAGGACTGGCTGCAGGCAGGGGCTGCTGCCAGAGCAGCCTGAATTCATGATTCCTTGTTGGGATCCCCACAGACAGGGACTGTTGCCAGAACAGCCTCCCCTATCCACCCTGCTGCCTCTGACAGCAGGGCTGGATGGAGGCATGGGCAAGCCAGGCAGCTGCCCAGGACACCAACTGATGAGGGGTGCCTGATGGCAGCTGTAAGGGACGCCCTTACAACTGCCATCAGGTGCTGCATGCACGGCTCCTGCAGCGCCGGCCCCGCGACGCCGGCCAGCAGCGCCCTTTCCCCCATGACCGCGGGGCCCTGCACGGCCCGGCACGCGTGCCACCAGTGCATGCGCCGGGCCGGGCTGGGCAGCGCATGTGCTGAGCGCCCTGGGTGCAGGCCCCGGGCTGCGCGCCAGTGGCCGTGGCCAGCACACGCATGTGCTGTGCGCCCCAGGGGCGGGCCCGTGCACCCTGGAGGGACGGTCCCGTGCCACACAGGTAGGCCTGCGCATGCGCTGTACACCCAGGGGTGGTGCTGCGCTCCTGAGCCCAGGGTGCCAAAAGGGCTTGGGTCGGCCCTGTTTGACAGAGACAGGTGAGGGGGTGGGGCAGCACCATGGAGAAGATGCTGGGGGAACCGGCTTTTAAGCCAGCTCTGCCCAGCACCTACTCCTGCCCCCCTCCCCTGCTGCCTTTCATAGAGGCAGCAAGAGGGGTGGGAAAATGAATAATCAACATGCCAGTTGACTTCTCAATAAGCTTTGCTTATCAGGTAGTCCACTAGTTGAGAACTCTCTTAGGATATGTCTACACTAGCCCCCTAGTTCGAACTAGGGAGGCTAATGTAGGCATTCAAAGTTGCAAATGAAGCCCGGGATTTAAATATCCCGGGCTTTATTTGCATCTTCCCGTCCTAGCATCATTTTTAAATCCCTTTAGTCCGAACTAACTGCCCGCGGCTACACGCGGCAGTCAAACATTAACTCGAAATAAGTCCTTAGTTCGAGTTAACTGTTACACCTTCATTTGCAACTTCGAATGCCTACATTAGCCTCCCTAGTTCAAACTAGGGGGCTAGTGTAGACATACCCTTACATTCCTAGTGTTATAATAATAATACTTGTATTTTAAAAAACCTGACTTCATTGGATTTAGACTAGAATCAGTAAGGGAAACGAGCAAAATTTGGTCAGGAGACTCTCTCTTGCTTAGCTCTTTGTAGAACATTTGAAAAACAAGTTTTTATTTTATATTTCTCTTTCAAGTGTTTCTCCTCTGTGGACTGGTACTTTCTCTGCCACCAGAGGGCACTCAAGTGACAAAGAAACCCAGTAAGTTCCCAGACTGGCAGAAATAATACCCTGTAGGAAGTGTTTCTGTCCATCGCATGAGAGTCCTGCCAGACTGTATCTTTGCCATTAGGCTGGGATTGGCATGGGCAGCTCTAGGTGGGAATATCTGGGTTCTAGAGGGAGCTCACTTGATCTGGACCATTAAGAACAGCTGAATGGTTTTTGAGCATGAGGACTAGACAGGGTCTAGGGGGAAAATGCAGATTGTCGGTCTGAAAGGATGATGAGTGAAATCTCTCTGGCATAAATCAGCAGAGCTTGGCTGAAGACAATGGAGTAATGCCAGTTTATATCAGCTGAGGGGCTGGCCCTGTCTGTCAGGCTTCATTCTTCTTTGATCGTTGTTCCCTGTGGGGAGGCAGATTAGAAAATGATCAGTCACCTGTCCATTGGTTCATTCCTGCACCCTTTGCCTCCACATGCTCTCAGCAGAGGGCATGAGGGGCACCCGTCTCTCCAGTTACTTTCCATTGTTCACAATCTGGGTCATCCAAATCCATAGCCTTTCCAGCATTCCCGCTCAAGCTTCTGCTGTGTAAATAATTTGTAAATAGTGGGACAGACCCTGTCACACCTAAGAGATTTGACAGTAGTTCTTCAGATAGTCAGTTGTTAGTTCCAACTTAGGGAGACCTGCTGATCCTCAATCTTATTTCCCCCACTGTTCGGGAATAAGAGGTGTCCCAAAGTTCCAGGCTTCAAACCCTGCCTGGCTGGCCTGTCTCCTAGGTCTTCCTGGTCAACAACCCCCATGAGAATGGGCTATGCTGCCTTGAGAGAGCGCTCATCCGGGACAGCTGCTGCTCATTTTCCACAACCTACCTGGCACTCTTGATTGTTTAGACTCCATAGACATCTTATGGAGAGCACCATTCTGCTCCCCAGCTTAAAAAGCCAAAGCCACCAGGCAGCACTCTGGTCACATCAGGTTAAAGAACATAAGAACGGTCGGACTCTGTCAAACCAAAGGTCTAACTAGCTCAGTATGGTGTCTTCTGACAGCAGCCAATGCCAATTGCCTCAGAGGGAAAGAGCAGAACAGGGAATCATCAAGTGATCCATCCCCTGTTACTCATTCCCAGCTTCTGGCAAACAGAGGCCAGGGACACCATCCCTGCCCACCATAAGCAGTATTCCCTCTAATTTTTTATAAATAAATTATATAAATTATATTAAGCAACTTACACCTGTCCAACACATTATCAATAAACTACAGGCTATACTGGAACAGGATACTAAACTCCGAGAGGCTCTGGGAGACAGACCCATAGTCTCCTATAGACAACCACCTAACCTCAAGATGATTCTTACCAACAACCACAGGACATACCACACTAATACCAACCCTGGTACCTTCCCTTTCAACAAACCCCGTTGCCAGCTTTGTCCACATATTCACTCTGCTGATACCATTATTGGACCCACCCAAATGAGTTATAAGATCAAGAACACACATTCCTGCGCATCCAGAAATATAATTTATGCAATCATGTGCCGAAAGTGTCCATCCGCTATGTACATTGGACAAACGTCTCAGACACTTCGCCAAAGGATCAATGCCCACAAAACAGATATCAGACAGGATCACAAAGAAAAAATAGTTTCTTGCCACTTCAACCAGAAAGGACATTGTCTCAACGACTTGATTACCTGCATCCAGTTTCAAAGACCTTTTAAGTCTTCACTTCAAAGAGAATCCTCTGAACTGTCATTCATGCTTAAATTCAACACTTTACATGCAAATTTGAATAAAGATGCTAATTATCTTACCCATTACAAAGATAGCTTCCCCAATTATCACCTCTAATATCATTAGCTCACAGACATTTACCTCCCCCCTTTCCCCACCCTCCACCCCCTTTCTGTTCTGAAATTTGATTTGTCCTTTTCATATGTGTTCATTTTTTTTAATTGTATCCTTTGGTATATATGGTTGTGACAATTTTCTTCCACTATTTGATCTGAGGAAGTGGGTCTGGCCCACAAAAGCTATTAAACCATCTTGTTAGTCTTTAAAGTGCTACACAGTCCTGTTTTTTGGTATTAAATTAGCTATTCTCTGATCATCTTGTGCAGATGCAGATTTAAACAATAGACTATATACAATTAATAGTTCTGCAATTTCACATTTGAGCTTTTGGTACTCTTTGGTGAATGTTGTCTGACCGTGGTGACTTATTACTGTTTAGATTAACAATTTGTTTCAAAACAAATTACCTCTCTAATGACACCTCAGTCTGGAACAGTTCCTCAGATTCTTCTCCGAAAATGAATGGTCAGGTTTGAGAATATACCTCATGTCCTCAATTGTGAAGTCTGAAGCAAAGAATTCATTTAGTTTCTCCACAATGGCATGATTGTCCTTGAGTGCTCCTTTAGCATCTCAATCATCCATTGGCCACAGTGGTTGTTTAGCAGGCTTCCTGCTTCTGATGTTCTTGACAATATTTTGCAATTTCTTTTGAATCTTTGACTAAGCTATTCTTCAATGTCTTTTATGGCCTTCCTATTATATTTTTACACTTCCCTTGCCTGAGTTTATACTCTTTTTTTATTTTAGTCACTAGGCTTTACCTTCCACTTTTTAAGGTATGCCTTTTTGCCTCTGTCATCTTCTTTTACTTTGTTGTTTAGCCACAATGGCACTTTTTTGGTCCTCTTATTATGATTTCAATTTGGGTACACATTTAAGTTGTGTCTTATGTTGTCTTCAAAAATTTCTATGCAGCTTATCGAGACTTCACTTTTGACACTGTTCCCTTTTATTTCTGTTTACCAGACTTTGTCATTTTTGCATAGTTCCGCTTTCAGAAAATAAATGCCGAGATGGACTGCTGTGGCTTTCCTCTCTCCCCAGGGATGTTAAATTTAAATATATTATGGGCACTGTTACCAGTGGTTCAGCTATATTCACCTCTTGGGCCTCATCCTGGCTCCATTTAGGACTAAATCAGAAATTTCCTCCGATTTTGTGGGTTAGAACTAGCTGTCCCAAGAAGCAGTCATTTCAAGTGTCAAGAAACTTTATCTCTGCATCCCATACTGAGGTGACATGCACTCAGTCAATATGGCGTTAGTTGAAATCCCCAATTATTATGGCATTTTTTATTGTAATAGCCTCTCATTTCATAGAATCATAGGGTTGGAGAGGTCTCAGGAGGTTGACAAATCCAGCCCCCTGCAAAAAGCAGGACCAATCCCAACTAAATCATCCTAGCCAGGGCCTTGTCAATCTGGGATTTAAAAACCTCTAGGGATGGAGATTCCAGCAGCTCCATAGATAATCCACTCCAGTGCTTTCACCACCTACCTATTAAAATAAAGTCCATTTGTAAATTCAGAAATGGTCCCAAAGGCGGAAGTCTGGTTGCCAGAACTGTCTTTACAGGTTTACCCACGTTGTGGGCTTGGCAGACAGGGCAAGCCAGACAGTAATCTTTGGCTGCTTGGGAGAATTTGGGAGCAAACCATTTTTTTAAAAGGATTGCTACCATCCCATCCCCCCTTTGCCAACGTGTGACAATCCATGGAGCACGGAGGCAAGGTGAGGTAGCAAGACCACTGGGGCAACAATGTGGCCATCAGAGCTGCACCACAAGTGGTCTGGGTGCAAGGTGCACCCTGCCAGTCTCCACTCCTGCTTTTCCGATTCTGGGGCTTGGTCTCGCAGGAGGGCCAGTTCTGAAAGAGACGGCGTAGGAGCTGGGGATGGTAGGAGAGAAGGGAAAAACAGCAGGTACAGGAGCAGATTTCACTACATTCCAGACAGTCCAAACTGCATAGCCTGCTACTAAAACTCCATTAGAATTATAAATGCAAAAAAACCTATCTGTGTAAAGCACAAAGTTAAGATTATTTAAGGGACTTAAATTATTCTTTCATTAAAACAACAATATTGTACACACAACAATGTTTGAAATACATATATCACAATCAAGACACAAGACAAATCTGGACAGAACACAAACTTATTATGTCCCATGGGTTTCTATTAAGTGGCTGCCCTAAGACACCCAGCACTTAATATCAGACTTCATTAGGATCCTATATCAGAAGGCACTTATCATAAAGGCACTGGAATTCCTGTAGACTGACCTACCCCCATTTTCTGTGCGCGCTTAAACAGATTCTGTAAGGCACCGAACCAAAAGTCCGCCTGCTTACACTATTCTCTTCTGCGAGTCACCGAATCAGAATCCGCCTGCTCACTCTGATCCCCCCCCTTTTTCTTGTGAGACGCTGGACCAAAATCCACCCGCTAACAGGGGTTTCCGGCACTCACCCTAGCCCGATAGAACACCACGTCCTGGCGCCTGGAGACAGCCTGGCGGAATGGGGAAATACTATGGCCTGGGGTTAGCCTCAGAGGTCAGTACTACGTCCACAAATAACAGAGAGAGATGACAAAGCTTTCCTACAGTTCCGTGTGCCGAGAGAGAGTAATGGCACTACACCAGCTTTTAGCGTCTGAACACAGAGGGTCCACCGCATGGCTGCCTCACTAGAGACACCGGTGTGCCCTTTTGGAACTGTGACATATAAGACAAGCCTAGTAGACAAAGACAGACACAGACAGACAAAAATGTTAGCCGCTCCACAAAATTGAATTCCGTAGTTCCCCTAACCCCAACGGCCGGCCGTCACTAAATCCCAAGCCCTCAACCAGGAGATTTCATAACAGGTATCCCCTTTACCTTCTATTGAGCACTCTGAGAGGTTTGGAAGTGGAGTGCCGGTCCGTTCATATGGGCAAGTGGTGCGTTAAGAATCTCAGTGGAACCTCCAAATTGTTGAAGCAAAAAAAAACGCTCCTCTCTGTTTAGGGAGCTACCAAACAGCTTTATTAATTAATAAAGCACAGCATGAGCCAAAGGTGGTCCCAGCAGAGCCAGGCCCAGTAAGACTGGCTAATACAATCAATCTTAGTATCTTTATACCCTTAGCCAAACAGTCTGACGTCAAGGCATCCAATTACAGAAATCCTCAATTAAACTTGGAAAAACGAAGCCTTATCAACAAGATGGCGGACAGGTACGAGGGAGTACATCTCCTGTCCCCAACCAGCCCAATTAACACATACCAATAGCCCATCCTGTAGGCCTCTTCTCATGGTGTGACAGAAAGTTCACTCTGATCTACGTGCTTGAGAGAAAAGCTGAAATGGTTTCTGTTATACAAGACGGCTTCTAGCTAAATATGAAAATGGTTTCTACAGCTTCTACACCTGTCAAATCCCTCCTCACTCTTCTGTAGACTAAATAAGCCCAAATCTCTCAGCCTCTCCTCATAAGTCATGTGCTTCAGCCCCCTCATTATTTTTGTTGCCCTCTGCTGGACTTTCTCCAATGAGTCCACATCCTTTCTGTAATGGGCGGTCCAGGATTGGACGTAGTACTCCAGATGTGGCCTCACCAGTGCTGAATAAAGGGAAATAATCGCTTTCCTAGATCTGTTGGCAATGCTCCTGCTAATACACCCCAATATGCCATTAGAATAATAGAACACTAGAACTGGAAGGGACCTTGAGAAGTCAGCAAGTCCTGTCCCCTGCCCTCATGGCAGGACCAAGCACGGTCTAGATCAGTGTTTCCCAATTTTAAACTAGAAATAATTTTGCGGAACCCCCAATAACAGTCTAATATATGGAGCTGAAAAAGAAGACCACAAATGAGTAAGGATAATAATAAACAAATATTAAACAAAGTCATGAGATCAACATTTAGTTTAATTTCACATATTTAAAAACAAAAGTGACATAATATTAATTATTTTTTTAAATAATAAAATGTTATTGTAATGGAATTTTCTCGCGGAACCCTTATTTTCATTTCGCGGATTCCAGGGGTTCCACAAAACACCATTTGGGAAACACTGGTCTAGATAATTCCTGACAGGTGTCTGTCTAACCTGCTCTTAAATATCTCCATAGTAATCATTTAAGATTTGTACTTCATTTGATTCTGTTCTTTCTTTCACAAATAGTGCCACTCCCCTCCCTCCTCAGCATGACCTATCTGTCCTTCCAGTAAATTTTGTACCATGGTATTACAGTGTCCCATTGATTATTCTTATTCCACCAAGTTTCTGTGATGCCTATTATATCAATATCCTCATTCAGTATGAGGCACTCTAGCCCCAGGCATTTTCAAAGTCGGGTCATGGGCCTGCCTGGGTAAGCTGCTGATGGGCCATGAGACACTTTGTTTAAGTAAGCATCTGTAAGCATGTAGCCTCGCAGCTCCCCTTGGCTGCAGTTTGTCATTTACAGGCTGGGGGAGATGTGGGAACTGGCAGCTTGGTCATAACAATCTTGCAGTCCACTAAGAAGGGAGATTAGAGAGGCTATAAAAATAAAAAACTCAATAATAATGGTTGATTTCATCTAGCCCCATATTGATTAGAGATGAAGTTTCTTGACACTTTGAATGACTGCTTCTTAGAGAAGCTGGTTCTGGAACAAGAAGAGAGGCAATACTTGATTTAGTCCTAAGTGCAGCACAGGAACTGGTCCAAGAGGTTGTTGGGGAAAGCTCGCTCCTCTGGGGTACAGAGTCCCCAGAAAGGTCTGAGGCTGGAGGTCAAAGCAGTGAGGCAGGAGAGAAATCTAGAAGGAAAACTTTATTATGCATGCATGCAGGCTGACAGCTACCAGAGTGAGAGCAGCAGCAGCCCTGAGAGACAGGTTCAAGGATCCTTTATACAGTATGCTCAGACAGTTTAGTTGTTGATTGTTTTCTTTAACATATCAAAGTCTTAGCAGAAGTACTCTGAGAGGTTTCTGTTTACACCAAGTATGCTAGAAGTAAGTTTACAGTACAAAGGCACATGAGAACCTGAGTGAGGAGCCTACAAGGCAAACTATGACAAAGATAAGGGTTTACATGACAAATTGTGACAGACTAGGAGTCTTCATGAAGTTGAGATAGGAGGCATTGTAAGGGTCTTGATTAGAGTTAAGATGATTTCTCTCTGTTACAGGGAGAGAAGCCTGGAAAACTTGTAACCCTTACAGCAGTTTTCTTTTAGAGAGTTTTGATTTCCTGCACAGTCCCCCCTTAGACACAATTGGAGTTATTTGATTTTTCTCCCACAAGGTGACTATAGCTGGATGGCTTGGAAATAGTGACCATAATATAATGAAATCTAACATTCCTTTGGTGGGAAAAAACACCATAGCAGCCCAACACTGTGGCAAAAAAAAAGCCAACATGATTCTAGGATGCATTAACAGGTGTGTTGTGAGCAAGACCCGAGAAGTCATTCTTCCGCTCTCCTCTGTGCTGATTAGGCCTCAGTTGGAGTATTGTGTCCAACTCTGGGCGCCACATTTCAAGAAAGATGTGGAGAAATTGGAGAAGGTCCAGAGCAACAAGAATGATTAAAGGTCTAGAGAAGGAAGACTAAAAGAATTGGGCTTGTTTAGTTTGGAAAAGAGAAGATTGAGAGGGGCCATGATAGCGGTTTCAAGTATCTAAAAGGGTGTCACAAGGAGGAGGGAGAAAAATTGTTCTCCTTGGCTTCTGAGGACAGGACAAGAAGCAATGGGCTTAAACTGCAGCAAGGGAGGTTTAAATTGGACATTAGGAAAAAGTTCCTAACTGTCAGGGTGGTTAAATACTGGAATAAGTTGTCCAGGGGAGTTGTGGAATCTCCATCTCTGGAGATATTTAAAAGTAGGTTAGATAAATGTCTATCAGGGATGGTCTAGACAGTACTGAGTCCTGCCATGAGGGCAGGGGACTGGACTTGATGACCACTCGAGGTTCGTTCCAGTACTAGTATTCTATGATTCTAACACTGTGGCATTTAATTTCATAAAGGGAAACTACACAAGAATGTGGTGAATTAAACATAAATGAAAAGTTGCCGTGTCAAAAACTGGAAAGTTTTTAAAAACAACATAATAGAGGCCAACTTAAATATATTCGCCAAATTAAAAAACACAGTAAGAAAACCAAATAGTGCTACCATGGCTTACAATCAAGTAAAAGAAGCAGTGAGAGGCAAAAGCATACTTTTAAAAAGTGGAAGTTAAAGCCTAGTGAGGAAAATAGAGAGGAGGATAAACTCTGTCAAATGAAGTCTACAGAATGTAGAGATGAAGTTTCTTGACACTTTAAAAGACTTAGAGCACCTGGTTCTGGAACAAGAAGAGAGGCAATACTTGATTTAGTCCTAAGTGCAGCACAGGATCTAGTCCAAGGGGTGACTATAGCTGGACTGCTTGGACATAGTGACCATAATATAATGAAATCTAACATTCCTTTGGTGGGAAAAAACACCACAGCAGCCCAACACTGTGGCATTTAATTTCCAAAAGGGGAACGACACAAGAATGTGGTTAGTTAAACAGAAATGAAAAGTTGCAGTGTCAAAAGTAAAATCCTGGAAGCTGCATGGAAAGTTGTCAAAAACACCATAATAGAGGCTCAACTTAAATATATGCTCCAAATTAAAAAACACAGTAAGAAAAACAAAAAAATGCCACCATAGCTTAACAATCAAGTAAAAGAAGTGGTGAGAGGTAAAAGCATACTTTAAAAAGTGGAAGTTAAAGCCTAGTGAGGAAGATAGGAGGATAAACTCTGTAAAATGAAGTCTCAAAATGTAATTATGAATGCTAAAAAGGTATTTGAAGAACAGCCAGCCAAAAACTCAAAAAGCAATATTAATTTTTTAAGTCCATCAGAAACAGGAATCCTGCTAAACAGCCAATGGGGCCACTGAATATGTTAGGGAGAGTCCCACACCTGAGCCATTCTTTTTAGATGACAAATCTAAGGAATTATCCCAGATTGAGGTGTCATTAGAAGAGGTTTTGGAACAAATTGATAAACTAAACAGTAACAAGTTACAAGGGCCAGATGGCATTCACCCAAGAGTTCAGAAAGAACTCAAATGTGAAATTATAGAACTACTAACTATGGTTTGTAACCTATCCTTTAAACCAACTTCTGTATCAAATGACTGGAAGATAGTTAATGTGACTCCAATCTTTAAAAAGGGCTCTTGAGGTGATCCTCATAATTGCAGACCAGAAAGGTCAGTGTCAGTACTGGGCAAACTAGTTGAAATATATAGATGAATATAATTTGTTGGAGAAAAGTCATTATGGTTTCCGTAAAGGGAAATCATGCCTCACTAATCTACTCCAATTCTTTGAGGGGGTCAACAAGCATATGGACAAAGTGGATCCAGTGGACATAACTTAGATTTCCAGAAATCCTTTGACAAGGTCCCTCACCAGAGGCTCTTAAGTAAATTAAGCTGTCATGGAATAAGAGGGAAGGTTCTCTCATGGTTGATAACTGGTTAAAAGATAGGAAGCAAAGAAATAAGTGGTCTGTTTTCTGAATGGAGAGCAGAAACTAGTGGTGTCACCCAGAGGTCTGTACTGGGACCAATTCTATTCATCATATTTGCAAATGAATTGGAGAAAGGGATAAACAGGTGGCAAAATTTGAATGATGCTAAACTGCTCAACATGGTGAATGCCAAAGCAGACTGTGAAGAGCTTCAAAGGGATCTCACAAAACTAGGTGACTGGGCAACAAAATGGCAAATGAATTTTAATATTGATAAATACAAAGTAATGCACATTGGAAAATACAATCTCAAAGATAGTACAAAATGATGGGGACTAAATTAGCTGTTACTAGTTAAGAGCGAGATCTTGGAGTCATTGTGAACAGTTGTCTGAAATATCCACTCAATGTGAAGCAGCAGTCAAAAAAGCAAATAGAAAGTTAGGAGTAATTTAAAAAGGAATAGAGAATAAAACAGAGAATATCTTATTGCCTGTATATAAAACCATAGTATACCCACATCTTGAACACTATGTGCAGATGTGGTCGCTTCATTTAAAAAAAATACCTTGGCATTGGAAAAAGTTCAAAGAGCAACAAAATTATTAGGAGTTTGGAACAGGTGCAATATGAAGAGAGATTAAAAAGACTGAGACTTTTCAGCTTAGAAGAGAGGAAACTAAGGGAGAATATGATAGAGGTCTATAAAAACATGACTGATGTGGAGAAAGTGAATAAGGAAAAGTTATTTATTTGTTCCCATAGCACAAGAGCTAGGGGGTCACCAAATGAAATTGAGAGAGCAGCCTTAAAACAAACAGAAGTATTTCTTCACATAATACACAGTTAACCTATAGAACTCCTTGCCAGAGGAATTATGAAGACCAGGACTTTAACAGGGTTTAAAAAAGAACTAGATAAACTCATGGAGAACAGGTCCATCACTGGCTATTAGCCAGGATGAGTAGGAATGTTTGGCAGAGGCTGAAAATGGATGACAGGAGAAGGATCACTTGATGGTTACCTGTTCTGTTCCCTCCCTCTGGGGCATCTGGCATTGGCCACTGTAGGCAGACAGGATACTGGGCTAGGTGGACCTTTGGTGTGACCCAATATGGCTGATCTTATGTTCACTAATGCGGCCCATTCTCTAGTATTGGTTGCCCATTGCTCATCTATTTCCATCGCTCTGTTTCCATCCCTCAGATGCTCAGTAGCTGACTACAGTATTGCTGGTAAATGTTATCCTGAAATGTAATTAACCAGCTGAGGCCCCCATGCTGTGCTGTGCCCAATTTGGAAATGAGGCCTTTGAGGACCTCAGTGGCAGGCACTTCACCAGCTTTGCCGGGGACTGGAGCAGCTGGGGCGGGGCTGATTAAAATCTTAGTTCCAGGGCTAGGGAACCTGTTTTGTGTTGGGGGTTGCTGACCCACAGAAAAATTGGGGGGGGGCACACAAGGGAGAAGCAAGAGAAAAGACACCTAACCCTCACTGATGTGGCCCCTGACTGAGAAGGAGAAGGACACTCCTCACATTCCCCTTGTACACCAGAGCCTGGAGGGCCTAAGCTAGTAGATTTTGTGTGTTCAAGCCCCGCAAGAGAATGGTGGCGGGGGAGGCTGAAGCGCCCGTGCAGAATCCCCAATACTGTGTGGGGAGCCCTGAGCCTCAGGGACTGGATCCAGGTAAGCTGGGGGGCTCCAACCAGCCCCCAGTCCTTAGTTTCCCCATGCCTGTCTTAGTGGCTAGTAATGATCCCTTCAGTTCTCCCTGTCCTGCCTCCTCCATTAGAGCTGGAGGGGAGACTGGCGCAAGTACTAGTTTCACAGCCATCCGCCCCCCACACCACTGGTGCCTGCCATTCCTTGGGGCCATGCAGTCAGTGTTGGTACAAAGGATCCAAGTGGGTCTGAGTGGGTCCGAGGCTCAGACCAGCAGGGCATACAGCAAATGGCACCATTGCTATTTCCAGATCACTGATGGGAGGGGGGAGCAGGTTCTCCCCAACCTGATTTTGGAGGTGAGGGCCTATTAAAATCTTCTCTATTCTGGGTTACTTTTCTGATACAGCATTGGAGAACATGTGTGGCTGCTGGATAGAACATTCTCCCCCAACAGCTCTTCTACCCTCCCCCCACTGCAACTTCCAGTAAAACAAGAAAAACACATAGGCAATGAAATCCTCAACAGAAAAGAAAGAAAAATTTCAACCAGCTACCAAAACATGTCCTCAGTGTCTCATCCTGCGCCACATGCTGCTGACTTTGCTCTGAACCCTCAGGAATGCCAGCCTTTCATCAGCCGTGTGCACTCAGCCCTTCACCAAATTTCTCTGCCCACAAAACTTGCTGTTACTGGACTCCGATATGAACATGCAAAACATTGTTGCAACCACTGTTACATGTTTGCACCAAATCTAGTGCAAAGTGGGCCAGGGGAAATGTTTATCAAAAGCTGTTGATTGGCTGATTCTCGCTATACGGCTCATATACTTGTATCATTTTTGTATCTGAAGTTATGAATGGTGGCACTGTGCTTGTATTTCAAATGTTTGCTTCTGGAGGCTTGGCCAACCTAGTGTGAAAGGATCGCTGGTTAAGTGGATTGCCGTTCTTCACTGACAGTGCACCTCGAGTGGGGCCAATCCACATCTGAGGAGCTTTGCTGTGAATGTTCAGACCAGCATGTAAGCAGTGGATGCTACGGAGTAATTCATGGACAGGTTACTTGCTCATGTGACAAACTCCCTCTGGGACTGCCTTTCACACAAGAACAATGGAATTCTCTCCACATGGGCAAGGGTATAAAGCGGGTCCTGGGGTTCCTCCACCTCTGTCTTCATTCCAGCTCATCACTTTTGGAGCATCTTTGCTATGAACTAAGCCCATAAGGACTGAAGGCCCGTCCTAATAGAGGATGAGTTCCAGAGACTTATAAGACAGCAGATTAATCCATCTCTGCTACAAACCTGCACCAAGAACAGTGCATTTGGTGTATGTAATTTGATTCCTTTAACAATTTTACTCACAACTCCTTTCTTTCTTTCTTTCTTTCTTTCTTTCTTTCTTTCTTTCTTTCTTTCTTTCTTTCTTTCTTTCTTTCTTTCTTTCTTTCTTTCTTTCTTTCTTTCTTTCTTTCTTTCTTTCTTTCTTTCTTTCTTTCTTAACCCTTTAGATTTTAAAGGACTGGCCCAGTGTGCTCTTTTAGGTAAGATCTGAGGTAAAAATTGACCTGGGAATGTGGCTAGTCTTTGGGATTGGGAGAACCTGTTTGGATTTGGTAACCTCTCACTTGTGTAGGGAGTGACATTGAGGGTGGCACAGGAGAAGCTGGAGTGTCTACTCTAAGGGGGTTGTTTGTGTGATTTCTTGCTAGCTAGTGAGGCAAGCAGAAGTGTTCCTTGTGATTGGTTTGGTGCCTTATAAAGGAAGACACCTCCCGGCACCAGTGTTGGGTTGTAAATAGCTTTGTCTCTAAGCAATTTGCACTGAATTGACCCTTTCAGCGGTGCCCCCAGAAATCCCATTATGTTACATCCACTGCTGCACCAAACAGCCAACAGCACTGGAGAAGAACTGAGCTGGCCAGGGGAGCAGAGCTCAGGACATAGGGAGCAGTTGGTGGTATATGGGCATGTGTATCTCAGCCACGGGTAAGCAGGGAGCCTTGCTAGCTTTTGTGTTTGGGTGTTGCCTCCCTCCTTGGCGTGGTGGTAGTTGGTAGTCTGGTTCCAGCAGCCTCTGCACGGAGCTCAGTTTCCTTAATGTTGACATAGGGTTGCTTCTGACTACATTCCTTATTCTTGATAAACTCTCCGTTTCGAGTCCATGGGCTAGTTTGGGGCTTAACTCCATCCCAGAGCAGGTGGCAGCTCATAATATAAGGCTCAACCTGGCTATATCTACAGTTCTACTTTGGTAACTGGTGTTATGTCATGGGGAGTTTTACAGTATAGGAAGAAATCAGTGGAAATGCAGAGAGCTTGAGTAGTTGCAAGTGTCCTTTTTATTGCATAGCACAGAACTAACTAGGACAAGCCCAGAGTAGCTGGGCTGACCCCAGTGACCTACTCAGTTACTATAACAACAAGATCTATATCTACAACCCAAAACACAACAACTGGTGTTCCTGAATCCAACCCTTAGGGACATCTACTCAGAGCAGCTTTGCCAACTCTCACTCAAGCAGGCACAGCTGAGCTCACACTTGTCTTCAATAAGGCACTTGACCAAGGAAGCTTTGGAGAATTCAGTCTTTGTTGGCAGGACAATATAATGAGGCCCCAATGAATGACCCACCATGCATGCTATCATAGACTCCGTTGGCCAATAGCAAACAGGAGAGCAAAGAAATTTGTTTAGCCACCAGGAATGTGTTGTTCAGAAGCCGACAGAGGAGGAAAAAAAGCAGGTGAACAATACCCCACTGCTCACCACAATCCAAACAGGACAGAACTAATCACCAGGAAAACATCTGTGACGGGAATTCATTGAACAGAAATGGAGTTTATAAAGGCAAAACTCACAAGTTTGTGCAGTGGTTTTTATCGATGGAAGGTTGATCTATAATTGAAGAAGCATGTTTGTTACACTGATCAGACCAGAGCTGTTCCTTTAGGAGGGGGCCACAAGAAAAGAGGACCTGGTAAGAACTACACCTGAGAGTGTTAATAGGAGAAATAGCTTGAGTGTGTTTCTTTGTCTCTTTTCACCATGAGCTTACAGATTCCTGAATGGGAGGAGAGGAGAGCCCTAAGGACTCAGGAATCACTCCCTTTAAGACTCCACTTTATGGGACCTCTGACAAGGACCATATGTCAAGAATCAGGGTCAGGCAGAGCCTGTCTCCAGGCAACCTAATAAGCACAGCCGGCCTGTACTAAGGTGCCTGATGGGTGTAAAGCCTCGGCAGGCCAGCTATTAAGCCCAGCAGCAACACTTCAGTAGCTGTTCAAAGCTTTTATCCATTTCTGTGATAGCTCCAGCATTGATTCTGCCCTGCTCCTGCCTTGCATCACACCAGGTAATCTGGTTCTGACCCTTAGCTCCAATTCCTCACCTCTGGCTTTGGCTCTGACCTTTGGCTTTGCATCTAGTTCTGACCCTAATATGGAACCTGGATTCCCACTCCTGGCTCCTGCTCCAGTCTCTGATCTTGGCTGCTGGCATTTTGTCTCTAGCTGTAACCATTGGCTCTGGTTCTTGGCTACCAACTCCCGGTCTGCCCTCTAGACTTAACCACCCATGTCCCATTCTCTGACACCCTCAAGCATGGATAGTCCGTTACCACCTGTTTTATCTCCTTTATCAGAGACATCATCTACATTAACCCTGTTACTGCAACATCACTTGGAACATGACTGATGGTCTGTCTGCATCTCCAAGATGATAGCTGCAGATAAGGGCTGAAACTTGGACAGCATCATCTCTTGTCTATAATTTTGTCGAAATCAACTCTCTGGTGATCTGTCTTCCAAGATTCAATTTGGTGGGTCTAACAAGGACCGCTAATATGAATGCAGATGGCACCCCCATTGACTGCGGTATTCCACAAGGTCACAAGAAATAAGGGAAGTTGATGGGAGAATTTCTCCCCTTTGACCTCCTGCAGTGAGGACTCCACCAAAATTTGTTTTAAGGCACATTGACTCCACCTATGCGTTTCTCATAGCTGCAGTTGCATATCTTAAATTGAATTTCTGGTGTAGAGTAGACCTGGCTTCGTGAATAAGTAACCACACTGTAATCTGGAGAAAGATCTGGTTTCCTGTTTGTTTCTTGTTCAGAAGAGCCTCTTCTCAGAAAATGACAGGAGATTATTGCTGCACCACCTTAGATGACTAGTGAAAGAAAGATTTAATAAGAATTCCAGCCCACTAAAATCTCTGATTGGTATGTTAGCAACCAGCCACTCAGTGTGGGCTCATCTTAAGTTTTCCTGAATGCAGGATTGAAAGGATTAATTGTGACTAGGGATATTAACTCACAATTCATTTACTAGACAAGTAGTCAATGAAATTTCCATCGACTAGTCGATAGGCACTTCTGTCTTCCACTGTTGAAATGTAGAAGAGCCCCAGCGGAGGCGGTTGTGCATTTCAATGTTGGAATGCTGCCTGGAGCCCAGGACCAGAAGGAAGTCTCACTGACTCCAGGCTCCACGTGAGCGCTTCTGCTTTGAAATGGACTAGAGCCCCAGTGGAGGCTGTTGTACATTTCAAAGCAGAAGCATTCACATGGAGCCTGGCATCAGTAAGGGACTCAGAGTTCCATGCTGGCCCCAGGTTCCATGCTACACTTCCTCTTTGAAATGCACAAGAGAACCCACTAGGGACTCTTGTACATTTCAAAGCTGGCACTGAACCTGAGGTCAGCTGGGGGTCCCCAGCTGATTTTGGGGGTCCCCAGCTGATTCTGGGCTCCCCTGGCATTTAAAAGTGGCAGCGCCGCTTGGAGCCCAGGATCAGCTGGGGACTCCTCAGCTGACCCCAGGATCAGTTTCAAAGGGGGCAGTGCCACATGGAGCCCGGGTTCCATGTGTGGCTGCTGCTTTGAAGTACCTCATCTTTCCCCCCTTTTGCTGCCTCTATCTGGCATTTGCTTATCGGGTAGTCGACTAGTCCTTAACATTCCTAATTGTGACCAGATACATAACACCAGTTAATATTAACGTGAGGGAAGGAACAGTGGCCAGAATAGGGAAATGACATAGGGTATGTCTACACTACCCTCCTAGTTCGAACTAGGAGGGTAATGTAGGCATACTGCACTTGCAAATGAAGCCCGGGATTTGAATTTCCCGGGCTTCATTTGCATAAGTGGGGAGCCGCCATTTTTAAAACCCCGCTGGTTCGAACCCCGTGCAGCGCGGCTACACGGGGCTCGAACTAGGTAGTTCGAACTAGGCTTCCTATTCCGAACTACCGGTACACCTCGTTCCACGAGGAGCGTTGGAACGAGGTGTACCGGTAGTTCGGAATAGGAAGCCTAGTTCGAACTACCTAGTTCGAGCCCCGTGTAGCCGCGTTGCACGGGGTTCGAACCAGCGGGGTTTTAAAAATGGCGGCTCCCCGCTTATGCAAATGAAGCCCGGGAAATTCAAATCCCGGGCTTCATTTGCAAGTGCAGTATGCCTACATTACCCCGCTAGTTCGAACTAACGGGGTAGTGTAGACATACCCATATAGACTAGCAAAGAATATTTTTAGCTAAGTTAGATCTATGCAACTTGGCAGTGTCTGTTGAAATTCACACCAGAGTACTTAAGAAGCTAGCTGAAGCAACCTCTGAACCATTGGTGATTACCTTCCAGATCTCTTGGAGGATGGGCAAGGTTCCTAATGTTGCCTGATTTAAGATTGCTTATAAATTTTGTTACCACCTTTAGAGTTGATAGGTTTTTGTTTTAAGACTAGGCTTAATATTTAATGATTTTCTTGTTGAGAATTCTGATGTGCACAGTTGCAACTCTTACTCTGTAGGAACTTTTGTATATTTATAAATATAATTTATTAATACATTTAGCACAGATACAAACAAGGTAGGGAATGCACATTTATATTTTTATATCACATACTTGCGTCATTTGTTTTTAGAACAACTGAGGTGTTAGCCCTTATCTTTCTCATCACCTTCACCTTTCCCATCATTAGCAGTGGGCTTATACCTATTAGATTTGTATTTTAGAATAATGAAAATAATAATTCCTGATTTATAATCTATTTTTAATTCAACATTTACACCAGAGGTTTAAACAAATTTATTACCCTTTAAATTAATTATGGAATAGTTTGTTTTGCTTTATTTATATTCTTATTAATTTTATTAGGGTTTTTATGAGCTAACAATTATATATTGCTTTGTTTTCCACCAAAGTCAGATATTTTGGAATAAAACAGAAATTTGGATATGTGACAGGACACTTCAAGGTACACATTTTTGTATATATCTATAGGCAAGCAAACAGGATAGCCCTATAGTCTACACTAACAAGGACAAACAGTGCCTGTCTTCCAAAAAAAAGGGCAGAACTGAGGAATTATAGACCAGACAGCCTAACTCAGTTCCCAGAAAGATACTGGAACAAATGATTACATTACCAATTTATTTAACCTTAGAGGAAAATAAAGTGATGAGGAATATCCTTTTGTCAAGAATAAATCATGCCACACAGATGCAATTTCCTTCATAGGCATGTAGGCTAGTAGATGAGGGAAAGAGGTATAGAATTTAATAAGTCTTTCAATACAGTCCTAGAAACCATAGAATCATAGAGCTGGAAGAAACCTCAGAAGGTCATCAAGTCTAGCCCCCTGCCCAAGGCAGGACCAATCCCAACATGACATTTTCCTTCTTCAAATAAGGAAACGTGCTAGTTTCCTCTAGTCTATAAGGAGGGTGCAAAACTTGTCAGGGGGGTATAGAGACTCCCTGGCTTGACAGCAAAACTGCAGTACAAGTCTGAGGTTTCTGGTGTACCACAAAGGAAATGTGAGTCTACAGTGTGAGGCTGTTGATAAGAGTCAGATGTCACTCTGGGATGTATAGCCAGAGAAGGTTGGGTAGAGATGGGAGGTGATGCTATTTGGTGTGGAAGTACCATGTCCAGATTTGGGCACTGATCTAAGAGAAGGATGAGGACAAACTGTACAGAGCCAAGGAGAGCAAGAGAAATGAGCAGAGGGTTAGAAAAGATGACTCATGAGGAAAGGTTGAAAGAATTGGGCATGTTCTGTGCATAGAAGAGAAGGCTGAGGGGAGACTTGATAACACTGCAAATATGTAAATATGTAAAAGGTTGTTATAACAAGGACCATGATAAGTGGCACCCAGGTCCCCCAAGGATAGGACAAGAAGGAACCGATGTAGTCAGCAGCAAGGCAGAAGCCAGTTAGATATCAGGAATAACTTTCTAACTCTGAGGATGGTTCAGCAGAGGAACACGCGTTGAGGGGGTTGTGGAGTCCTTGTCAGTGCAGGCTTTAAGAACAGTTTGGACAAACACCTGCCAGGGATGTTCTAGGTCCGCTTGGTCCTTCCTCAGCACCTGGAGGTGGATTGTTTGAGCTCCTCAGGTCCCTCACAACTCTCCATTTCTGTGAATCTGTAAAATGGAGCTGGGCCATCTTCACTGTGCTCGGTTTTCCCCATTGGGTCTCACTGCAAAGTAACGAATCATAGAATCATAGAATAATAGGACTGGAAGGGACCTCAAGAGGTCATCGAGTCCAGCCCCCCGCCCTCAAGGCAGGATCAAGCTCCGTCTACACCATCCCTGACAGATGTCTATCTAACCTGTTCTTAAATATCTCCAGAGAGGGAGATTCCACCACCTCCCTTGGCAATTTATTCCAATATTTGACCACCCTTACAGTTAGGAATTTTTTCCTAATGTCCAATCTAAACCTCCCCTGCTGCACTTTAAGCCCATTACTCCTTGTCCTGAGGCCTAACTAGTGCAGAGTAGAGCGGCAGAATGACTTCACAAGTTTTGCTTACAACACACCTGTTGATACAACCTAGAATCATATTTGCTTTTTTTGCAACAGCATCACACTGTTGACTCATATTCAACTTGTGGTCCACTATGACCCCTAGATCCCTTTCCGCCATGCTCCTTCCTAGACAGTCGCTTCCCATCTTGTATGTATGGAACTGATTGTTCCTTCCTAAGTGGAGCACTTTGCATTTCTCTTTATTAAACCTCATCCTGTTTACCTCTGACCATTTCTCTAACTTTCTAAGGTCATTTTGAATTATGTCCCTATCCTCCAAAGAAGTTGCAACCCCACCCAGTTTGGTATCATCTGCAAACTTAATAAGCGTACTCTCTATCCCAATATCTACATCATTGATGAAGATATTGAACAGTACGGGTCCCAAAACAGACCCTTGAGGAACTCCACTTGCTATCCCTTTCCAGCAGGATTTAGAACCGTTAACAACAACTCTCTGACTACGGTTATCCAGCCAATTATGCACCCACCTTATCGTGGCCCTATCTAAGTTATATTTGCCTAGTTTATCAATAAGAATATCATGCGAGACCGTATCAAATGCCTTACTAAAGTCTAGGTATATGACATCCACCGCTTCTCCCTTATCCACAAGGCTCGTTATCTTATCAAAGAAAGCTATCAGATTAGTTTGGCATGACTTGTTCTTCACAAACCCATGCTGGCTATTCCCTATCACTTTATTACCTTCCAAGTGTTTGCATATGATTTCCTTAATTACCTGCTCCATTATCTTCCCTGGGACAGACGTTAAACTGACCGGTCTGTAGTTTCCTGGGTTGTTCTTATTCCCCTTTTTATAGATGGGTACAATATTTGCCCTTTTCCAGTCTTCTGGAATCTCCCCTGTCTGCCATGATTTTTCAAAGATCATAGCTAAAGGCTCAGATACCTCCTCTATCAGCTCCTTGAGTATCCTGGGATGCATTTCATCAGGACCTGGTGACTTGCTGACATCTAACTTTCCTAAGTGATTTTTAACTTGTTCTTTGTGTATCCTATCTTCTAAACTTACCCTCTCTCTGCTTGTATTCACTACGTTAGGCACTCTTCCAGACTTCTCGGTGAAGACCGAAACAAAGAAGTCATTGAGCATCTCCGCCATTTCGAAGTATGGGGCTGGCAGATGAGGGAGGGCAGGGCAGGCTGGACAGTGTTTTGCCGTGCGCGGTACTCTAGGTTGATATGATCTGAAACAAGGGCTTGAGTCACTTTGGCTTCCTGCCTAATTTCTCCAAAATAAGGAAGTTGCAAAGCTCAGAGCCCTCAGAGCTCAGCCTCTCCTGAGAGTGTCGGAGCCACCATGGGACCCCGCGGGGACGTGCGTCCATTGGGTGAGTGGAACAAAGTCCATGGGCTGGAATCAGGGGAGGGGCCCGGAGAGCCCAGAGGGGTCCATGTGTCCATCTGCACGAGAGCTGGAAGGTGTGTGCTCCAGCGGGGGAAGAGACAGCTGGGCT
This sequence comes from Pelodiscus sinensis, assembly GCF_049634645.1. NCBI lineage: Eukaryota > Metazoa > Chordata > Testudines > Trionychidae > Pelodiscus > Pelodiscus sinensis. The sequence continues at coordinate 13,637,338 of NC_134729.1, read as the reverse complement.
AGTGCTCGTTTAGCTGCGTGCTACACAGAGAAGTGTCCGAACAGAGGGGGAGGGGCTAGCTGCCCTGAGTGCCTACCTGTGGCTTTGGACAGGGATGTGGTCGGGACAGGGAGCCTCTCCTGTTACTTGCTCAAACACGGCCACACGCCATTTTCTCATACGCCAGCTGGTCAGAGCAAGCCCAGCTAAGTCTCCTAGAGCTCGAATTTATACTTACTTTGGTGTGACAGGCAATTTCTTCTGGTCCCTCCCATGCTCATGTTGCACTAATTGAGACTTCATCCAGACTTACTGAAACACCCTTAGAATTATGGGTGAGATTCCTGGGGTGGCTGAGAGGAACTCACCATGGGTATGTCTACATTAACCCCCTAGTTCGAATTAGGGAGGCTAATGTAGGCATTCGAAGTAGCAAATCAAGCCCGGGATTTAAATATCCCACGCTTGATTTGCATCTTCCCAGCCGGTCGCTATTTTTTGAAATTTACAAGTCCGGACTAACTGTCCGTGTCTACATGTGGCAGGGACCCGGTAGCTTGAATTAAAGCCCTAGTTCGAACTACCTGTTATTCCTCCTGAAATGAGGTTTATCAGGTAGTTCAAATTAGGGCTTTAATTTGAACTACCGGGTCCCTGCCGCATGTAGACGCGGGCAGTTAGTCTGGACTTGTAAATTTCAAAAAATGGCGACCGGCTGGGAAGACGCAAATCAAGTGCGGGATATTTAAATCCCGGGCTTCATTTGCAACTTCGAATGGCTACATTAGCCTCCCTAATTTGAACTAGGGTGCTAGTGTAGACATACCCCATGAGACCAAGACATGGATGGGTCTAAGATGCTTCCAGCCACGTTCACAACCACTGAATCCCAGGGGATAACTGCAGATTAGTTTGATGCCTGCAAGCAGCCTAAAGCCTTCCCGATTCCTCCTGAAGCATCCCTGGCCCAAGGGACCATTCAGCAGCTGGCAATAGTCAGAGCATAGAAGTATCTTGACCCTACCACTCACCTCTGGGGTGGGGGAGGGAGGGCTGTAACACAGAACCAGTGCACAAGGGAAATTTTGAGGTAGCTGATTAATCTAGGTTTCTGTAATGGCACAAAGCCGGGGTTCCTAAATAATTACTATGGTAATAACAGTTATTAATGGAAGAATTAACTTAATTGGATTTATACTAGAATCACAGTAATCAAGCAAAATTTGGTCATGGACAGGGGCTAGGAGACCTCTCTCTCTGTCTCTGTCTCTTGCTTATTTCTATTTGTATAAAATTTTAAGAAACATATTTATTTTTTATTTTTTTCCCAGTATTTCTCCTCATGATCCTAGTCCCCTCTGTGCCACCAGGGAGCATTCAAACGTCAATGGGTAAGTTCCCAGGTTGGCGGAAGAGAACGCAAAGCCGTGTGGGATGCGTTTGTGCCCATCTCAAGAGCCCCACGCAGAATGTGTCTCAGCTGTGAAGCTGATGCAGGCTTTGCTGCTCTGTGTGAGGTTTAGTTCCTCTGTGTCCGTTTGTCCATTCAGTCTCTCTCGCCGCTCTGCTTACAGGTTCTAGTCTGTCCCTAGGCCGCTGTCTTTTTAACGTGACTCCTCCTACCAAGTGTCATGCCTCCTGATGGTGTCTCTTGTCCTCACTCTCTGCCCGGGGTTGGGGAGCAGACAGCAAGGATTGGAGTACTAGCCGGCTAGTACTCCATTCATTACATTTCCCCTCCCTCGGTACCTAGCTCCCTCCCACCCTTACTCACTTTCACCAGACTGGGACAGGCAGTTAGGATACGGACGGGGGTGGGAGCTTTAACTGGGGTGCAGGCTCAGGGTGGGATCAGACGAGGGTGCAGGGTGCAGGAAGGGGGGCTGGGATGGGGCTGGGAGTTTGTATTCAGGAGGGTCTGAGGATTCTGGTTGGCCATGCAGACTCTTGGGTGGAGCTGGGGACATGGAGTTTGGTGTGTAGGAGGGTGTGATGTAGTGGGGGTGTTGTCCACTGTTGTAGTCCTGTGTTCACTCTGTTGTTACATTTATGGTTTGCTTTATTGTGTGTATGTGTGCTCCTCAGTTTCCCCGGGGCACTGCAGCACTATCTGCATGAGAAGGGGAAGCCAGTGACTCACTGGGGAAGTATGTTCAGTCTCTCAAGTCCTGAGGACCAGGGGACAGCAGATAACACCTTGGATCTGGAAGGAGGACAAAGGAGAGGTGGGGCTGACACCAGTCTGAGGAGTAGGGCCTGGGGGATGGGTCAGTCTTGTCTGGGCTAGGAGGTGAGAAAGGGGGTTAGGTCAGGGAAGCGGGGAGAAGGGCCTGGGCTACTGCTCAGCTATGCTGTGAGGCTAAGCCAGCTGCACCTAGCTCCACGCTGCACCCTGGTAGTGTCTGGGAGGCTCAGCACCTGGGCTCGGGTAGGCGTGTTAAGAGTCTCCGCTTGCCCCTCTTGCCCACTGGTGGAACCGGCCAATGGGACCTGGGCAGTGCAAGCAGCTCCAAGACCTTCCTGCCTAGAAGCTGGGCGTGCTAGCCACTTCCCAGGCACAGGGTGTGTGATGTAGCCTGTCTGGTGGTACAGCCAAATCGGGGTGAAATTATAGTTGAAGACTGGGAATCCTCCAGCATGAGGTACCAAACCAGTCACAAAGAAACCTTCTGTTCATCACACTGGCCAGCAGGGAGTGACACAAGCAACCCCCATAGACACTCCAGCTGTCCTGGGCCACAACCAAGCACCCTCCTTACACCGAAGAGAGGTTAGGAAAACCAATGACACCAACTCCAAACTGGTTCTTCTGCTCCCAAAGAACCAGCCACATTCCCAGGTCAATTTATACCTCAGATTTACCAAAAGAGCAAGCGGGGCCAGTCCTGTATTATCTACAATCTAAAAGTTTATTAGTGAAAGAGGAAATGTTGACAGTAAAATTGTTAAAGGAATCAAATCACGTACATGAAAATAAGAAGTTCTTGGTGAAGGCTTGTAGCAGAGACAGATGAATTTGTTGTATCTGGAACACATCCTCAGGCTCGGTTATCATTCTTCCCGGGCTCAGTTCATAGCAAAGCTACTTCAGAAGTGATGAGCTGAATGAAGACAAACGGAGGAATCTCTGGGGCCCTTTTACACCCCTGCCCCTGTGGAGGGAATTCCATTGTTCCCCCCGTGTGAAAGTACCTCCCCAATCGGAGTGTGTCATGTGAGCAGGTCACCTGTCCGTGCGGGACTCAGTCCGTAGCAGCCGTCGCTGACCTGCTGGTCTGCAGGGTCACAGCAAAGTTCCTCACCTGTGGGCTGGCCCCACTCGAGGTGCATTGTCAGAGAAGTGCTGCTAGTCACGTGAGGGCAACCTTCTCCCCCCCCCCCGCTACAGGTCAGTGAGGCCTGTTGATAATCCCACAGAAGCAAACATTTGCAATACAAGCACAGAGCCACTGCTCCTCACCGCACATACAGAAATGGTACCTGCCCAGGAGTAGTATGAACAGAGCCAGCGACTCACGAGCTTTCCACAGACCCCTCACTTGGCCCCGTTGCACAAGGTTTGGTGCAGACACAGGACAGTGATTGCAACCACGTTTGTCGTGTTCATATCAGAATTCAATAGTCACAGGGCGGTGCCAGGACCGATGGGGTCTCGTCTGCCTGAGCCCCCCAGCCCCACTGACTGGACTTTGAATGGCCCCTACATCAGCGCTGTCTAGAGCCACCAGGGTCCCTGTTCGACCGGGCGCCTGGTTGAATACTGGATATTTGGTCCCTCTCCACTGATCCACTCCCCCATTAGCCTCGGGAGCTGAGAATAGTCCCAGTGCAGGGGGTGTGACCATGCCTGATCCATTCCCTGTGATGGGTTGGTGGCAGGGCCCTTAGGCTGGCTCCAGACTTGCTGGGGAGGCCCTTGTACAGGATGCGGTAGGGGGCTGTCAGATACCATGCCACTGCCAGAATGGCCCAGCAGGGCCTCAGCGTAGCTGAGCACTGCTAGCTCCAGCCTGGTCGTTGAGTGAGTAGGAGATGTGGGGCTGAAGAGCTGTTTGGAGCACATGCACAGGGGCTCGCAGGGCATGAGATGAACTGGGGGAAGGGAACAGATGGTGCAGGGTGACTCACTCTGGTTTCCATTCCCAACAGCTGTCGCTGAGATCTGCCCTGACCTAATGTGCACACTAAATGCCAAGTGTGTGAACAGCACCCACTGCGCCTGCCTGGATGGATTCCAGTCACGAGGGAGTCGCTTCTTCACTGACCAATCGACCTGCGATGGTAACGGGGCTCCCTGTCTGACCTGAGATGGCTCACGCACTCAGGGAGTGAGCAGTGCCCTGGGAATGAGAGAGAGGGCTGGCCATTGACTGTTCAGGCCTGGGTCCCAGAATCACAGTCAGTGGTGCTGGGTGCAGGATTCTGCGGGGTGCTGAGCACGTCCTGAGGGATGCTGAGTTCCCTCAGTTCAACGGGAGTCGAGGTTGGTCCCCAGTGCCCCCTGGAGGTGACCAGCCCCTTGCAGGAGCGGGGCCAGCGCTGGGCAATACAACCAGAACCATTGCCTGCTCTGAGGGAGGCTTCCCCAGTGCCCGGCTGACGTAGGAGAGGAGCTGGGTGCAGCCGAGTGATCAGTTACTGCCTGAACTGGAAAAGGAATTATTTTGAATCCACTGAAATGGAAATTTTTTGGAAAATGTTTTGGTTTTCTCTTGGAAGGTGCCTCTGATCAGCTCTCCAAGGGCAGGGGGAGGCACTTAGGGGAGGGCGGAAAGCAGGGAGCTGCAGGGGCTTTGGAAGAGGGGCTGGATTGGGTGTGGAAGAAGCAGAGTGAGGGCAAAGCCTTGCGGTGGGGGTGGATGGGGAGAGGCAGGGCAAGGAAAGAGCTGTTGGGGAAGGACATAGCAGGTGCAGTACGAGGTGGCATGAGAGCAGGGCCTTAGAGGAAGGGTACGGAGGGGGCAAGGCCTCAAGGCAGAGCAAGGGTGAGGCACCCGGGGGGAGATAAATGTGGAGTTCCATGGAGCAGGCCAGCCAGCTGGACAACAGGAATGGTGCTGTGAGACTTGAAATGCTGAATGGCCTGAACATCAGACCGGCCACACGGGTCAGACCCAAGGTCCGTCCAGCCCGGTGTCCTGTCTCCCCACAGCGACCAGTGCTGGGTGTCCCAGAGGGAGTGGACAGAATGGTATTATCAAGTGGTCCCTCCCCTGTCGCCCATTCCCAACTTCTGGCAAACCCAGACTGGGGACACCATCCCGGCCCATCCTGGCTACCAGCCATCCATGGACCTGTCCCCCATGAATTTTGCTAGTTATTTTTGAACCTTGTTATGTCTCATAATGCTGTAGCCTGGTGCTACTGGGGTGAGAACAACCAGCTCCGATTTGTGGGGAGCAATTGCAAATAACAGCCACATACCTCATCCGGTCAGGAAGGTTCTCCTGAGACCTTACAGGGGATTCTGTCATGGCAGGGCCAGGTCTGGTGTGTTTCCAGCAGGTGTCATTGTCTTCAGCCCAGGCAATGCCCTTAGGAGTCCTGTCTCACTGACATCTAAGGGCCCCGGACACCTGGGTTCTGTCTCCCAGGTCAATGCAGGTGGGTGATAAAGGGGACTGGCTCTGTGCATTGCAGATATCAACGAGTGTGAGGGACGGAGCCAGGCAGATTGCAGACTATGGATGTTAAAATGCGATTACTTCCCTAATCAAATAGTCGATAGATTTTCTGTCAACTATTCCAGGGAGTAGGAAACAGGCTCAGCACTAGACAACCCAGCTACACCCGATTATTGTTGCCAACTTTCTCATAATACAAAACTGACCATTGTGGTTCTGCCCCTTCCTTGAGGCCCTCCCCGCCACTCACCAAGGCAGCCACCCTGCCTTGCTGGCTTGTTCACCCTCCCCTTACTCACATTTATCAGGCTAGAGCAGGCAGCTGGGACATGGGACGGGGTGAGGGCTCTGACTGGAGGCGCAGGCTTAGGGTGGGGCCAGATGAAGGGTGCTGGGATGAGGCAGGGAGTATGGACTGGAGAGGGGCTGAGGGCTCTGGTTGGTGTCGCAGACTGGGGCTTCGGATGAGGGCTTTAAGGTGCATGAGGGGGCTCCGGGCTGAAGAGTGGGGTGGAGAGTTTTGGAATGTGGGCAGCAGCTGCGGAGTGCAGGAGTGGGTTAGGGTGTGGGAGGGGTTGAGGGATCCATGCTGGGGTGTTGGCTTTGGGATGTGGCTGGAGTTCGAGGGGTTGGGGTACAGGAAGGAGCTCTGGGTTGGACCAGGGAGTTTTTGTTCGGGACAGGTGATGGCTCTGGTTTGAGGTGCAGGCTCTGGGATGTGGCTCCAGAAGTGGCCAGCAGGCTCAGCACCTAGACTAGGCCCAGGGTGATAAGAGGCTCCGCTCACTGCTCCTGCCCATAGAAAAAACTGATCAATGGAGTGTGGGTGCTCTGAGCAGCTCCGTGGTCCCCCTGAGAAGTTGGACTTGCTGGCCACTTCCCAGGCGCAGCGCGATGCCAGGACAGGTGGGGACTCACCTGCCTTAGCCCTGCAGCACCACAGACCAGACTTAGAACGGCCCCATCAGCAGCGCTGCCTGGAGCCGCCAGGGTCCCTTTTCAACCAGGTGTTTGGTCAAAAACCGGAAACTTGGTCACCTTCCCCGATCCCCCCCTGCATTAGCCTCGGGAGCAGAGAATAGCCACAGTGCAGGGGGTGTGGCCATGTCCCCATCCAGCCCCTGCGATGGGGTGGGGACAGGGCCCTTATACTGGCTCCATGCTGGCTGGGGAGGTCCCTGCACAGGAGGGGGGGAGGGACGCTGTCAGAGGCCATGATGTTGCCAGAGGGGCCCAACACCTTAGTGTTGCTGTGAATCTGACCTGTGAGTGCTGAATGCTCAGGGCACCGGTCACCTGGGTCCTGGGGCTCCTGCTGTCAGGTCAGTGGGGGGGCGGGCGAACGGGGAACGTCTCCCTGCCAGGGCTGAGCAGAGCATCCCTCCTGTTGCAGATATCGACGAGTGTCTGGGGCCCAATCCAGTAAACTGCGGACCCGACGCCAAGTGCATCAACCAGCCTGGGAGTTTCAACTGCAGCTGCGCCGATGGCTACGAGTCCAGCTCTGGGAAAGCCAGATTCCCGAACGCGAGTGAGAACAGCTGCCGGGGTGAGTTCTGCTCTGGCCCCCACCCTGCCCTGCTGAGACCCCTCCTCACCTTCCGCACTCATTCCAGGCCTGGTGCTGTACCAGAGGCTGCTGATTGACTCACTGGGGCGATGATCAGTTTTGACCCTTGATAGCTATCCCAGCATGGGGGGAGGGGGAGGGGCAGGATATCCCCTATTTTAGCCTGTGGATTGGGAATAATTCACTAGGTTTGCAGGGAGGCACCTGGGAGAAGAGAGGGGACCCTCGCTGGCCTCAGCTCGCAGCCTACTGCTGCCAGATACAGGCCAACATGTGCTGCCCCCACTGGCCTTAGGGGTCGGGACACAGGCTCAGCACCAACACCCAGATTAGTGTTGCCAACTTTCTCATAGTACAAAACCGAACACATATCCCTGCCCCTTCTCCAAAGCCCCACCTCCGACTACTACATTCCCTCTGCCTTAGTGGCTAGTTTCCCCTAGTCTTACTTGCTTTTACCAGGTTGGAACAGGCACTTGCGATACCGGAGGGATTGGGGTTAGGGCTCTAACTGGAGGTGCAGGCTTAGGGTGGGGCCAGATGAAGGATTCAGGATGCAGGAGGGATGCTGGGTTGGGGCAGGAAGTATGGGCTGGAGAGGGGCTGAGGGCTCTGGTTGGCATTGCAGACTCTGGGGCTTTGGATGAGGGCTTTGAGGTGCATGAGGGGCTCTGGGCTGAAGAGTGGGGTGGAGAGTTTGTAATGTGGGCAACAGCTGTGCAGTGCAGGAGTGGGTTGGGATATGGGAGGGGATGAGGGATCCAGCCTGGGGTGTTGGCTCTGGGATGGGATTGGAACTGAGGGTTTTGGGGTGCAGGAGGGAGCTCTGGGTTAGAGTAGGGACTTTGTATTGGGGTGAGGATAATGGCTCTGGTTAGGGACTGCAGGGGCTGGGGTGGGGAGGCAATCATACCACTGCCCCCAACAATGCTGGATGACTTCACCCCCTCCCAGGAGCTTTCTAAAAGAGTAGCAGCAGATCTAAAATGCCCTCAAATTCATCCAGTCATCTTGGGACATACTCCGATCAGCTGCAGGCTGACAGAATGCCAGGGTTATGTGGGCTGGGAGGGGAGGAGGCACGGGTCAGCAGCATAGGGAGGGGCAAAGCAAAATGTAAATGGAGGGGAGAGGCAGAGTGAGATGGGAAGGGAGGGAGGGAGTTTTGTAGTAGCAGTGTGTTAAACTATTGGCAGCATAGGACTGGCATGAGGCTGAGAACGGCCATCTGGGTTGGGAAGAGAAGGGGATTTCTCCCCAGGCAGGAGAGATTTGATATGAAAATGTGAAGGAAAGTTCTAACGTCTGCTCCTCTCTCCCCCTTGCTCCAAGTGCCCAGCATGAACTGCAGCACCAAGTTCGAGGGAATGAAAGAATCGTGCAGGAGTCGCTCTCCACAGGTACGTTTGAACTCATCAGTCATTGTTTGGAATTTAGCCCTGCATTTTGTGTCACCACGGTGGAAATTCCCAGAGAAATACCTTTGCTGTTGGTTTACAGTAGCCCATATAGTGCCCATCCAAGATCAGGCCAATACTGTGTTTGTTCCTTGTATCGCTGGGGCCCAATCCTCCTCATCCTCCTACCCTGTAACTCCAAACATCCAGCTTAATCTTTTCATAGAATCATAGAATCATAGGACTGGAAGGGACCTCAAGAGGTCATCGAGTCCAGCCCCCCGCCCTCAAGGCAGGACCAAGCTCCACCTACACCATCCCTGACAGATGTCTATCTAACCTGTTCTTAAATATCTCCAGAGAAGGAGATTCCACCACCTCCCTTGGCAATTTATTCCAATATTTGACCACCCTGACAGTTAGGAATTTTTTCCTAATGTCCAATCTAAACCTCCCCTGCTGCACTTTAAGCCCATTACTCCTTGTCCTGTCCTCAGAAACCAAGAGGAACAAATTTTCTCCTTCCTCCTTGTGACACCCTTTTAGATATTTGAAAACCGCTATCATGTCCCCCCTTAATCTTCTTTTTTCCAAACTAAACAAGCCCAGTTCAAGAAGCCTGGCTTCATGGGTCATGTTCTCTAGACCTTTAATCATTCTTGTCGCTCTTCTCTGCACCCTTTCCAATTTCTCCACATCTTTCTTGAAATGTGGCGCCCAGAACTGGACACAGTACTCCAGCTGAGGCCTAACTAGTGCAGAGTAGAGCGGCAGAATGACTTCACGAGTTTTGCTTACAACACACCTGTTGATACAACCTAGAATCATATTTGCTTTTTTGGCAACAGCATCACACTGTTGACTCATATTCAACTTGTGGTCCACTATGACCCCTAGATCCCTTTCCGCCATGCTCCTTCCTAGACAGTCGCTTCCCATCTTGTATGTATGGAACTGATTGTTCCTTCCTAAGTGGAACACTTTGCATTTCTCTTTATTAAACCTCATCCTGTTTACCTCTGACCATTTCTCTAACTTTCTAAGGTCATTTTGAATTATGTCCCTATCCTCCAAAGAAGTCGCAACCCCACCCAGTTTGGTATCATCCGCAAACTTAATAAGCGTACTCTCTATCCCAATATCTACATCATTGATGAAGATATTGAACAGTATGGGTCCCAAAACAGACCCTTGAGGAACTCCACTTGTTATCCCTTTCCAGCAGGATTTAGAACCGTTAACAACAACTCTCTGACTACGGTTATCCAGCCAATTATGCACCCACCTTATCGTGGCCCTATCTAAGTTATATTTGCCTAGTTTATCAATAAGAATATCATGCGAGACCGTATCAAATGCCTTACTAAAGTCTAGGTATATGACATCCACCGCTTCTCCCTTATCCACAAGGCTCGTTATCTTATCAAAGAAAGCTATCAGATTAGTTTGGCATGACTTGTTCTTCACAAACCCATGCTGGCTATTCCCTATCACTTTATTACCTTCCAAGTGTTTGCATAGGATTTCCTTAATTACCTGCTCCATTATCTTCCCTGGGACAGACGTTAAACTGACCGGTCTGTAGTTTCCTGGGTTGTTCTTATTCCCCTTTTTATAGATGGGCACAATATTTGCCCTTTTCCAGTCTTCTGGAATCTCCCCTGTCTGCCATGATTTTTCAAAGATCATAGCTAAAGGCTCAGATACCTCCTCTATCAGCTCCTTGAGTATCCTGGGATGCATTTCATCAGGACCTGGTGACTTGCTGACATCTAACTTTCCTAAGTGACTTTTAACTTGTTCTTTGTGAATCCTATCTTCTAAACCTACCCTCTCTCTGCTTGTATTCACTACGTTTGGCACACCTCCAGACTTCTCGGTGAAGACCGAAACAAAGAAGTCATTGAGCATCTCCGCCATTTCCAAGTTTCCTGTTACTGCTTCTCCCTCCTCACTAAGCAGTGGGCCTACCCTGTCCTTGGTCTTCCTCTTGCTTTTAATGTATTTATAAAAAGTCTTCTTGTTTCCCTTTATGCCTGTAGCTAGTTTGATCTCATTTTGTGCCTTTGCCTTTCTAATCTTGCCCCTGCATTCCCGTGTTGCTTGCCTATATTCATCCTTTGTTAGTTGTCCTAGTTTCCATTTTTTATATGACTCCTTTTTTATTTTGAGATCGTGCAAGATCTCCTTGTTAAGCCAAGCTGGTCTTTTGCCATATTTTCTATCTTTCCTACACAGCGGAATTGTTTGCTTTTGGGCCCATAACAACGTCCCTTTGAAATACTTCCAACTCTCCTCAGTTGTTTTTCCCTTCAGTCTTGCTTCCCATGGGACCTTACCTACAAGTTCTCTGAGCTTATCAAAATCTGCCTTCCTGAAATCCATTACCTCAATTGTGCTGGTCTCCCTTCTACCTTTCCTTAAGATCATGAACTCTATTATTTCGTGATCACTGTCCCCTATACTGTCTTCCACTTTCAAGTTCTCAACTAGTTCCTCCCTATTTGTTAAAACCAAATCCAGAACAGCTTCTCCTCTGGTAGCTTTTTCAACCTTCTGAAACAGAAAGTTGTCTCCAATGCAGTCCAGAAACTTATTGGATAGCCTGTGCCTCGCTGTATTAGTTTCCCAACAAATGTCTGGATAGTTGAAGTCCCCCATCACCACCAAATCTTGGGCTTTGGATAGTTTTGTTAATTGTTTAAAAAAGGCCTCATCCACCTCTTCCACCTGGCTAGGTGGCCTGTAGTAGACTCCTAGCATGATATCACCCTCGTTTTTTACCCCTTTTAGCTTAACCCAGAGACTCTCTACACAGCTATCTCCTACATTCATCTCCACTTCAGTCCACTTTTCATTCCTCTGTCTTCAAGGTCAGCTCCTGGCTCTTTCTCGGTCCCTGGCATTCAGAGCCATATAGAAGTGCAGGCCTGGCCACCAACTTCTAGGGCTTCCCTTTTCTGTGTGACAGGTGTTTTCAGCAGATCCCTCCCTCCCTTCTCTCCATTAGTGCATGCCTTTCCCATTCTGCTTATAAATTCATATCTGACTTCATCATCTTCCTGTACTATCACAGAATCGTAGGACTGCAAGGGACCTCGAGACAGCTAGTCCAGTTTCCTGCACTCATGGCAGGACTAGATATTATCGAGACCTTCCCTGACAGGGGATTGTCCAACCCCGTCTTAAAAATCTCCTGTAATGGTGAGCCCACAACCTTCCCACGCAATTTGTTCTGGTGTATAAATATCCTGACAGTTAAGAAGGTTTTCCAAATGTCCAAACTAAACCTCCCTTGATGCAATTTTTTAAAAAACGAGTAGTCCTCTGGCACCTTTGAGACTAAAAAAAATATACATCTAGTATCATGAGCTTTTGTAGGCAAAACCCATTTCTTCAACTGAGATGATCTTGACTGTAAAAATAAGAATAAGAAAGGAGAGAGGAAACAAAAAAAGTTACCTGTCAATTGTAGTCCTGGTACTAATGAGGCTTATTGAGAGGACTGGAAGTGTTCCATACTTAGCTTTTGATGTCAGTAGAGTGTTTAATGTAAAGAAAGCTGGTGTTATAATATGTTAACCAGTTCAAGTTTTTGTTCAAACCAAGTGAGAAGGTGTCAGATTTTCAGATGAAAGTCAATTCTGCAAGCTCTGTAGTTGACTTATGAAATTCCATTGTAGAAGAATGGCTACTTTTAAGTCCATTAATGAGTGCCTGGGCAGATTAAAATGTTCACATACAGATTTATGTTTGTTACCATTTCGAATATCTAATATCTTTGTCATAGAGACTGTCCAGTTTGGCCAATACACATGGCAGAGGGGCATTATTGGCACTTGAGGGCATATATCACATTAGAGGATGTGCATCTGATGTGGAGAGTGCATTGGGTTTGAGCGGGGAGGGGAGGGCTGGGGTGGGACTGGAGTGCACAGGCCCACGCATAGTGGCGAGTGGGGAGCTGGCGGGTCATGTGCTGGCTCCCTGTAAAAACTGCAATCAAACTGAGGCAGTAGGGCCAGGTGGCAGGAATGGCCACTTTAAAGGTAGGGTTACCTTACCGTCCCATACCTCCGGTGCCTGGCTCTGGGGGAGGGGTGGGGCATTGGGTTAGAGCAGTGAGTTAGATGTGCCTGGCTCTGGGAGAAGGGTGGGTGCATTGAGGATAGTTATAATTTTTTTTTAAGGTACTTTGTAAAAAAAGGAAAAACTTAAAAAACAATAGTAGCACTTCAAAGACTAACAAAACATGTAGATGGTATTATGAGTTTTTGTGGGCAAAACCTACTTCTGCCCAGGAAAGCTCATGATACCACTACATGTTTTGTTAGTCTTTAAAGTGCTACTAGACTATTGGTCATTTTTAAAATTTTTCCTGTTGCAGACTAACTGGGCTACCTCTTTGAAGCTTATAAAAAAAAGGTTGAGAAACACTGCTCTGTACCATTCCTTTTGGCCTTCCTGTTTCCCTTCTCCTTTGGTGAGCTGGGCAGGCAGGAGTTTTGGTAAAAATATATCAGACATGCACACAATACCCACTCTACTGCAGCTGGTGCTGGATAATCAGAGCCTCAATTCTAAAGGAGTTGGTATTACTGAAGTGATAGATCCACCCACGTTTTGTTGCAGATTTTTCAAAGAAAATGCTGGTGTTTTCTATAGGTCACCCACATCTCCCAGGCCTAGCAGAGACTTGGGATTAACATGGCTTTCTTAACTAAAAGTATTATATGTGTTCGGACTTTGTGATTGTGAACACCTGGTGAGGCAGACTGCCAAAGGCAAAGCTGGCCTTGAATCTTGACATCTATGGCTTCAGGTGAATGGCTTATGTGAAATTTGGAAGAGCAGCTCAGAGAGACCTCTCTCTTTTACTTAAAGTCTGCGTCTAGACTGGCAACATTTTCCGTAAAAGCAGTCGCTTTTGCGGAAAAACTTGCTAACCATCTACACTGGCTGCTTGAATTTGCATAAGAACACTGATGATCTAATGTAAGATTGTCAGTGTTCTTGCGCAAATATTATGCTGCTCCTGCTCGGGGGAAAGCCCTCTTGCACAAATGCTTTTGCGCAAGAGGGCCATTGTAGACAGCTAAAAACTGTTTTGCGCAAAAAAGCCCCGATGGCGAAAATGGCGATCGGGACTTTCTTGTGCAAAACCGTGTCTAGATTGGCATGGACGCTTTTCCACAAAAAGTGCTTTTGCGCAAAAGCATCAATGCCAATCTAGATGCTCTTTTCCGCAAATGCTTTTAACGGAAAAACTTTTCTGTTAAAAGCATTTGCGGAAAATCATTCCAGTCTAGACGTAGCCAAGGATAGAATCTCACAGCAGCCTAAAGGATAAAGTCTTTGTGGCAGACTGAAAGCCACTCTTGCAGTGTAACCTTAGCCTTAGGCTATTTATTGCTTCAAGTGTTTTCAAGAAAGTGAGGGTGATTCTTCTATTGTGTGTTAGTTTTATTTAAAAGTTTTTCTGAGTGTTATTTTAACAGGTAAGTTAATCTATTTCATTCATAACAGTCACAAGAGGGCGCTGCTGCTGCTTGAGTGATCAAGCTGAGCAAACAGAGCTCCTGACCATGTAATATGACCAGCTCACAGAACAAGAGATCCACAGCAGATAGGCTGTACCCTTGACAAGTTTATTGCAAGCAATTCAGGAGGAAATTTTAAAATCTCTCTCTCTCTCTCTCTCTCTCTCTTTATATATCTATATCTATATCTATATCTATATCTATATCTATATATTTAATACTAAAACAATTAAAACAAACAGTGAAAAACATTAAAAGGCATTGCAAGCATAAAAAGGCATTAAAAAATAGTTAAATGGAATATTTAACAATTTAAATTTAATTCTTATCCCAATTTAGCAGTCTAATTCTTAATCCAATTTAACACACTCACACTGTCACACATTCATCCTCTGGGGCTGGCCAGACCACAGGTAATATTGGTTGATTTGGTTGAGGCAGAAATCCGACATGCACGTCACCCCAATATGCCAAATTGATGGACTCCAAATTGTGGGGGGAAAATGGTGTGGTATATATCCACTCGGCAGCAGCCAGTCCAGTGAAATGCCATCTACTGGTTACACACAGTCCAGTTGGGGTGATGTCCGTTAGTGACACCCCCTTCTTCTTACGACCGATCCAGAAATATCTGGTTTTTGCACTGCTTGCCTCACCATGGCTACGTCTAGACTGGCCCCTTCTTCGGAAGAGGCATGCTAATTTCTAACTTTGGAATAGGGAAATCCACGGGGGATTTAAATAAACATGGCCGCCGCTTTTTTTCCGGCTTGGGGAAAAGTAGGAATAAGAGATCCTCCGGAATAGGGCTTTATTCTGGAGGATCGCTCCAGTCTGGACGCTCTTTTCCGGCTTATCCCCAAGCCGGAAAAAAAGCGGCGGCCATGTTTATTTAAATCCCGCAGGGGATATTTAAATCCCCCGCGGATTTCCCTATTCCAAAGTTAGAAATTAGCATGCCTCTTCCGAAGAAGGGGCCAGTGTAGACACAGCCCATGAGTGTGAAACAATGATCTGTCCTTGGTTAGATTCTTCCCTTGTTATTTTTTCTTATCTGGCAATGCTGGGAACGCTGCCTCAGCTGCATACACAGTTCTCTTATTTCACAGTCCTTTTTCTTAAAGTTGTAAACAAGCCCATAATCCTCCGGGGCTCTTGCCTGGATGGCCTCTCTTCAGCTCATTTACTGTAGATTCACTCATGCACTCATGCTAACCATTCACACTACCCATGATTCGTGACATAACTATGATGGAGTTTATCACTGGGCGATAGTATGAAACACAACTAGGTTAACTAGGTAAGTAACCAGGCAGTTAGGAAGCATTACAGATTGCTTACAATAAATTTGATACACTCTAAATCTTTTTACCTTTTATTCATTAAAGCAATGAGTTTCTCGTTTGCTATAACAGTCATTTGAAATACTTGATTGAAATATGGGGATGAAATTCATATTTAGGGTGTCTAACATTTATTTCTCTTGTGTTTTATAAAACTTACATATTTTAAGCATTTGACATTTTTTATGTAGAAGACATGAACCTAATGGCTGCGTTTAGACTGGCATGATTTTGCGGAAATACTTTTAACGGAAAAGTTTTTCCATTAAAAGTATTTCTGCAAAAGAGCGTCTAGATTGGCACGGATGCTTTTGCGCAAAAAGTGCTTTTGCGCAAAAGCATCCATGCCTAGTATAGACACGCTTTTGCGCAAGAAAGCTCCGATGGCCATTTTAGCCATTAGGCTTTCTTGCGCAAAAAATTAAGGTGCCTGTCTACACTGGCCCTCTTGCGCAAGTATTCTTGCGCAAAAGGGCTTATTCTTCTTCGAGTGGTCCCCATCGGTGCTCCACTCTAGGTGTCGGGCTCGTCCTGGCGCCACTGATTGGAGGCTTTTCGTAGCTGTAGTCAGCTGGACCGCACATGCGCAGCAGGTTCCGCGCGCCGTTTCTCCAGTCACGCGGTCCGGCCCCTTCTCCAGTTCCTTTCAACCGTCCTAGGTTGCTGATGGAGATCTGAGTCTCTCCTCAGAGGCAGCTCCTTTCAATAGAAAAGTTAAAAATTTTCATTAGTTTTCCTCAGGTTATGGTTAGCGTTAGTTAGGTAGTTAGTTATCTGTTTAAAAAAAATTTTTTTTAAGTTTGACGTAGTTAGTTAAGGCTACTGTTATTTCTAGTTTTATCTACTGTTTTAAACCCAGGATATTCAAAATGCCCGGTTCACCGGGTTTTAAGAAATGTTCTTTGTGCAAAGACCCCATGCCAGCGTCCGATGGCCACGACGCATGCATACGCTGCTTGGGGGAGTCCCATGTGCCGAGCAAATGTGCTCACTGTTCCAAATTAACGGCCAGGGGACGTAGGGACAGAGACATGAGGCTGAAGCTCATCCTATTTGATAAGGCTCTGCAGCCTTCTGAAATGCCTCAAGGAGATCCCTCTATGGAGCGCAAGAGGAGGTCTTCACCGCAGAGCGGGTCGACTCAAAAGAAGGGGAAAAAAGTCTCCCCGGCACGATCCCTGACCGCGGCCCCTCTATCTAAGATCAGTGAGGGTGACCAGCAGGGTACCTCCGGAACAGGTTATCAGCCCGCGAAACAAAAATCACACAGGCATAAGTCTGTGGGGCGTTCCTCTTCCGGCATCGTCGACCGCCGTTAAGGCGGGGAAGAAATCGGCACCGCCGACTCAAGGGCGGCAGTCTATGAGAGTGCCTGACCCTACAACCTCGGCACCGATGGTGCAGAAGCACGGGAGGCACGATACGGCACCGCAGCCGGCACCGCTTCAACCAGCGGCACCGACAGAGCAGGCGGCACCAGGGCACCGAATGCCCATGGTACCTGATACGGCGCCGAGTGGCAGTCACACTATGGTGCCGGGATCGGCACCGCAAATTATAAAGAAAACAAGCACGGTACCGGTGGACCATCGCAGCTCGGTTCTACCTAAGGCACCGATAGCAGAGTTAGCCTCCCCAGCTTCATAGGCGCGGCACTCCCCAATACTGGTCTTAGACAATGAGGATCAGGTCTCCAAGCGTTCCTCCGCTGACGAGCCCTGCGCCATGCCTTCGGCCGTACCTAGAAAAGCTCAAAGGAAGTCAGTTCCTAGAAGAGCATCTCCTTCTCCATCACCGATTTTTTTGCCGGCACCATCTCCCTCACCCCCGCGATACCGTTCTCCAAGGGGGCCTCGTTATCATCACAGCTCGCGTTCTCCGCACCGCCACTCGAGGCCGCATTACACTTATGTTTACAGGCACCCCATACAACATTTTGGGATGCATACTTCTAGGTCTCGCTCACCAATTTGTTCACCCTCGAGGTCTTATGGCAGCAGATACAGTACTGCCTATTCATCCAGGAGACCATCTCCCGACGGCTCCTATCTACATGGAGAGAGAGACTATTCTTCTCATCACTACACAAGCTCTCGTTCTCCTCCTCACTCCTGTAGTTGCCATGTCTTGCAGCATAGACACCAATCCCCGGTGGGTTCATTAAGGCAGGCAGTCCCATCGCCAAACATTCCGGCGGTTGCTCCTTCGCCTCCCCCTCAGATGTCCGAACCTGAGGAGGGTCAAATTTCAGATGAGGATGTTCCTCCGTGCACAGTATCTCCAGCTGACATTTCTTCATCCTCTCTGGACGAGGCTGTGTTTCAAGGAGACAGTTCACCCCCTGACGACGGTCGAGAATTCCAAGATCTTTTTAAACGGGTGGCGCACACGCAGAACGTTCAGATGACGGATGTGCACACCAAACAATACAAGTTGCTGAAGAACTTACACCCGAGACAACAGTCAAGAGCAGCACTCCCAATTGACGAGGCTATTCTCGAACCGGCCTCGGAGATCTGGCACACCCCGGCCTCCACCCCACCTACGTCAAAGCGAATTCCCAGCCGAATTCCCTAGTAGAAGATGCAGCCCTTAATCGTGCCAAGAGTCCACAGGTAAAGAATGCGGCAGTGGAAAAAGAGGCCAAAAAACTGGACATCTTCGGGAGGAAGGTTTATTCTTCGTCTACCCTCCTTCTTCACATTGCCAATTACGTGGCACTTCTGTCCAACCACGGGTTTGATAACATTGCCAAGTTGGCAGGGCTTGCCCAGAATGCCTCTGAAGAGGATAAAGCCATACTCCGCACCGTGGTACAGGAGGGGTATGCTTGCTCCAGGGCCAGTCTGCAGATAGCCATGGATGTTGCGTACATGGCAGCGAGATCAATAGCCACCGCAATATCCATGCGTAGAGCATCATGGTTGGCTGCTACTGGGGCCCCTAGAGATTTGCAGGCGAAATTCAAAGACCTGCCCTTTGACAAATTGAAATTATTTGCAGACAAAACTGATGAGGTGCTGCACACTGGAAAAGACTCACGTATGACCCTTCGTACACTTGGCATGTATGTACCACCGTTCCGTCGCCAGAGATACTTCCAGTATCAGAGGCGATATGACTTTCAATTTCAAAGGCAACAACCTCGTCCCTTTGATCACAATCGATCCAAACAAAGACCCCAACGTAGACGCCCTCAGCCATCTAGGGCGACCAACGTACCACACACTAAACAAAAGGTTTGACTCCTCTGTCGAGGGCGCAGTCATACCAATCATCGTCGCCATCACTACCAAGACCACACCCATCTTCCATCATCGCCTTCAGCCTTATTACAATCGTTGGGCCGAAATAACCACCGACAAATGGGTATTGGAAATAGTAACATCAGGTTTCACCATCCCCTTTGCTTCTATACCCTCCACCCATCCACCAACCCCGTCCCTTTTCAGGGACCTCTCTCACGACACTCTTTTGCGACAGGAGGCTCTACGCCTGCTGGCCATCGGAGCCATAGAAAAAGTCCCGAAAGAGTTCAGAGGGAAAGGTTTTTATTTCCATTACTTTCTGACGGAAAAGAAGACAGGAGGATGGAGACCGATTCTAGATCTGCACCATCTCAACCGTTATCTGCAGAAAAGGCATTTCAAGATGGTGACTTTAGCCACAATAATTCCATCTCTTAATCACAACGATTGGTTTGCGGCCCTCGACTTGCAAGACGCGTATTTTCACATTACAATCCACCCGGGGCACAGACGCTTTCTACGCTTCGTAATAAACAACGACCATTACCAATACAGGATCCTCCCCTTTGGCATGGCGGCAGCTCCCAGAGTTTTCTCAAAGACTCTAGCGGTAGTGGCGGCATATCTACAGCGCCAGCACGTCCTCATAGTCCCTTATTTAGACGATTGCCTCATAAAGGCCCCAACGCATCAAGAGACCATGCAGATGATCTCGTTAGCCAGAAGCACGTTCGATTTTCTCCGCTTGATAATAAACGAACAGAAGTCGACCACCGCTCCGACACAAAATATAAAGTTCATCGGTGCAAAATATAAAGTTCATCGAGCGTCCGCTCAGGGCGAATTGCTCAAATCCGGGGCTCCTTACAGCCCCCAGACTGGTGACCTCTCCAAACAGGCCACAAACCAGTCCCACAAAACGCTTCAGCTGCCTGCCTGAAGCCTCACAAGCAAAACCCCTCCGACACCCCAGCCATATCCGTGCCCCGGATGGCCCCGGGCCTCATACACAGGTGGGGGGGTCCTAGCACCCAATACCACCTACCCCGAACAAGTCCTGTCCGGTTCCAAGAAACCAGCCACAGATCCCTGGTCAATTTACCCTCTGGATCTTACCCACAAATCACGCTGGGCCAATCCTTAAGAATCTAAAACTAAAGGTTTATTATCACAAGAAAGAAAAGCATGAGAGTCAGGTTGTTAAAGAATAGTACGTTACATGCACCGAATCTCCCAGTCCTTGATGCAGGCTCTAGCAGAGATGTTACAGCTGCTGGTTTAAAAGTTCTTGTTGCACATCCTAGCATCAGGATGGGTTCACAGGTCTTCCTGGCTCTTCGATCCCTGCAGTGCTGCCTCTGGGATGAAGTGCTGAGCTGAGAACCAAATGGCATTGACCACATGGCCTCTTTATACCTCCTTCCTGGCCTCTTCTAGTATGTAGCAGGTCACCTGGACAGAGGCCAATCTCTGTGTTCCCTGCTGGCTGCTCTCAGGTGACAGCCCCCATTCTTTAGGTGTGTCCTCGGCCCATTAAATGCCATTGTCCCACAGGGCCTGGCTAATCAGCCTGTCCATAGCAATGCTTAACCACATTCAGGGAAATATTCAGCTTCCACGCAGATTACAGATTCCTACCTACACACACAGACATTATACACTCACATAAATAGCATACACAGGATCAGCAAACAATAAGCTCCCACATGGCTCCCTTTTATACCATTTTCTGGGACCAACACCCCCACCTAGGGGTGCAGCAGCGACCTGGCTGCTTCCCTCCAATTCGGTAATGTGACAATATCGCTGCGAATGTTAACAATGAAAGTTGTATTTCTATTGGCGATTACCTCGGCACGCAGAGTCAGCGAACTAGGAGCATTAATGGCAAGTCCTTCTTACACATCCTTTTCAAAGGACACGGTGATATTGCGCCAGCATCCAGCGTTCATCCCCAAGGTCAATACCTCTTTTCATATCAATGAGCCTATAGTTTTAACTGCCTTTTATCCCAAGCCTCATTCTTCTCCATCAGAGGCCTTGCTTCACACGCTCGACGTGCGATGAGCTCTCGCCTTTTACATAGAAAGAACCCGTTCATGGAGACGTATGGACAGGCTGCTTGTATCCATAGCACAACGTTCCAAAGGCAATCCTCTTTTGAGTCAACGTATAGCTAGACTGATTACCGATTGCATCTCGACATACCATTCACTCAAACGAAGGCCTCTCATTTCTCAACCTATTGCTCATTCCACTAGAGCAGTGGCCACCTCCACTGCCTTTGCCCGAGGCGTCCCTCTCAGCGACATTTAAAGAAGCACTTCTTTTGTTCATCATTATGCTATAGTGCGGCGCTGGGCCCCGGACGCAGCAGTAGTGTTTGCAGTTCTAGCCTCTGCACAAGATCATTGACCCGGTGCGCACCTTGACTACTGCTTTGTAGTCACCTAGAGTGGAGCACCCACGGGGACCACTCGAAGAAGAAGGGGAAGTTACTCACCTGGTGTAGTAAGGATCGTTCTTCAACATGTGTCCCCGTGGGTGCTCCACGTCCCGCCCTCCTCCCCGCTCCGGGTCTGTCTCCTTATCTTGTTACAGATTCTGGACGGTGACAGGAACTGGCGAAGGGGCTGGACTGCGTGACTGGAGAAATGGCGCGCGGAACCTGCCGCGCATGCGCGGTCCGGCCGACTACAGCTATGAAAAGCCTCTGATAAGCAGCGCCGGGATGAGCCCAACACCTAGAGTGGAGCACCCACGGGGACACATCTTGAAGAACGATCGTTACTACACCAGGTGAGTAACTTCCCCTTCCTGAGCGGGAGCGTCAAAGTATTTGCGCAAGAAGCACTGAATTCTTAAATTAGAACGTCAGTGCTCTTGCGCAAATTCAAGCGGCCAGTGTAGACAGCTGGCAAGTTTTTGCGCTCTTGCCAGTCTAGACGCACCCAATGAGAATGGGAGATGAACAAATTAAAGAAAAAATTATTTATCAGAATGTAAACCACAAAAACTGTAATTTATATCTGTCTGTAGTTAGTAAAATAAGTAATACAGGAAATGATAAATATCCTAAGAGGTGAATTATTTACAGTGGTGTGGCGAGGGGCAGCAGGGGGGGCAGTTGCCCCTGAATGCCATGCTAGGGGGCCACCAATTTAGTCCCTCTCTGTTCCTCTTGTCATCCCTCAGCTTGCCTGCTCCTCCTTCTCCACCCTGTGCCACTTGCTGGAGCTTCCTCCCCGTCTCTCTGCCCTCAGCCCAACCTTCTCCATCTCTGTTGGCGGGTTAGTGCATGCAGGGGCCCAGCCCCAAACTGGAGGGGGTGGGAGAAGACATGGTACAAGCTCTCCCCACTTCTCCCAGGGTTGGGCTCAGCTGTGCTCAAGGTTCAGGGCCCTGCCCCATGGGGGGGATGCAAATTTTGCCTTTGCCCATGGGCATGTAACAGCTTCGCTATGCCTCTGCTTTCTATGCATTATATATATCATCAATAAAGACATTGAATAGAACCAGTCCCAGAACTGATCTCTACGGGATCTCACTCAATATTCCCCTCCACTTTACTGTGAACCACTGATAGCTATGGTTATCCAACCAGTTATGCACCCACTTTATAGCAGCTCCATCTAAGTTTAATTTCCCTAGTTTGTTTATGAGAAGGTCACACAAGACAGTATCAAAAGCCTTACTTAAGTCAAGGTACACCATATCTATTGCTTCCCCCATCCACAAGGCTTGTTATTCTATCAAAGAAGGCTATCTTGTTGGCTTGACACAACTGACAAAAGAGGGAAAGGAGAGTAACAAAATACACACCCTGCACTTCAGAAAAGCAGACTTTGATTCCCTCAGAGAACTGATGGGCAGGATTTCCTGGGATGCTAACATGAAGGGGAAAGGAGTCCAGGAGAGCTAGCAGTATTTTAAAGAAGCCTTATTAAAGGCACAGGAAGAAACCATGCCGATGCGCAGTAAGAAAAGCAAATATAGTAGGCGATCAGATTGGCTTATCATGCGATGCTGGTGCACTGCCTTCTGGGAGCCGGAGTTCAGGTGCCTGGTTTCCCCCTTTTAGTTGACAAGCCAGGGTCCCTGGTCAGACTACATCTCCCATGAGTCCTTATGGCCTGGGCCTCCCATAATGCTCTACCTCCTGCCCCCAAGCTGCAGTGCATCATAGGAAATGTAGTGCAACCAGGGAATCCACCCCCCACATGAAAGATTCCACAACCCAGAGCCTATGGACTCCAACAGAGAGGACCTTACACATCCATGTCCTACGGCTCACATGTCAATACTTCTTACCTCATATCTCTGGAAGCCATGTCAGAATATATACCAACAACACTGCCTGCATGTTTTATATAAACAAACAAGGTGGGCCAGGATCCCATCCATGCCTTATGCACGGAAGCTAACACCCTGTGGAACTGGTGTCTTACCCACCCCATCTCCATAAGCACATGCCACCTCCCCGGTGCCCAAACACCACCGCCAATGTGCTAAGCAGAGCCCTACCATGGGACCACAAATGGCAGATCAATTATTTAGTCCTTGCAACAATGAGGATATCCCCAGATAGACCTCTTTGCCACCAGAGCAAACAAAAAGTGCCGCCTTCATTGTTCCAGGGTGGACATGGGAAAAGTCTCACTGGGAGATGCCCTCATTCTCCAGTGGGATCATCACCTACTCTATGTGCATCCTGCAATTCCCCTCCTCAACAGAACAATTATCAACATGTGGAGGGACAGAGCAAGGATCATCCTCATAGCCCCTTGCTGGCCTTAGCAACTGTGGTTTCCATTCCTGAACAGAATGGCCTTATGTTGCCCAAGCACTCTCCCACGGAACCTGAGGATCCTTTTCCAACTGGGAACCCAAGTTCTACACCCACAGTTTCATACACTGCACCTGAAAGCTTGGTACCTGGATGATTCTCAGGGATAGAGCTACAGTGCTCAGCCCAGGTACAAAATGTGCCCCTCCACAGCAGAGCCTCTTCAACGCACAAGACATATAGGGACAAATTATCCCATTTTGTTCACTGGGTTACTCCCCGCAACATGACTCCAGAGACAGCCCCACTACCTGCAATACTGGGCTACTTACTGCACCTTAAACAATCCCATCTCTCCATCAACTCAATTAAGATACTCTAGTTGCCATCGCAGCATTCCATATGAGTATTGATGACACCATAGTCTTTGCACATCCCATGACCAAATGCTTCCTAAAAGGCCTACAAGTGTTATATCCTGACATAGGTACCCCGCGGACACTGTGGAACCGACACTTGGTGCTAAACACACTCACAACACCTCCATTTGAACCTATAGCCACATGCTCACCTATTCACCTATCCCTAAAAACAGCATTTCTTGTGGCAATAACATTAGCCTGTCAAGTAGGAGAGATGGCTGCCTTAATGGCAGATCTGCCATACACTACCTTCTTTAAGGATAAGATCTCTCTACGGACCCATCCCAAATATCTACCCAAGGCACGCTCCCCATTCCACATCAATCAAACTATTCACTTACCTGCATTCTTTCCCAAACCTCATGCCTTCGAAGCACTTAATGCATGCCCCTGATGTATGTCGGTCACTTTTCTTCTACCTCTGTAGAACAAGGCTCTTCAGGGTGTCCCCTAAACTCTTGGTTTCCATCTCAGAAAGCAGAGAGACACCAGATAGCATCCCAAAGACTGTCCCACTGGATCTCAGACTGCGTCAGAATGGATTATCACCTAAATCACTTACCACCACCATCTACTTCAAGACAGCCCATTCCACCAGGGCAGTAGTCATATCGGTCGCTTACCTGCGCAAGGCCCCTGTCAAAGACACATGTGCTGCTGCTACATGGACATCAGACCAAACCTTTGCTAAACATTTCACACCATCCGATGGCATCTTCACCCTAGCAGGGTGACAATGTCTCACCTGCTTGATCCGAAATTCCTACCTCCATAGGACATATTGCTTTGCAGTCACCTCCTGTGGAGCACCCCCAGGGATGTCTCTTGAAGAAGAAGAGGAGGTTACTCACCTTTGGCAGTAACTGACATTCTTCAAGATGAATGTCCCTGGAGGTGCTCCACTACCCTCCCTTCCTCCCCTCTACTTTGGACCTACTTTCTCTATAAAGCCAGGTTCGGGATAGGGAAGGAACTGAGGGGAGGCTGGCCACACATGCACAGTCGTGCTGAGCATCACCCGCGC
This sequence comes from Pelodiscus sinensis, assembly GCF_049634645.1. Taxonomy (NCBI): domain Eukaryota; kingdom Metazoa; phylum Chordata; order Testudines; family Trionychidae; genus Pelodiscus; species Pelodiscus sinensis. The sequence goes on along the minus strand of NC_134729.1, from coordinate 13,612,405 downwards.
ACCTCACATGCCATGCACAGATGCTAGGAAGGATCTGGTCTGTGGTGCTGAGTTGCACCAACACCTTCTGTGGCGCACTCCCAAGGATGCTCATCTTGAAGAACATCAGTTACTGTCAAAGGTGAGTAACCTCCACTTATCACCTTATCTTCTAGGTGCTTACAAATTCTGAAACTTCAATAGCTTTGCTAGTAATGGGACCTCAAATATACAGTCCTGATGTCTTCCTGCAGGAGAGCACTGAATCCGCAGAGCATGTACTCTGATTTCTTCTGCCGATTTTCATGCCTTTTCTTTCACATACTCACCTCCATGTGTCTCTAAATCTTCATTCACTTCCTCTTTCCTCTCCCCCGGGAGCGCTACGTCATCTGCACAAGGCAAGTGCCAGGGTGTCGCTCTCTGGCTGCTTTCTGCAGTGCTGAGCCCTGATGTATCCCAGCTGCTCCTAGACACTGTCCCTTTCTCCGCGTCAGCCTCTGGCTGTGGGAACAGCACCATGGCACATGTGCTGGGCGAGTCTGAGAGCAAAGCTTTAGTCACACAACAGGGGTGACAGACTCAGGCCCCTGCATGAGCCAAACTGCGGTGTGGGTCCCCTCCAGCACAGAACTCACCCTCTGCCTGGGTCTCTCCGCAGGGAGAGCTGCGCGGCAGCAACAGCGGATTCTGCTCTTTCCTCAATTCGACCTTAAGGATTTTGATGTCTGCGTGTGGAGAGGGAAATGTGACATTATCCCTGGAGGTGAGAGACTCCGCCCCTTGGCTGCGCTCTGCCGGCTAATGCCCCTGTGTGCGCCCCAGAGTCCTGTGTGCTGCTGGGCCGGTTTAGGGGTTTCCTGGGGTGAGAGAGACACTGAGACACTCTTCAGAATAGATATGTGCCCGTTACTGCTAGGAGGTAGGAGTGGGAGGGGACAAGCACATGCCCTCTAGTGGTGTGTATGTACGTTTGTGCGTACATGCTCTCTTGTGGCATGAGTGAACATTTGTTTATCCACCCACATATACCCTCTAGTGTTCAGAGCTGCTGTTGTGCATCAGAGGTGCTATACTGCTAACTGACAGTGGGGATTCCCCTTCAGCCCATCAGTCAGTGGGTTTTCAGGCACCAGGATCTGGGCCCTATTCTCGCTCTGCAGTCAATTTCTGAGCGGCTGCAGGGTGCAGTGTAAGGACGACCCAGGCAGCAGGGGGCTTGTGCCCGGGCATGGAGGGTGGGGGAGCGGGGCTGAAGAAGGAATGACCAAGGGTTCTAACTCCATTTGGCTTCAGATCCTAGTGGGGCCCCAAATCAGCCTCCAGGTGCCCCTTTGTAAAGGGCTCCCCCTCTGAGAGCACTGCAGCCTCTGAGCTGGGACAGGCTGTGACACCCGATGCTCCTGGGAACCCACGGGACATGGCACCTGAACCCTCGCACTCCTCACTCCCAGGGCCTTTCCTTTCCTGTCCCCAGGAAACCACTCGCTCTTTCAACTCCTTCCTGAACCGCACCTCCCTCGGGTCCAGCATTGGTGAGGGGCAGGTGGCGTCGGCAGTGACCGTCCTGCTGCAGAGCGTGGAACTGGTTGCGCTGGCCGCTGCGCTCCGGTCTCCGGGGCAGACGACACAGAACATGAGCACAGAGTCTATAGGTGAGAGGGGACGTGTGGCTCTCAGCGCCACCTGTTGGTTGCTGTGAGCTACGGGGATATACCTGGTGCCCCAAATCCCCGGGAAGGTAGGAACCGATGTGGCTTTGTGGGTGGGCGCCTGTGTTCAGTACAGACCCAGAAGAGAATGGCCCCTGGCCAGGACAGAGAACCTGGCCCCATCTATGCATCCAGGAGAGAGAGAAGGTGTTTATTAATGACCTGGATGAGGGGATGGATTGCACCTTCAGCAAGTTCGCAACAACTCTAAGCTAGGGGGAGAGGTAGAGACGCTGGAGGATTGGGACAGGGTCCAGAGTGACCTGATCAAATTGGAGGATTGGGCCAAAACAAATCTCATGAGATTCAACAAGGAGAAGTGCAGAGTCCTGCAGTTGGGATGGAAGAATCCCAAGCATAGCTACAGGCTGAGGATCGACTGGGGATTCCAGTGGATGAGAATCTGGATACGAGTCAGCACTGCGCCCTTATAGCCAAGAAGGCTAACAGCATATTGGGGTGCATTAGGAGGAGCACTGCCAGCAGATCAAGGGAAATGATTATTCCCCTTTATTTGGCACTGGAGAGACCGCATCTGGAATATTGTGTCCAATTCAGGATACCTTCCCCCATTACAGAAAGGATGTTGAAAGCAACAAAAATGATGAGGGGGCTAAATCACATGACTTATGTGGAGAGGCTGAGAGATTTAGGCTTATTTAGTCTACAGAAGAGCAAAGTGAGGGAGGATTTGATAGCAGCCTTCAGCCACTTGAAGGGGGGTTCCAAAGAGGATGGAGAGAGGCTGTTGTCAGGGGTGACAGATGGCAGAACGAGGAGCAATGGGCTCAAGTTGCAGTGGGGGAGATCTAGGTTGGATATTAGGAAAAACTGTTTCCCTAGGAGGGTGGGAAGCCCTGGGCTGGGTTCCCTAGGGAGGCAGTGGAATTGCCATTCCTAGAGGTTTTTAAGTCTCGGCTTGACACAGCCCTGGCCGGGATAATTTAGTTGGAATTGGTCCTGCTTTGGGCAGAGGGTTGAATTTTATGGCCTCCTGAGGTCTCTTCTAACCTTAAGATTCTATGATTTGGCATCCCACCGCTAGGGGCTGCCATGCCGAGTCAGGCACCTCCCCTCAAACCCACGACTCCCCCTGCTGGGAAGGCAGCAGCCCCCAGTAGACACGGGCGGAGTGGGGGGAGGAGATACAGAGGATTGATCAATGGAACTTTGGAGGGAAAAGTTCCCAACTCCCCCCACATTGTAGAATAGCCATGAACCCTCCACATCCAAGTGGAGTGGGCGTGGGGTGGATCCGGCCCAGGAAGGACGGATTCTCAGGGAAGTGGCTTCACAATGATGGACTCTGTCATTTCCCAACCTCTCCCCTCACCACCCGGTCTCTTGCAGTTATGGAGACGCGGGTGATCACAGGGAACTGCAGCCAGCACAGCGAGGTCTTCCGGCTGAGTGCTGACGGGGAGACGATGGAAGTGCACTGCACTACGGTCACCCACGCAGCCACACAAGGTACCAGCCTGCGATGGAGATACTCAGGAGCCAAACTGAGGCCCAGCGTGGTTCCCAGGCACTGAACCCCAAGGGCTCCCCCATTCCTCCCTCCCTCCCCATGTTTCCCCAGGCCAGGGCCCTGGCCTCTGTCTCTAGCACTGGAGTGTTGCTGGCTGAGCCTGTGCTTCTCATGCTGTGGGGCATGGAGTGAGCCTTCGTTCCTGGGTGTCCCACCTCGAGCCCAAGCAGAGAGGGGTGGGGGGCGTAGAGGGGAGATGACTCAGGAGAGGGTCTCTGGTATGAAGAGAGCCTGGTGACTGGAAGGGGCAGAGATACCCAGTCTAGCCAGACCCCCACATGGAGATAACTGGTATCCTCAGCTCCATTTTCAGGGCCGCTAATCCTCCAGCCCCAAGGGAAGCTCGTCTCTGGCCAGCCCCTCTCTGGGGCCTACTGAGAAAAACCACATCTTCATCTTGGCTTCCTACAGCTAGACGCTGCCACCCAGGGGCATTCCTGAGGGCTCTGAGGGAGGAGCTAGTGTGGTCCAGTGGCTAAATTGAAGGAGTTGTGGCCAGGGCTCCTGGGTCCCATTCCCAGCTCTGCCTCAGACTCCCTGTGACCTCTGGGCAGCTGCCCGTCATCTCCAATTCCATAACAGGAGATTGTCTCCTCTCCCAGGGCACTTGGGGGCTGCTGCTCTTATTGCCTACTCCTCCCTGCACTCCACCATCAATGAGAGACTTCCCAGCTCAGGCTGTCTGTCGGCTGGGCGGATGCTGGAGAAGAGTCACCTCGGCTCCAGGGTGGTGAGTGGAGCTGTCAGAGACAGGGGACACATTTGCCTCTCCAGACCTGCAAACTTCACCCTGCGTCATCAACAGGTGCGTGGAGGGAAATCCCCTCGCTCTGCTCCATGTTGGGGCCTCCACAGGGGCATAGAGAAGGCTCCATCTCCTGCTGGGCATTGGGATGGTGCTGCCTTTCTGCCTCCCAGTGGCTGGAGAAACTGAAGCCTCCTTATTCCTGAGGGGCTGGAGCTGTTTGACTGGAGGAAGATACCAGGGGTCGCACGGTGGCTGTGCAAAGTGCCCTGGGGGAACCGCACCGCTTGGCTCACCCTGAGGCGGAATAAAGCCTCTTTCTAGAGCCAGTGGGCTTAGGGCAGTGGGGTGAAACTCTTCGGCACGGTAGCGAAGTGGTTAGTGCGCCCATGTGCACGCCGCACCGCCCTCTGCTGAAGGCAGCCAGAGCTGCTCAGCCTTGTGCCACACGCCTTCCACAGCTCACGGCTGGCAAGGATTTCCCTTTGGCTCCAGGAGCAGGGCCTGTGCTCTGGGAGTGGCAGGAGCTGCATTCTCTCACCCTGGTCACTGCAAGGGGCGCAGGAGGTACTGGGGGCCATGTGGGGAGAGCCGTGGAGCTGAAGGTGGCTCGGGTATGAGACACGTGATCACAGAAACCACTGTCTGTGCTCCCGTAAGGAGGGTTCTCTCGTGTTTCCAGCCCAGAAAGGAGCAGGAAGTGGCTCTCTGCGTCTACTGGAAATTTGAGGCTGGCAAAGGGAGCTGGTCTCTAGACGGGTGCACCACCCTGCACGTGAACAGCACCCACACGACCTGCAGCTGCGACCATCTCTCCAGCTTCGCCATCCTAATGGCTCCCAGTGCAGTGACGGTATCTCCCCTTGAGACTCGGCTCCCCGGGCTGGACCCCGAACTCCGCGCTCAGCCTGAGCTTGGCAAAGCTGCCCGGGGAGAGACGGAGGCTTTGTGGGGAAAAGGCTGAGTGGGACCCAAGGGCTGGGCTGGCTAATGGGGATTCTCCTTTGCTGTGTTACAGGAGAGTCGCCCACTGACCATCCTCACCTACGTGGGCCTGAGCCTCTCCCTGCTGTGCCTCCTCCTCGCCATCCTCACCTTCCTCCTGTGCCGCTCCCTCTGGAACGTCAGCACCGCCCTCCACCTGCAGCTCTGCCTCTGCCTCTTCCTGGCCGACCTGCTCTTCCTCACCAGCCAGGGGGTACGGCCCCATTCCCCCCAATCAGCCCCTCCGCTCGCAGCAGGGCTGGGGTGTGCAGCTGTGAACCCCCGGGGCTCCCTGGGTTCTGGGTGTGCAGGACACAGGCGGGATTCCGGGGGGACGTTCCCACTCCCTGTGAGGCTCCTTTACACTGGGCACAGGAGCCTCAGTCTCACTGTCTCCAGGAATTTGATCAGTCCTGTCCCTGTCGCCATCTCCCTGGACCGTGATTCCTCTCCTAGGTGACTTGCCCAGGGCTCACTCGGGGGATGTGTGGCAGAGTCAGGAACAGAACCTGGCTCCCCTGAGCCCTGCTCTGCTGCTCTAACCAATAATCTCTGCTGCCTTCCTGCATCCACAATGTGCAGCCCCCCCTCCCTAGACTGAGGAACCTGCCGGCTCTGCAGCGCTGTAACTGGCGAGCTGTGTTAACAAGAATCCTGGTGTGACCCCCATGCAGGTCTCCCCCATATCCAGCCGTTCCCGTTCCAGCTGCAGTGTCCCTGAGGTCTCTGTGGCCTGTGCGGTCATTGCCGGCCTCCTACACTACCTCTTCCTGGCCTGCTTCACCTGGATGTTCCTGGAGGGGCTGCACCTCTTCCTCACGGTCAGGAACCTGAAGGTGGTGAATTACACCAGTGCCAGCCGGTTCAAGAAGAGACACATGTACCCGTTTGGCTACGGATTCCCAGCCCTGATTGTGGCTATTTCTGCCGCAGTGAATCCTAAAGGCTACGGAACTTCCGAGCAGTAAGTGCAGCGCCCACCGCGAAGGGGAGCTGGGATGTGGCCTCCGTGTCTGTAGCCTGCATTGCCCTGCTCACCCTGCCTGAGGGCAGTCCCCCAGCAGCCTCCTCCAGCCCCAGGAACAGCAAGCTGCCCCAGCACAGTAGCTGAGTTTCCCTCCTGCCAGGCAGCTGCAACTCGCCCCAATGATGCTGCAAGAACAAGAAGCCAGCAAGGTCCCAGGCTGGGTTTGTGGCACTGGGAACAAACGTACCCTTCACTAGTGTAAATGTGTGTCACATCTCTTGCTTCCGTGCAATGAGGCCAATTTACATCCGCTGCCTAGCTGGCCCTCCATGGCTCCGACACTAGAACAGTCCCTTGCAGGTGGGAGAGGAGGGTTCGGCAGAAAGTGGGGGAGGTTGCAGTTGATGTGTGGAGAGGAAGCTGTTGGCCTGCAAGGGGGTCGCCATGTCACAGGCAGGCTGAGATCCTTTCCACTGGAGAGAACCACTTCTCTGTGATGCCCTCTCACTCTGCTGAGCAGTGATCACATTCCTGTCCCCATGCTCTCACGTGGGGGGTAATGCGCGTCTTCCTTCCTGCCTGTAGCTGCTGGCTCAGCCTGGACAGAGGCTTTCGCTGGAGTTTCCTTGGGCCAGTCTGTGCCATAATCCTGGTGGGTACCTCACAGAACCCCAGCCCCCTTCTCTCACCCCGGCAGCCCCACTGATTTCAGGAAGCAGGGAGGAGAAGGTGTTTCCATAAAACACAAGGAAAGACCCAGTTAAGACCCAGCTGGCTCATCCACTTTGGCCGGTCGCGGGATCCATCTCTGTGCCCTGTCCCCAGCCCACAGCCTTTACTTGGGCACAGCTGCCAGGGACGTCAGCAGGAGTTTGGCCAAGTGAAGGCAGAAAAAGTCTGGTCCAGTCTAGCTAATGGCCCAAGGAATAGGGAAGGGAGAGGGCTACCCTGTACTGTGGTTATTTGTGTGTGTGTAGGGGGAGGAAACAGCTGTCCCTACATATTTCTACCCAACCCCTGGGGAAGATTGGAGAATGGGTATGCAGGGAATTTTTTACAGCCTAAAATTGCAGAAAATATTCTAGAGGCAGGATCTGGACTCTCTGAGCCAAATCCTGCTCAGTTACACCAGTGTGAACCCTATTTACTCCACTGGAGTGGCTCCATATTGAACTCTGAGCAGAATCTGGCCTCTGTGATCCCATTGATCCATCTCAGCCCTGGCTCTGCCATCAGCTACGTGTGTAGGGAGAGACCGAGCGCTGCCGGGGACCTTACAGGAGAGGGATGATTCCCACTGGCCATGAGCAATCCCAGTTCTGCAGCATTCGGCTCGGTCCCCTGGGATCGTTCTCTGACTGAGCTGGACTGACCGGCCCCGGACGGGACATTTCACAGGAAACATTTCCCGCTGCCCACAGATAAATGTGACGTTCTTTGCCCTGACCCTGTGGATCCTGAGAAGCAGTCTGTCCTCCCTCAATGCGGATGTGTCCACCCTCAGAGGCCACAGGTGAGAAGGCATCGGAGCAGTCGTGGAGGGTCAGGTGTCTTGGTTTGGATGTTCCTGGGCATGGAGAGGGAGTGAGGGACTGCAGGAGAGGGGCAGTGTATCTAGGATCCATGGGAACGAGTCCCATTGTGTTCGCATTGACAGTAACCCCGTCCCACACAGGAAAGCAGGGCCGGTAGCTCCACCCCACTCTGGCCAGACCCTGCTGACCCCGATGCTCCCTACAGGATTGGTGTAACGGGCTCTCTCTGCCTTTCTCCAGACTAATGACCTTTAAAGCCATCGCCCAGCTCTTCATTCTGGGCTGCACCTGGTGCCTTGGTCTTCTCCATGTTGGCCCAGCAGCCATGCTCATGGCGTATTTATTCACCGTCATCAACAGCCTGCAGGGAGCCTTCATCTTCCTGGTGCACTGTCTCCTCAATCGCCAGGTAAGGCCTATGGCCCGTCAGCGCCCACCCAGCACCTTCACTAGCCCCACGGCAGCCATGTCTGATCTCGTCAGAGTTCCTTACGCGGTGCAGTGACCGTGTCCTTGACTCCCAGGTGAGAGAGGAGTACAGGAGATGGATCAGGGGATTCCGACCACCCAGCCGGAAATCTCAGACAGACGATCTCTCCATGTCGACTGTCCCCACCACCAGCACCATGGCGGTAAGAGATCCTCCGGGGTGCTCCTACACCCGCCTGCGACACCGTCCCCTCTAGCTTTGCTGTACGGGTGCTTTGCCCTGCGAGAGACCCGCGATTTGTTATGAGCCATCTGGGCACGTCCTTGGTCTCTCTCCAGGGGCGTCCTTCATCCTAGGCACAGCACAGAATGGCCTTTCCCATGCCCCCGTGTCCCCTTCCCTGGGCTCTCTGGAGAGCTCCCGGGGTCACTCGCTGGGGAGGCAGGTGCTGGCTCTGACAGTGTAATGATCTGAATATCTCCCAGGGAGCCTTGTGAGTGCAGACGATCCATCCCCTCGAGCAGTCAGCACCATGGAGAGTTTCCCAGGCCTTTGTGTGGCCTTGGAATTTCTCATCAGTTCCCTGCTTTTCTTGCCAGGTGTAACCCTGATTCCATGTGGTCGGCAGCAGCCAGGGCTGTGTTTAGCCTCAGGGTTCCAGAGCAAACCAGACCGGCTGGAGCCCCCTGCCAGTAATCAGAACATTTAAGACTAACCCACGTGCCTCCAAGAGGCAACACGTCCCCTCTTTGTCTGTGTGTAACAAAGGGAACTTTTAATAGAAAGGGAGGAAGAACGGAGCCTTAATCTGGAAACCCACCAAGAGACACCGACTCCAGATGTGGTGCGGGGCTGAAGCACCCACAGTGAAAAACTGGAGAGTGCCGAGCACTGACTGGCAGCCCCCTATCAGCTTACACCTACTACCCCCACATCACCTGCCTGCTGCCATCAGCTGTTTCCCCGTATTTGGGAGGCTTAGGGGAAAGTGAAGGAGTGGGGACTTGGTTTGCTAGGGAGAGGGGATGGACCTGGGCAGTGCAAGGGTGGAGCGGCTGCAGGTAGAAGCAGGGTGGGGCTTTGGGAGGAGGGGTAGAGTGGAGGTGAGAACCTTGAGCAGAGCTGGGGATCAAGCCCCCCCACTTTTAAAAGTTGGCACCTGTACTCACAACCATGAGTCGACAGCAAGGGACCATGCATAAGGCTGAGATTTTATCACAGATATTTTTAGTAAAAGTCATGGCTAGATCCTGGGCAATAAACAATTCACGGCAGGTGCAGGAGTGTTCCCCTCTGTTTGCCCCTCTGCCCATGCCTGGGCAGCTACAGGGTCCAACATTGGGTGGGCATCAGGGGGGCAAGGAGGTCGGGCGCTCCAGCCCCCAGGACAGGAAAGGTCAGAGAGGTCAATGGAAGTCCTGGATTCCGTGACCTTTGTGATCTATTCATTGCCTTAACCATGAGCAAACTCCCCGGCCAGACTACACTGGGCAGAGTCCTTTGCCTCAGTTTCTCCCCTTGTGTGAAAGTCCAGCTGCTTTAACCTGCCTTGGTCTTTCCCTCCACTACACTCCCCCACCCCACCCCACCCCACCGTTGCAGTCCCTGGTCAACAAAGGCCCAGAGTTCAGAGTGTTTGTGGGTGTTCACCTCCCAGTGGGAGATGGGGGTGGGAGATGGCTGCGACCGACCAGGCCGAGTCTGGGCACAGCTGAGGGCGTCCACTCAGGGCGAATTGCTCAAATCCGGGGCTCCTTACAGCCCCCAGACTGGTGACCTCTCCGAACAGGCCACAAACCAGTCCCACAGAGCGCTTCAGCTGCCTGCCTGAAGCCTCACGAGCAAAACCCCTCCGACACCCCAACAATATCCGTGCCTCAGATGGCCCCGGGCCTCATACACAGGTGGGGAGTCCTAGCACCCAATCCCACCTACCCCGAACAAGTTCTGTCCGGTTCCAAGAAACCAGCCACAGATCCCTGGTCAATTTACCCTTTGGACCTTACCCACAAATCACGCTGGGCCAATCCTTTAGCATCTAACAACTAAAGGTTTATTATCACAAGAAAGAAAAGCATGAGAGTGAGGTTGCTAAAGAATCATATGTTACATGCATCGAATCTCCCAATCATCAATGCAGGCTCTAGCAGAGATGTTACAGCTGCTGGTTTAAAAGTCCTTGTTGCACATCCTAGAATCAGGATGGGTTCACAGGTCTTTCCGGCTCTTCGATCCCTGCAATGCTGCCTCTGGGATGAAGTGCTGAGCTGAGAACAAAAATGGAGACCACCACATGGCCTATTTATCCCTCCTTCCTGGTCTCTTCTTGGCTATAGCAGGTCACCTGGCCCATCTTATTCCTGTGTTGCCTGCTGGTAGCCCTTAGTTCTGAGTCACCACTCATTCTTTAGGTGTGTCCTTGGCCCATTGAGAGCTCTCGCTGATTAGCATGTCTATAGGCCGGGCCCTGCCCAATGCTCAGCCACATGCAGGGAAATATTCAGTATCCATACAAGTACATGCTTATAATTGCACACCCAGACATTATACAAACACATGAACAGCGTACATAGGATTAGCAGACAGTGAGCTTCTATTCAACACCCCGCATGGCCCCCCTTTTATACCATTTTCTGGGGCCAACACCCCCACCTATGAGTGCAGCAGCGACCTGGCTGCTCCCCTCAAATTCCAGTAACGTGACAACGGCATTGAGAAATGCCATGCAAGTGAGGTGTTGTCTGCACTACCCCCCAGGTAGGTGTGACTACATCGCTCCGGCCCGGGTGTGAGACTCCACACCCATGTGGAACGTTGCTTTACCGACCTAACCCTTGTGCCACCAGAAGAGCTTGTCACAGCCAGCCCTGGGGCAGCGGGAAGGTGGATTAACAACACCGATGGAAGAGGGTCTCCATGAGCGCGGCGCGGCGGTGCTGATGCTCTGTGTTAAGCGTGGACGCGCCCTGAGGCTCAGCCACCAGCCCTGGCCATCAGCGCTCTCAACTGTAGCGTTCGCTGTTCAGTTCTCCCAGTGGAGTCCAATCAGCTCTGCGTGAACCAGTGGAGAGGGAGCGGGTCCGATGGCACTGAGGACCTGCCAGGCAGAACCCAAGCAAACACCCTTCCCAGCCCCCCTTCTGTCTCTCACGGGGAGTCGGCGCCCCTGTGCGCTGGGTACTGAAGCGATTTCTCCAACGCCTCCAGCCCAAAGGCTCGCGTTGGAAAAGCGGCTCCCTCTGCTGAGTTCCTGGGCGGAGCGTGTGCAAGCGTCTGTTCCCCAGCTCAACACTGCGGCGGAGGGGAGCTCGGTCTGACCCCACTGACACAGCAGTGACGAAAGTGGAGCCTTGCGTGTCTGCAACACCAGGTGTAGCTATGGGTGGACCTGACACTTTGCATCCAGCCCCCCCCCTTCCCCCGCCAGCCTGCCCAGCACTTTAGCCAGGGCTAGAGCCTGCACTGGAGCATCGCCAGGCAGGCGGTGGAACAGGGCAAGCCCCTGCTCCCAGACCCCCCTCCGGGTGCATCTCTGGGTCCCCTGACCTGCATGGCCATTCTTCCCCCTCCCCTAGCCAGTTGCAGGGAGGTGGCCCCATCTCCTGTCCCACCCCTCCCTCTCTTGCCCACCCACCTGAATCTGGGGGCCCATCCAAGTGGGCTCTTCTGGTTACACCAGAGTATGGGGAGGCCCCAACACCTGCTGCCAGCGCCTGACCCCCACTACTCCCCCACAGTGCTCAGGGGAGAGGACCTGGAGGAAGAGGTGGGGTGGGGGTGGAGCTTCTGTGGAAGCAATTCACATGGATACCTCCCCCCAACCCAGCACAGCTGCCCCAGAAACCTCAGGGCCCTGCTGGCCGGGGTCAGGGGTCGCCTTTGGCTCCCCATGGGGCTCTGGGGCAGGGCTCTGGGAAGGGCCCAAAGCCCAGGGCAGAGACCAGGCTCCTCCCCATCCCTGACCAGAGTCCCCACTTCAGCCCCAGGCCTGGGCTCATCCCACCTCCTGCCCCTGACGTTGGGGGTGGGTCCCAGGGCCCCGAAGCTGCTCCTATGCCGATGGGAGCCTGGGCTCTGCCTGGGGCAGCACGTGGCCCAAGCAGCACCCTCCCTGGAGCTGCTGCTACCCCAGCCCCGGGGGCACTAGCGTGGGAGGGGTGCAGCTGGGAGCCGCCTTGCGGCAGGGCTGGGCTGGGACCCAAGTGGGATGTCATTGGATTCAAACACGAACGTACAAAACTGTGTTGCAACCCGTCGTGTTTGCACCAAGCTGGCGTAACGTGGGCCAGATGCGATGTCTGGCGGAAGCGGATGACTTGCTGGCACAGTCCTGGCCCGGAGATGGTGGCAAGCAGCCCATGAGCAACAGCCTCTTCCAGGAACCAGCCAGACACAGAGGCGGCAACGCTGCCTCCAGAACAGACTCTGATTAGACTAATAAAGCCGAGAAAACTCATCGGCTGCTTGTAACAGCTCCCCTCCCCAAAGGAGCGAACACAAGAGTGTGACCCCTGTGCAGCAGTGAACAGTGGGGCCTGCTTCACCGTGTGACGAGAGAAACTACCCGGGAACAGGAGGGCTCAGTAATTTCTCAGCATCTGCTCCCTGTCCCCTCAAATGCCCCCTGGAGCCACTGGCACAAGCTCACTATTATCTGGCTAGCGGGGGCAGCAGCGCTCGCCCTGCCCCGAAAACCCAACACCAGCCAACCTGAACTCAGAGCTTGCAAGCAGCTCCTGAACGTGCCTGTTTGCAGCCCCCTGTGGCCACGTGGGACTGAATTGTCTCCCTCGGCCAGGTCACGGGCTGGGTTCAATCCCTGGGGTGCCCCGTGACCAGTGGCGCTCAAAGGTCACAGCCCCGCACCCCCATCTGACAACACCGGCTAGTGCATGACTCCAGGAGGCGGGAGTGCGGCCTGAGGCTGCCAGAGCCCTGCTGCTCCGACGGGGCCCAAGGCCCAAGGGCTTCATCCCCAGGCAGGGGGCCTGTGACCTGAGCCCAGGGTCTGGCTTTGGCCCCAGCCAATTGATCGCCAACCCCAGTGACGCTGGAGAACTGCTGCACGATACAGCCCAGCCCTGCCGCGAGCCTGCAGCCAGTATCCGGGACCACACCCCGCCCCGGGCGCTGCTCGGAGGCACCACTGCCCCTCTCGCAAGCCCTGAGGCTGATGTGAACTCGTCTGGCCATGAGCAAAACTGCCCCAGAGTGGGTGGGGCAGTGACCTGAGCCTCCGTGTCTTCCCTCACCCTGCGAAAGGCTGACATGTCCCTTTAACACTCTCCCACGCAGCCCACCCACTGCCCCTGTCCTCCAGCCCCCGAGTGCCTGCCTGGGAGTTCACCTCCCACCCGTAGGGGAGGAGCGTGGAGCAAGGCCTGCACTGCTGCGGCTGCTACCCCGGCTCCTAGTGCCTGCTGTTCCCGTGTGCTGCTTTGCTGCTGTTCCTCAGTCACCGTTCCCATCCCTGCGCTGTCCCCTGCTCCCCTGCTGCTGGCCCTGCGCTGTCGCCTCCTTCTGCCACCTGTCTGCTACGGGGACCTCTGTGAGTTGGTCTCTTGAGGGTCGACCCAGGTCCCAGGGATTTCACCTTCCAGTGGGGGAACCTCACTGCCAGTGCAGGCGAGGCAGCCTCTTCCGCAGAAACGCCGTCCCACCACAGATCTAAGCAGCACTTAGGGGGCTCAATCTTTAAACCTGCCTTGCCTGGCCCTGCCTGTCCTGTCCTTCCCTGCCTGGCCCTGCCTTGCCCGGCCCTGCCTGACCTGTCCTTCCCTGCCTGGCCCTGCCTTGCCCGGCCCTGCTTGTCCTGTCCTTCCCTGCCTGGCCCTGCCTTGCTTTGTTCTGCCTGGCCCTGTCCTGCCCTTCCCTGGCCTTTGCCCCTTCCCCCGCCCCACTGGGCTGTTTCCTGTGAAGCCCCTGCTTAGTGCGCTCCGTGCAGTAGCCACAGCCTGTCAGTCGTGCAGGCCACGCGCATTTCCGCTGCCCTTTCCGCCCACGCGTGGATAAGATCCTTGCAGTCCTATTGGAAAGGGACCAGCCGGGTGAGCCAGAGGCGGGTGAAGTTGGCAAGTTTCTTTGTTGCAGATTCTCCTTCCTCCTCCAACCCAACCCTTGGAGCGAGCAGCAGAGCAAGCAGAGGAGCCCGCGCTGGCGTGTAAATACACTGCTCTGTTACAGCCCCCGCCCTGCCTTGGCCACGTGAGCGCCCAGCCGATGACTAGCAGTGGCCATGCGGGGAGTATTATTAGACCCGCCTTGTTTACTGGCTGCGGCACTTTTCGCTGAAGCATGCAGCTTTTACAGCACCACTTCCCTTCCTCAGCAGCTTACGTGCGGGGTGGGGAGAATTTATGACCCTGAAGATGGGGTCTAAGTGGCTGGGGAAGGGAGAAGGGAGATTACGCCACCTTACACACTGGGGCTGCATTATACAACTACACTTCTTGTGCAGCTGTTCACTGATCTGACCTGAGCAACAGGGCGACGGGGAGCAAGCCACAGGGCAGCGCCTGCCCCGCGTTACCGTGGTAGCGATTACCGAGCCTTTATTCAATGTGGGCCCCAGCGAGTCCCTCGCATGCTGATGGGATTGCGACCCAGGAGCAGCCCAAACGGATCCCTTGGGCACGCGGCTCTGTCTGCGGGAGGCCTAGGCTGGGCAGGTGCATCAGTGGAAATACGCTCTGGGTCTGAGGCCTTTTCCCCAGCTCATCGCTAGCTGTCGGGAGAGCTGGTTCAGACTTTGAGACCATCGCTGTTAACCAATTACACACACAATATCACACAACTGCAGCCAGGGGGCTCTCTCTCTCACACACACACAATATCACACAACTGCAGCCGGGGGGCTCTCTCTCTCACACACACACACACACACACACAATATCACACAACTGCAGCGGGAGGGCTCTCTCTCTCACACACACACAATATCACACAACTGCAGCCGGGGGGGCTCTCTCTCTCTCTCACACACACACACACAATATCACACAACTGCAGCCGGGGGGGCTCTCTCTCTCACACACACACACACAATATCACACAACTGCAGCCAGGGGGCTCTCTCTCTCTCACACACACACACAGTATCACACAACTGCAGCCAGGGGGCTCTCTCTCTCTCACACACACACACAATATCACACAACTGCAGCCGGGGGGGGGCTCTCTCTCTCTCTCACACACACACACACACACACACACAATATCACACAACTGCAGCCGGGGGGGCTCTCTCTCTCTCACACACACACACAATATCACACAACTGCAGCCAGGGGGCTCTCTCTCTCACACACACACACACAATATCACACAACTGCAGCCGGGGGGGCTCTCTCTCTCACACACACACAAACAGTATCACACAACTGCAGCCAGGGGGCTCTCTCTCACACACACACACACACACACACACACACACACACACAATATCACACAACTGCAGCGGGAGGGCTCTCTCTCTCACACACACACAATATCACACAACTGCAGCCGGGGGGGCTCTCTCTCTCACACACACACACACACACACACACAATATCACACAACTGCAGCGGGAGGGCTCTCTCTCTCACACACACACAATATCACACAACTGCAGCCGGGGGGGCTCTCTCTCTCTCTCTCACACACACACACAATATCACACAACTGCAGCCGGGGGGGCTCTCTCTCTCACACACACACACACAATATCACACAACTGCAGCCAGGGGGCTCTCTCTCTCACACACACACACACAGTATCACACAACTGCAGCCAGGGGGCTCTCTCTCTCACACACACACACACAATATCACACAACTGCAGCCGGGGGGGCTCTCTCTCTCTCTCACACACACACACACACACACACAATATCACACAACTGCAGCCGGGGGGGCTCTCTCTCTCTCACACACACACACAATATCACACAACTGCAGCCGGGGGGGCTCTCTCTCTCTCACACACACACACACAATATCACACAACTGCAGCCAGGGGGCTCTCTCTCTCACACACACACACAATATCACACAACTGCAGCCGGGGGGGCTCTCTCTCTCACACACACACACACAATATCACACAACTGCAGCCGGGGGGGCTCTCTCTCTCACACACACACACACACAATATCACACAACTGCAGCCAGGGGGCTCTCTCTCTTTCACACACACACACACACACACACACACACACACACACACACAATATCACACAACTGCAGCCAGGGGGCTCTCTCTCTCACACACACACACAATATCACACAACTGCAGCCGGGGGCTGACAGAATTGCTGGCCCCTAGTGTGGGGAGGGGCTGGCGTCACACTCCCAGAAGGGGCGGAGCCTTGGCTAGAAGGGGCAGGACTAGGGTAGCCAGCCCTCAGTGCTGCCCAGACCACGCCGTGCCCCTGCCCCAGCCTCCCGGGGTGCGCAGTGCAGGGATCCAGCAGTGGTTTAAAGGGCCCGGAGCTCCGAGTGCTGCCGCTGCCACAGGAGCAGCAGTGCCAGCCAGGAGCCCCAGACCCTTCTGAATGGCCAGGCCCTGGGGCAGTTGGCCCCTTTGCCCCCCCACTCCCAGCTGGCCTGACCACGGTGCTCATGGGTGATGCTAATTCGGATCTGTAACCCCGGGCTGAGCATCGGTGCTTCTGGTCCAAGGTTCCGTCCCTGACCCCAACCACCCACCCGGTTAGGTTACCTTTCAAACTGCCCTGGGTCCTAACTGGGCTGTTCCCTCTTCGCTGCTGTGACTCACTTGGGGTCTCCACCGTCTGGGGCAGGAGGCAGGGTGGGGGGTGGTGCCCTGACATGGCCCACGGGAGTGCCTGAGTCACTGTGTGGAATAAGACACCCGCTTGTGCGGCAGGAAGCCCAGTGGGAACTAACAGCCAGCACACGGGGCTCCCACCCAGCCTGCTAACCGTGGCGCCAGGGAGGAAGACGCCTGCACAGCTGAGAAATCCAAGGGGGCCCAGAGCAGATGCCAAACGTGGTGGGAGAATCTCAGCAGGGCCAGGAGGACCCAGGGACACGGGCTGGCCTCCATCCCCTCCCCACGGTGAGACATGCCAGCTTCTTTGCTGGCTGGCGAGGGCTCGGCTGCTCTGTGCGTGATGTTCCCGGGGGAGAGGGCAGGCAGGTTCCTTCCCTGTTTGCTCCTTCATGGTGCTGGAAAAAAGGTCAAAAAAGAATTTGGGTTTTCCTCTTCAAAAGCAGATCAGAAATGGGGCTCTCACCTGCCCTGCCATCCCTCAAAACACCAGGGGTGACTGGAGGGGCCAGCAGGCCTGACAGCATCACACACCCTGCGCACTGCCTGGGAGGGGATGTGATTATTTTCCATTCAAATATTTGCAAACTATGTGATCCAGAAATTGCTCCCATTTACACCAGTGTTAATCCTGAGTTGCAGTCTTGATTGCACTCTAGATTTGCACAGGTATAGCTGGGAGCAGAGTTTGGGCCATTTTTGTGGGTGCCCATTTAACTCAAATGCCCGAGAGGCAGTGGGGAGAAAAGCTCTTTTAGCTAAAGATGCTCCACGCAGATCCTTGCCCCTTTAATTGCTGTCAGGTTTGATCCAAAGTGGGTCCCACTCAATGCTGGGGGTAAAACCAGGATGTGACCAGGACAGGGTCATCAGAGCCATTTTCCCCCTTTCCAGAGGCCCCCTCTCACAAACTGGAAGCTGGTGATCCCCACCCTCATCATCATGGCCATCAAGCTGCTCCTGGTAACCTTGGTTCTGCATGTCTGTGAGTATCCACCATGCCCCAGCTCCCTGTCCTAGTCAGAAATTGTTTGGTGAGGGCCAAGCAACAGCTGACAGAGCATGGGCTAGCAGAGAAAGTATGGGACTGGGCCGTAAGAGGCTTGAGCTCTATTCCAGCTGGATGACCAAGTCACTTTAACACGGGCAAGTCCTGCTGGGAGCTGTACCAAAGGAGGTGCTACTTTTTCTCCTCCACTGCCCAGCAGTGGCAGGCAGCCAGAAACTCTTGTTCGAGCCAGAATGCCGACCTGGTGGTGATCAATGACCAAATGGAGCAGGTACGACCCCCCCCCTCTCCTCAGCTTGCTGTGGGGGAAATGCATCCATTCAGAGGGCTGTCATGAGGCCTAGCCTGTGCTCCAGGTCTAACCCCCACCCTCTGCGTTCTCTCGAGAATTACTTGGCCCGTAGAGCTGGGTCCATACATCACTGGATCGGCTTCACCGACCAAGGCACTGAAGGCGTCTGGCTCTGGGTGGACAACACTCCTGTGGCATTTACGTAAGCAAGGGGCCATCCTCTGCTCTCCCCTTCCTGCCCCAGCCCTCCCTGGCTTCCCGTGCTCCTGTGGGCACTTTCCACCTCTGTAGCTCCAAGGCATGCCTGGGATGGAGCCCCTTGTGCTGGAATTCATCCCCTCAGCACTGCCCCCCTGCAGGGCACTGGATCGAGTCTGGCCTAGGTCTGTAGGCATTGTGGCATTGCTGAAATTAATGGGTAGCAGGTTTAAAACTAATAAAAGAAAGTTTCTTTGTGGCAGAGTCCTTGTAATCCCAACAGTCCTGTGCCCAGGATTCCTGTGCTCACCTAGGGCAGGGGCTAGGGTGTCTCCACTCCAGGGTGCTTGCTCCACACTGGACACTTCATTGCAGACAGCTCAAAGCAAATACAATTTATTAAACAGCAACCAATTTTGAAAAGGAAAACTGGGAAGGAAAACACCACCCCGCTCTTCGGCACGGAGACCTCACACAGTGTCGCTGCAATGTCAGGGCAGGTCACAGTCTGTTTCCTGTAGGTCCCAGGCCTCCTGCTAAGGCCCTGACTGTGCCACAGGGATTTTGCGGGTTGGGCACTTACTCTGGTGGTGGCCATGTACCTTCAGGGTCTGGGAGACAGGAACCTTCTCCCCAGAATCTGCACCCAGTTGTGGTTACGATCTCCCTCCAAATCTGGCCTGCAAGGTTTCTTGGCTAGGGGTGTCTCCCGGCTCTGGGCAGTAGCCTAGAGCCTCCTCCCTTTCCCCAGCTGCTCACGCACCAAGCTTCAGACTGCGCTAGCCCAGCTCTGCTCTCTGCTGCCAGCTCTCTGGGCTGCTACTCTGGTCCCTCTGGCTTTGTGGTTTCAGCCCTGCTCCACCATGGATTTGCTGTCTGCGCTGTGTCCCTGTCTCTGGTCGGCCCCGCTCTGCTCCCCCACTCAGCTTGGACTCCTGCTGTCTCTTGAGTTTAGACCCACTGTTTGACCCAGGCAAATCCACCTCAAACAGGAACCCCCCATTCCCTGAGCCCCCGTTTGCCCACCCGCCCTGTCAATCAGGCTGACTAGTAACATCGGTCTCTCCCCATTGCTCCTAGGGACTATCAGCGTTAGGGTGTAGATTTCTCAGACCCTCCCCTTCTGTTTGGCTCTGCAGTGAGCCAGCTACCCTCTCCCCCTCGAGTTTTAGTAAGGAGCCAACAATCCTCTTACATTAGTCGGACCACAAACCAATGAGGGAATTCAAAACAATTGTCAGCAGAGGGGAATGTAACCTGGCCCAAAGCAACAGCAATGGCAGCAGCACTGCAAACACTTACAAGCATTGAGCTTATGATGAAGGGACCAAGGGACTCCAGCTCCAGAGGGGTGTTTCCGGATCAGCGTGTAACTTTAGAATGTCCCAGTGTCATAAGTGCCCAACGACTGACAGTTAGACAGGAAACGCAAAGGCGACTGTCGACCAGCATCTCAGACCCCACAGGGCAGAGCAATGCTTATAAGGAGCACACGGGATCTTTTCAGGGGAAAAGGCAATGCGCCATGTTTATTGAGAATACAATATAAGCAGCATATGGACACACACACACACACACACACACACACACACACACACACACACACACACACACACACACACACACACACACACACACACACACACACACACACACACACACACACACACACACACACACACACACACACACACACACCCCCCCCCTTGCTGATGTTGTTATAGTTCCCAGTCTGTAGCTTAGACCAATCTAATGGCCAGTTAGATTGGGCCCCAGCTGGGGAACTGGGTTCTGCTAGTTGCAATCCAATAGTTCCAGCCTTTGGGAGACAGAACCCAAAGTCTGATGGCAAGACTCCCCATCTGTTATCTAAGTGCCTTCTCAGACAAGTCAGTGAGTTTTGCTGCATCATGTTTAGATCAGAAACTTTACAACAAAGGGTTATCTCCAGATTGCTTTCATCGTTATTCTGCATCAACAACCCGAGGACTCTTTTTGGGGGTTATCACGTTCTGGTTTTGGTGGGATCTTGTTTTCTTTCCTTTCAGGGATTCTTGTCTTAGCTTCACTGTTGTCAATCTGCCCCTCATTAGTTACTGAGTACAATGGGCACCGCTTTTGACCATCGTGATGCAGAAATGACCTTCAGGTTTACCTTTACCCAGGCTCTCATTCCTCACTCACACTAGTGAGTAAAGACAGAAACAGCACCGAACAGTCTAAGATGAAAAGTGACGATTCCAAAATGTTCCACAGTAAAAGGCAAACACAAACATTCTTAAATCTTACGTGAAAAGAATCATCCTACCAGCAAAAGAGTGACCATAGTGAATCACAAGGATTCTTCTGGTTTGCTCCTGTCTTGACATCAGCAACAGATGCAAGCAGCTTGTCTGATGCATCTTTAGCAATGGCACTAGGCTGTTCCCTTCTGCTAGTGAAAAAGGGTGGCAGGCAGGGTACACTGAGGCACTTTACATTGCATAAAACGTAGTCTGTAATTTGCTGATAATGGCCTCCTCTGGAAAGGACAGCTGATCCTTCTGAGGAAAAGAGCTACAGAAAGGATAAGTTGTATTAGGGTACAGGTCCGACACAGGCTGATCCACCCTCCATCCTCAACAAGGGGTCAGAAGTGAAAGGTTCTTGGTATCTCCTCAGCCACCGGTTGTAAAGTAGTAGGGAAGACACCCTCTGTGGGTTCCTGATCCGTATGCCAGCTATTCTACCTCCTGAGATTCTACTCTTAAGATCCACTAACAAAATCATCCAAAGCACAGGATTTGGGGATGGGATACTCCAACTACCCAGGCATCTCTTGGGTGAGCGCAGAGCAGGGCGCAGATTATCAAACGAGTTCTTAGAATGTATTAGGGATAGTTTTTTATTTGAGAAGGTGGAGAAAGCAGGAGGCTGTTCTAGATCTGATTTTGACAAATAGGAACTGGCTGAGAATTTGAAAGTGGAAGGCAGCTTGGATGAAGGTGATTGTGAAATGATATAGTCTGTGTTGCTGGTTCTGGATCAGAACTCGGAGCTGGTTTGGGTGCCACAGAGACTACCGGTGCCGATTCCCTTGGTTTGGCCCTGTTTCTGTTTGTCAGGCCGGCGGATAGGAGCCAAGCCCGAAGTGCCCGGTTTGTCTCCCATACTAACCTGCATTGGAGGCAAGGAGCAGGAGGAACAGGGCCTCTTTTTTGTATGGGCGGACTTTGGTGAAGCGGCCCGGTGTCTGTTGGCTCCAAGAGATTCCATGGGTAGGGAGGAATCGGTCTGAGTCGGCTGTAATGCCTTGTTAAAAGCATTTTCAGCCTCATCTTCCTGTCCCTTCTAGCTCGTGTTGTGAGCTTCGAACAATGGGGGCATTTCTGAGGAATATGCCCCTCACCAGGGCACCTGATATAGTGGGAATGCCTGTCTGAAGCGGGCATCAGCTCACGGCATGTGCCACACTTCTTAAAACTGGGTGATCCCGGCATAATTCTGTTAGCGTCGTTCGTCTCATCTTCTTTTTCTTTTTTTTAAAGGGCTTTTTTTTCCAATGAAACTACGCAACGGCTAATAAACTGAAGTATAACAACTACAACTATCTATATAACAGCTAAATATTAACCATTTTTGTTCTCAATTCCTGTCAGACTGTGACGAGAGGGAGCTCACTCCATCTGTGACCAAGGAGGAAGTAGCGGGAGCTGGACCGTGCATGCAGAAACGGTACAAATGGCACGAGGTGCCAAATGTGTACGCATGGTCCAGGGGACCATTGCTGAAAAAATCTCCGATCTGCGGCTCCGGGACAAGCCCAACACAGGGACACTACTCAAAGAAGAATTAACCCCTTTAATCCTGTATTCAGGAAAACTTAAGACAAGCCCACACTGAGTAGCTGGTTGCTGACATACTGGTCAGAGATTACAGTGGGCTAGGTTTCCTAATGAATCTTCCTGTCACTGATCATCTAAGGTGGGGCAGCTCTAATGCCTCGTCATTTTCTGAGAAGAGGCTCTTCTGAACAAGAAACAAACAGGAAAGCAGATCTTTCTCCAGATCGCAGTGAGGCTACTGATCCGGGAGATGGTGTTGTCCACATGTCAGCCCTTACCAACTCTTATCTGCATCTAGTGGCTTGGAAACACAGTCAGACCACCCGTGCTGCTCCAGGCCCCACCTGCTCCCCTGAACCTCTTTCCCCCCTAAACTCTGTCCCAGAGCCTGCACTCTAACCCCCCTCCCAGACCCAAACTCTCAGAGCTCAAATGCCTCCCTCACCCCCTGCATCCAAATGCCTTCCCAAAGCCGGCACCCTGCACCCCAATCTCCTGCCCAGCCCAGAGCCTGCTCCGGTCATTACTTTGGATGGAACGTGCACATGGAAGTCCATTCGGGTGTACAGGGGCGTCTTCCATTGTGACCTAAGTTTTTTTTTAATCAGCCACTTGAATTGTCATAGAATCATAGAATGAGCTGGCAGAGACCTCAGGAGGTCATCAAACCCAGCCCCCTGCCCAAGGCAGGACCAATCCCAACTAAATCAACCCGGCCAGGGCTTTGTCAAGCTGAGTCTTACCCCCTCCCTAGGTAACCCATCCCAGCGCTTCACCACCCTCCTAGTGAAATAGTTTTCCCTAATATCCACCCTGGACCTCTCCCACCGCAACTTGAGACCATTGCTCCTTGTTCTGCCATCCATCACTATTGTGAACAGCCTCTCTCCATCCTCTCTGGAATCTCCCTTCAGGAAGTTGACGGCTGCTCTCAAATCCCCCCTCACTCTTCTCTTCTGCAGACTAAACAAACCCAAATCCCTCAGCCTCTCCTCGTAGGTCATATGCTCCAGGCCCCCTAATCATTTTGGTCGCCGTCCACTGGACCCTCTCCAGTGTGTCCACATCCCTCCTGTAATTGGGGGCCCAGAACTGGACACAATACACCAGATGTGGCCTCACCAGAGCTGAATAAAGGGGAATAATCACATCTCTGCATCTGCTGGCAATGCTCCTCTTAATGCACCTAATATGCCATTAGCCCTGAGCCCTGGGAGCCAGATCCATACATGCAAAGGGAAGCCAGGTCTGGCTGCATCTAGGCCTTATGTTCCCCA
Organism: Pelodiscus sinensis; assembly: GCF_049634645.1. Taxonomy (NCBI): domain Eukaryota; kingdom Metazoa; phylum Chordata; order Testudines; family Trionychidae; genus Pelodiscus; species Pelodiscus sinensis. The sequence goes on along the minus strand of NC_134729.1, from coordinate 13,589,149 downwards.
CCCCTCATCTACATGATCCTATTTTAATCAGATAATGCCATGCTTCCTTTCTCCATGCTAGTAATGATTTTGTCGACCTGGCTTGTCTGGATCTGGCCCCCCAAGATTCCCGGCATTTGGGGAGCCCATGCTCACACTCCAGCCTTCCTGCTGCCCCACCACGGGGCTGGAGAACAAAAACTCTACCAAGGTCACATCAGTGAGGGTTTGGTTTTTTTGGTTGGTTTTTGTTTGGTTTTTCCTCACTTGTGTTCAGCCCCTGACTGATTTTGTCGGTCAGAAGCCGACAATAAAGACCACAAAAGCAATAAACCCCTTTGACATTTTAGAGGCCGAGGCCTGGGCCTTTCGAGCCTTGAGCTAATGAGAAGCTCTTGGGGAGGAACTCCCGGGAAATCCCAACAGGGAACGTTCATGGGCGATGGTGGATATCCCTGATAGTCACTAAATCTTCCCCTTCCCTCGGCACAGCTGTGATGGTGTGGTATGCTCCAGGGCTGACAGGGTGGTGATGGAATGGAATAATCCTAAGGCCACAAGCCACCAACCCCCAGAGCCTGGTAGTGCTTCTGTGGTGCGAAACCTCTGAGGTGATGGAATGTTCAGGGGCCGTTCCGGCGGGAAAAACCGGTTCCAGCCGGTAAGAACCAGCTCAGCTCAGCTCAGCTCGGCCTTCTCTAGCTGCTGACAGGCCCTCTGCTCAAAATGGAGTCTTGTATGTGTAGTTGGGATTGTGTTTTGCAACCTGCAGTATTTTACACTGATCACCATTGAATTCCGTCTACCATTTTGTTGTGCAGTTACCCAGTTTTGTGGGATCCCTTTGTAACATTTTGGAATCTGCCTGGCACTTAACTGCTTTGAGCAGTTTTGCATCCTCTGCAAATTTTGCCACCTGACTGATGGCTGCTTTTCCCAGAACATATGTTAAACAGTCCCAGATCCAGTACTGCCACATGAGGACACCCAGTATTCACACCTGTCATTTCAGAAAACTGACCATTAATTCTTACCCTTGGCTTCCTATCTTTTAACTTGTTATGGATCATTGAGCGGACTTTTTCTTTCGCCCCACGACAGCTTACTTTGCTTACAAGCCTTTAGTGAAGGATCTTGCCAAAGGTTTTCAGAAAATCTAAGCACATTAGATCCACTTGAACACCCTTGTCCACATGCTTGTTGGGCCTCTTAAAGAATTCTGCTGGATTGGTGAGGTCTGATTTCCCTTTACAGAAACTAGGCTGACGATTCCCCCCAACAAATCATTTTCCCAGGTGTCTCTGACAATTCTGTTTTTAGTGTAATTTCAACCAGTGTTCCTGGCAGGCAAGATACCATGTGGTTCTTCCAAGTCATCGCAAACCCAGCTGTCTGTTTCTAATGATCAATCCTCCTTCCCCCCGTTACTAACACCTGTCTCTGCCTAATAACTGGAGTTCCCCTCCCCAGATAGGCATCCTCAGCATGAGAGGATACCGCAGCAGCATCTGGAAGGAAGGTCCGAGCTATAGGATTGCTTCCCGCTGTTCTAGCAATACTGTCAGACCAGGGTGAGACGATTCCACTGTGTCCTTGGAGCCTGCCAACTGTCCCCTGACATTTCTCATACCACAAACCAATGAAGGATTCAAAGGTGATTGTCGGCAGAGGGGAACTTAACCTGAGCCAAAGCAACAGCAATGGCAGCAGCACTGCAAACACAAACACTCAGCTTAAAATGAAAAGACAAACCAAGGGACTCTGGCTCCTGAGGGGTGTTTCCGGATCAGCTTGTAACTTTAAAATGGCCCCGTGTCGTAAGTGCCTGAACACTGACACTTAGGTAGGAAACATAAAGGCAGCTCTCAACCAGCATTTAAACACCACAGGACATGTAAGAAGAATGTGGGATCTTTTCAGGGACAAAGGCAAAGTGCTGTGTTTTATTGAGAATATAACATAAAAAGCAGCATTTGCACCCACACCCCGAACCCACCCCCTCACATCCCACTCCTGCCGGTAGCTTGGACCAATGTCATGGCCAGCAGGGAAGCAGGGTTCTGTCGCTCACGATCTGATGCTCTGAGGCTTAGCACGACAGAACCCAATGCAAGACACCCCATCTGTTATAGAATTCCTTCTCAGACGCACCTGCGAGTTTTGCTGCATTGTACGGGGATCAGTTACTTGGCAAGAAAGGGTTATCTCCAGATTGCTTTCATTGTCACTGCACCAGCATCCTGAGGGCTCTTTCTGTCACATTCTGGTAGAATTTTCCAATAAGTTTTGGAATGTCCTGGAGACCTTTTAAAAAAAATTTCAGAAGGTGGAGAAAGCAGGAGGCTGTTCATGAGATCTTGAATTATTTAAAAATCACAACGGAATCCTTCCAAAAGAGGAAACTACGTCAAAGTACCAAGGATGGAGATAGGCCAATATCACAAAAATATAGGGGTAAAGTTAGAAAGGCCAAGGCACAAAATGAGCTCCAACTGGCTGGAGACATAAAGGGTGACAAGAAAACATTCTAGAAAAACATTAGAAGTGAGAGGAAGCCCAAGGAAAGGGTCAGTCCGTTTTTCAGTGAAGAGGGAAACACGAAAACAGAAAATGTGGAAATAACAGGGCCTGATGAAATGCATCCCAGAATGATCAAGAAGCTGATTGAGGAGATAGCTAATGGGGGAGCTGCCAGTGGGTACTGGGCACTCAACAGGTTGTTCCCAGTGGGTGGACCAGCCCCCGATCACTCATGGAGTCCGTGCCTATTGCTGGATTTCCCAGATGAATGCTCGGTTCTTTCCCCCTTTCTATTAAAAGTTCCCTTTGTTACACACAGACTCAGGGCTTGCAGCGGAGGGAGCGTGTTGCCTCTTGGAGGCACCTGGGTTGGTGTTAAATTTTACCGCATTTGTGGCTGGGGGCTCCAGCCAGTTCTGGTCCGCACTGGACCCTGAGGGATTGACCCTGAGCCTGGCTGCTCCCGATTCCACCTGGCAGCAGGGTTCCACCTGGCCAGAAAAGCAGGGACGTGAAGAGAGAGACCAAGGGCATGGAGCTCGTTCTGTGCAAACAGGTGGGTTTTCCCAGTGAGGCGACACACAAAGCCCTGGGAAATTCTCCATGGTGCTGACTGCTCGAGGGGATGGGTCGTCTGCACTCACAAGGCTTCCGTCCCAGGGGACGCTGGGAGATATTCAGATCATTACACTGCCAGAGCCAGCACCCGCCTGCCCCAAGCAAGTGATCCCTGGAACTCTCCAGAGAGCCCGGGGAAGGGGCTACGGTGGCATAGGAAAGGCCATTCTGTGCTGTGCCCAGGATGAAGGACGCCCCTGGAGAGAGACCAAGGACGTGCCCAGATGGCTCATAACAAATTGCGGGTCTCTCACAGGGCAAAGCACCCGTACAGCAAAGCTAGAGGGGACGGTGTCGCAGGCAGGTGTAGGAGCAAACCAGAGGATCTCTTACCTCCTTGGTGCTGGTGGTGGGGACAGTCGACATGGAGAGATCGTCTGTCTGAGATTTCCAGCCGGGTGGTCGGAATCCCCTGATCCATCTCCTGTACTCCTCTCTCACCTGGGAGTCAAGGACACGGTCACTGCACTGCGTAAGGAACTCTGATGAGATCAGACATGGCCACCGTGGGGCTAGTGAAGGTGCTGGGTGGGCGCTGACGGGCCATGGGCCTTACCTGGCGATTGAGGAGACAGTGCACCAGGAAGATGAAGGCTCCCTGCAGGCTGTTGATGACGGTGAATAAATACGCCATGAGCGAGGCTGCTGGGCCGACTTGGAGAAGACCAAGGATCCATGTGCAGCCCAGAATGAAGAGCTGGGCGATGGCTTTAAAGGTCATTAGTCTGGAGAAAGGCAGAGAGAGCCGTTACAACAAACCTGTGGGGAGCATCGGGGTCAGCAGGATCTGGCCAGAGGGGGGTGGAGCTACCGGCCCTGCTTTCCTGTGTGGGACGGGGTTACTGTCAATGCGAACACAATGGGACTCGTTCCCATGGCTCCTAGATACACTGCCCCTCTCCTGCAGTCCCTCACTCCCTCTCCATGCCCAGGAACATCCAAACCAAGACACCTGACCCTCCACGACTGCTCCGATGCCTTCTCACCTGTGGCCTCTGAGGGTGGACACATCCGCATTGAGGGAGGACAGACTGCTTCTCAGGATCCACAGGGTCAGGGCAAAGAACGTCACATTTATCTGTGGGCAGCGGGAAATGTTTCCTGTGAAATGTCCCGTCCGGGGCTGGTCAGTCCAGCTCAGTCAGAGAACGATCCCAGGGGACCGAGCCGAATGCTGCAGAACTGGGATGGGACATGGCCTGGGGGAATCATCCCTCTCCTGTAAGGTCCCCGGCAGCGCTCGGTCTCTGCCTACACACGGAGCGGATGGCACAGCCAGGGCTGAGATGGATCAATGGGATCACAGAGGCCAGATTCTGCTCAGTGTTCAATATGGAGCCACTCCAATGGAGTAAATAGGGTTCACACTGGTGTAACTGAGCAGGATTTGGCTCAGAGAGTCCAGATCTTGCCTCTAGAATATTTCCTGAACTTTCCGGCTGTAAGAAATTCCTGTTCCCTCGACCCATCCTACTTCCCCACGTGCTAGGGAAGAATATTTAGGGACATCTGTTCCGCTCCCCCGCTCACACATAATCACGGTATGGTGTAGCCCTCTCCCTTCCCCATTCCTTGGGCCATTAGCTAGACTGGACCAGACTTTCTGTCTCTTGGCCAAACTCCTGCTGACGTTCGTGGCAGCTGTGCCCGAGTAAAGGCTGTGGGCTGGGGACAGGGCACAGGGACGGATCCCATGACTGGCCAAAGCGGATGAGCCAGCTGAGTCCTAACTGGGTCTTTCTTGTGTTTTATTGAAACACCTTCTCCTCCCTGCTTCCTGAAATCAGTGGGGCTGCCGAGGTGGGAGAAGGGGGCTGGGGTTCTGTGAGGTACCCACCAGGATTATGGCACAGACTGGCCCCAGGAAACTCCAGCGAAAGCCTCTGTCCAGGCTGAGCCAGCAGCTACAGGCAGGGAGGAAGAAGCGCATTACCCCTGACGTGAGAGCATAGGGGCAGGAATGTGATCACTGCCCTGCGAGCGACGGGTGTCACAGGGCATCTCCTCCCAGCCTCACGATGGATCTCAGCCAGCCTGTTTCATTGGGACCCCCTTGCAGGCCAAGAGGTTCTGCCTCCCCCAACCCCATCAACCAGATCCTCCCCCACTTTCTGTCAACCCCACCTCTCCCACCTCTTCATGGGGAGCCAAGTGGGCAGCAAATGTAAATCGGCCTCTCTGCACTGGAGCAAGCAACGTGACACTGATTTACACCAGCAGGGGGTCTAGCCTGGGGTCCCTAGAACACGCCCCACCCTCCTTTAGTGGAGTTGCTTGCTTTAGAGGGGAGACCCTCAAGGATTTGCCCACGGTACAGAGGTGCGTTTCTCCCCAGCACCACAAAGTCAGCCTGGACCTTCCAAGATTGTTCTGCAGCATCAGTGGGGCGAGGACTGGAGCTGCCTGGCATGTGGGCAACTTGGCTACTGTGCTGGGGGCGGCTTAGTGTTCCTGGGGCGGAGGGAGGTTCCAGGGGGACAGCTCCCAGGCAGGGTGAGCAGGGCAATGCAGGCTACGGACACGGAGGCCACGTCCTAGCTCCCCTTCGCGGTGGGCGCTGCACTTACTGGTCAGAAGTTCCGTAGCCTTTAGGATTCACTGCGGCAGAAATAGCCACGATCAGGGCTGGGAATCCGTAGCCAAACGGGTACATGTGTCTCTTCTTGAACCGGCTGGCACTGGTGTAATTCACCACCTTCAGGTTCCTGACTGTGAGGAAGAGGTGCAGCCCCTCCAGGAACATCCAGGTGAAGCAGGCCAGGAAGAGGTAGTGTAGGAGTCCAGCAATTACTGCACAAGCCACAGAGACACTGTAGCTGGAATGGGAACGGCTGGACATGGGGGAGACCTGCATGGGGGACACACCAGCATTCTTGTTAACACAGCTCACCAGTTACAGCGCTGCAGAGCCGGCAGGTTCCTCAGTCTAGGGGGGGGCTGCACATTGTGGATGCAGGAAGGCAGCAGAGATTATTGGTTAGAGCAGCAGAGCAGGGCTCAGGGGAGCCAGGTTCTGTTTCTGACTCTGCCGCACATCCCTCATTTTTTGAGGAATGCAGGATCTGTTGAAAAAGGGTTTATTTTCAACAGATCCATGTCTAGACTGGTGCTTTTTGTTGACAAAGCTCCATGTCAAAAAAAAAATCAGTGGCCATGTTTATGCTAATGAGGCGTGGGATATTTAAATCCCGGCTTCATTAGCAATTTCAATGTGCCTAATCTGCATCCCTCTGTCGACATAGCCTGGGAGGGGACTGATCCAATTCCTGGGGACAGTGAGACTGAGGCTCCTGTGCCCAGTGTAAAGGAGCCTCACAGGTAGTGGGAACATCCCCCCGGAATCCCGCCTGTGTCCTGCACACCCAGAACCCAGGGAGCCCCGGGGGTTCACAGCCGCACACCCCAGCGCTGCTGCGAGCGGAGGGGCCGATCGGGGGGAATGGGGCCGTACCCCCTGGCTGCTGAGGAAGAGCAGGTCGGCCAGGAAGAGGCAGAGGCAGAGCTGCAGGTGGAGGGCGGTGCTGACGTTCCAGAGGGAGCGGCACAGGAGGAAGGTGAGGATGGCGAGGAGGAGGCACAGCAGGGAGAGACTCAGGCCCATGTAGGTGAGGATGGTCAGTGGGCGACTCTCCTGTAACACAGCAAAGGAGAATCCCCATTAGCCAGCCCAGCCCTTGGGTCCCACTCAGCCTTTTCCCCACAAAGCCTCCGTCTCTCCCGGGGCAGCTTTGCCAAGCTCAGGCTGAGCGCGGAGCTCGGGGTCCAGCCCGGGGAGCCGAGTCTCAAGGGGAGATACCGTCACTGCGCTGGGAGCCATTAGGATGGCGAAGCTGGAGAGATGGTCGCAGCTGCAGGTCGTGTGGGTGCTGTTCACGTCCAGGGTGGTGCAGCCGTCTGGAGACCAGCTCCCTTTGCCAGCCTCAAACTCCCAGTAGACGCAGAGAGCCACTTCCTGCTCCTTTCTGGGCTGGAAACACGACAGAACCCTCCTTACGGGAGCACAGACAGTGGTTTCTGTGATCACGTGTCTCATACCCGGGCCACCGTCAGCTCCACGGCTCTCCCCACACGGCCCCCAGTACCTCCTGTGCCCCTTGCAGTGACCGGGGAAAGAGAATGCGGCTCCTGCCACTCCCAGAGCACAGGCCCTGCTCCAGGAGCCAAAGGGAAATCCTTGCCAGCCGTGAGCTGTGGAAGGCGTGTGGCACAAGGCTGAGCAGCCCTGGCTGCACCCAGCAGAGGGCGGTGCGGCGCGCACACGAGCGACTTACCACTTCACTGCCATGCCGAAGAGTTTCACCCCACTGCCCTGAGCCCACTGGCTCTAGAAAGAGGCTTTATTCCGCCTCAGGGTGAGCCAAGCGGTGCGGTTCCCCCAGGGCACTTTGCACGGCCACCGTGCGACCCCTGGTATCCTCCTCCAGTCAAACAGCTCCAGCCCCTCAGGAATAAGGAGGCCTCAGTTTCTCCAGCCATTGGGAGGCAGAAAGGCAGCACCATCCCAATGCCCGGCAGGAGATGGAGCCTTCTCTATGCCCCTGTGGAGGCCCCGACATGGAGCAGAGCGAGGGGATTTCCCTCCACGCACCTGTTGATGGCGCAGGGTGAAGTTTGCAGGTCTGGAGAGGCAAATGGGTCCCCCGTCTCCGACAGCTCCGCTCACCACCCTGGAGCCGAGGTGACTCTTCTCCAGCATCCCCCCAGCCCACAGACTGCCTGAGCTGGGAAGTCTCGCATTGATGGTGGAGTGCAGGGAGGAGTAGGCAATAAGAGCAGCAGCCCCCAAGCCTGCTGGGAGAGGAGACAATCTCATGCTGTGGGGATGACCCAGGCAGGTGCCCAAGGGTCACAGGGAGTCTGAGGCAGAGCTGGGAATGGAACCCAGGAGCCCTGGTCACAACTCGTTCAGTTTAGCCACTGGACCACACTACCTCCTCCCTCAGAGCCCCCAGGAATGCCCCGGGCTGGCAGTGTGTTGCTGCAGGAAGCCGAGATGAAGATGTGGTTTTTCTCAGCAGGACCCAGAGAGAGGCTGGCCAGAGACGAGTATCCCATGGGGCTGGAGGATTAGAAGTGCTGAAAATGGAGCTGAGGGTACCTGTTACCCCACCAACCCGCATTCCTATATGAGGGTCTAGCTAGGCTGGGGTCTAGCTAGGATTCATACCAGAGACCCTCCCCTGAGCCATCTCCCTTCTGTGCCCCCCGCCCCTTGGGCTCCACATGGGACACCCAGGAACGCAGGCTCACTCCATGCCACTCTAGGTGAAAGTCAGCGTTGACACAAATGGAGTAAAAATTGTAAATGAACCAAACTGTTCCTTAGAATTGTTATTGTTACTCATTCCATGCTCTAATAACAGGAATACAGCAGCAGGGATGTTTTACCAGGCACCTGACCAAGATAGGGACAAATATCAGAGGGGCAGCCGTGTTAGTCTGAATCTGCAAAAGCAACGAGGAGTCCTGTGGCACCTTATAGACTAACTGAAGTGTAGGAGCATAAGCTTTCGTGGGCAAAGACCCACTTCGTCAGATGCATCTGACGAAGTGGGTCTTTGCCCACGAAAGCTTATGCTCCTACACTTCAGTTAGTCTATAAGGCTGTGTCTACACTACATGCCTCTGTCGGCAGAGGCATGTAGATTAGGGTTGTAGGCAAAGGTAAATGAAGCCGCGATTTAAATGATCGCGGCTTCATTTACATTTACATGGCTGCCACGCTGAACTGACAAACAGCTGATCAGTTCAGCTCGCTGCTCGCTGTCGGCTCGCTGCTAGTCTGGACGTTCCCCCTGTCGACATCAAAGCCCTTTGTCGGCAGTCCCGTTATTCCTCGTGGAATGAGGTTTACCGGGGCTGCCGACAAAGGGCTTTGATGTCGACAGGGGGAACGTCCAGACTAGCAGCGAGCCGACAAACAGCTGATCAGCTGTTTGTCGGCTAAGCGCGGCAGCCATGTAAATGTAAATGAAGCCGCAATCATTCAAATCGCAGCTTCATTTACCTTTGCTGAATAAACAAATCTACATGCCTCTGCCGACAGAGGCATGTAGTGTAGACGTACCCTATGGTGCCACAGGACTCCTCATCGCTTTTGAAGATAGGGAAAGTGACTAGGAACTGCTGGAGGAGATGAAAGAGGCTATTAAAATACAAAACTCAGTAATCACGGAGGATTTCAGTGACCCCATACTGACTGGGTAAATGTCACCTCAGGATGGGCTGCAGAGATAAAGTTTCTTGAGTCCTTAAATCAGGGCCACTCAACATGCGGCCCACAGAACGCAGTGCGGTTTGGGTTTACGTGGGGCTCAACATGCGGCCCGCAGGTGGGAGCCAAAACAAAAAAGTAGCCAATAGAATGCTCTTCTGTTGACGTGCGTTTTAGTAGTTACATTCCTGAGCTGCCGTTGCTCATTAAAAGTGCTGTCAGATGGGTGGAAACTGGGTAAATATTGCATTTTATTAATATCAGCAGAACTGACTGAAATGGGGCCAGGGTGTCACATCTTAATTTTTCTATTCGTGCCCCTCTGTTTCAAATGAGCTATTCGCCAATGTTTGAATATTCCTTGCATGTATATGCAACCACACTTAAGTTTTGTCCCTCGGCATGTGCTGTGAGTATCACTGTGGCCCCTGGGGCTTCCAAAGCTGAGTAGCCCTGCCTTAAATGTCTTCTTCTTCTGACAGCTGTTCTGGAATCCACAAGGGGAGAGACAATTCCTGATTTAGTCCCAAGTGGCGCGCACGATCTGGTCCAAGAGGTGACTAGAGGTGGACCGCGTGGAAATAGTGACCACACTGACAGAAGTAAGATAAGGTCATTGCAGAGATACTAAATGAATCCTTTGCATCACTCTTTATGGCTGAGGATGGGAGGGAGATTCCCAAACCTGAGCCATTCTTTGTAGGTGACAAATCTGACAAATAGTCCCAGATTGAGGTGTCATTAGAGGAGGTTTTGGAAGAAATTGATAAAGAGGAACAAACACCGAGACTATTTGGAATTCACCCAATTCTGAAAGAATTTAAATGTGAAATTACAGAACTGTTAATTGTGATTTGTAACCTGCCCTTTAAATCACCTTGGGCTCATCTACATTGGCCCCTTTTCCGGAAGGGGCATGTTAATTTCAGAGGTCGTAATAGGGAAATCCGCGGGGGATTTAAATATCCCCCGCGGCATTTAAATAAAAATGTCCGCCGCTTTTTTCCGGCTTTTAGAAAAGCCGGAAAAGAGCGTCTACACTGGCCCCGATCCTCCAGAAAAAAAGCCCTTTTCTGGAGGATCTTATTCAAATCTTATTTAAATCCCCCGCGGATTTCCCTATTACGACCTCTGAAATTAACATGCCCCTTCCAGAAAAGGGGCCAATGTAGACGTAGCCCTTCTGTACTAATTACAGGAAGATAGCTAATATTTAAAAAGGGCTCTAGAAGTGATCCTCACAATTACAGACCAGGAAGTCTAACGTCAGAAAAGGGGAAAGTAGTTGAAACTATAATAGAGAACAGAATTGTCACAGACATCGATGAACAGAATTTCCTGGGGAAAGACAAAATGATTTCTACTAATCTACCAGAGTTCTTTGAGGGGGTCAACAAGCATGTGGACCAAAGGATCCAATACCTATAGGCTACGACTACACTGGCATGATTTTCCGGAAATGCTTTTAACAGAAAAGTTTTCCAAGTCTAGACTGGTAGGACGCTTTTCCAGAAAAGCACTTTTTCCAGAAAAGCATCTGTGGCCAATCTAGACCTGCTTTTCTGCAAAAAAGCCCCGATCGTCATTTTCGAGATCGGGGCTTTTTTTCGGAAAACACTACTGTGCTGTCTACACTGGAACAGTTTTCCGGAAAAAGACTTTTTCCTAAACGGGACCAGCATAGTTTTCCCGGAAAAGCACTGATGATTTTACATTAGATCGTCAGTGCTTTTCCGGAAATTCAAGCGGCTACTGTAGACAGCTGGCAAGTTTTCTGGAAAAGCGGCTGATTTTCCGGAATAACTTGCCAGTGTAGACACAGCCATATTGTACTTAGATTTCCAGAAAGCCTTTGACAGGGTCCTTCATCAAAGGCTCTTAAGTAAAGTAAGTTGTCACGGGATAAGGGGGAAGGTCTTCTCAGGAATTGATAACTGGTTCTAAGACAGGAAACAAAGAGTAGGAATAAATGGTTAGTTCTCAGAATAGAGAGAAGTAACTGGTGGTGTCCCACATGGCCCTGCACTGGGACCAGTCCTATTCAACATATTTGTAAATGATCTGGAGAAAGGGGTAAACAATGAGGTGACAAAATTTGCAGATGACACTAAACTGCTCAAGAAAGTGAATTCCAAAGCAGACTGTGAAGAGCTTCAAATGGATCTCACACAAGTAGATGACTGGGAAAGAAAATGGCAAATGAATTTTAAAGTTTATAAATGCAAAGTAATGCAGATCGGAAAACATAATCCCAACTATACGTACAAAATGATGGGGATTAAATTAATAATTGCAACTCAAGAATGCTGCCAAATGAAGAGAGATTGAAAAGACTGAGAGTTTTCATCTTAAAAAAAAATGAAACAAAGGGGGATATGAGAGACGTCTATAAAACCATGACTGGGGTGGAGAAAGTGAATAAAGAAAAGTTGTAAGAACTAGGGGTCACCAAATGAAATTAATTAGGTAGCAGGTAGAAAAGAAAAGAAAAGAAAAGAAAAGAAAAGAAAAGAAAAGAAAAGAAAAGAGGGTGTCCCTGGCCTCTGTTTGTCAGAGGTTGGGAATAGGTGACACAGGAGGGATCACTTGATGGTTCCCTGTTCTATTCATTCCCTCTGGAGCACCTGGCATTGGCCACTGTGCAGACTGGACCCCGGGCTGGATGAGCCTATGGTCTGACCCAGTCTGACCGCTCTGCTGTTCTGTTTATGTTCTTATGCCCCACTACCTGAGATGCACAAGCCAGCAAGGAGCACTCCAGTGCCAGACACAGAGACCAATGCCTGGACTGGGGACCAATGAGGAGGGAGGGTACGTCTACACTACAGCGCTAGTTCGAACTAACTTAGTTCGAATTAGTTAATTCGAACTAAGCTAGTTCGAACTAACGCATCTAGAACTAAAAACTAGTTCGAACTAGCGTTTTGCTAGTTCGAACTAGTAAGTCCACATTGAGTGGACTCTGAACAGGGCTTAAGGATGGCCGGAAGCAGTGCCGGCAGGGCATAAAAGGAGGACTTAGAGCATGGAGATGCTGTCTCAGGCTAGCCGAGGGCTGCGCTTAAAGGGTCCCGACCCCCACCCCGGACACACAGTTCTAAGGGGTGCCCCGCTTGCAAAGAAGTTCTGGCTTGGAGTGCCCTGAGTGCCCACACTGGGCACATCACACCACTCGGCCATCAGCCCGGCTGCACTTGCCGCAGGCTGCCATCTGGGGAGAGGGAGTAATTGGGGGGCTGCAGGAGAGCTTCCACCCCCAGAAGCCCGCAGAGCCAGCCCAGTCCTCCCCATCGGGGGCTCGTACCCCATTCCTCCCTCACCTCCTTCCACTTACCCTTCCCTAGCCCCCCTTCTTATTGATGTACAAAATAAAGATAACGTTTCTTCCAACATTGACTCTGTCTTTATTGAAAAAAACTGGGGGAGACTGGGAAAAGGAGGTGGGAGAGGGGAAGAGAAAGGCTGGGAGAGGGGAGGGCAACTAACATGATCAGGGGTTGGGAACAGGTCCCAGATGAAGAAAGGCTACAGAGACTGGGACTGTTCAGCTTAGAAAAGAGGAGACGGAGGGGGGACAGGATAGAGGTCTCTAAAAGCAGGGATTGGGTGGAGAGGGTGCATTCAGAAAAGTTCTTCCTGAGTTCCCATAAAGAAGGACTAGAGGACACCAAAGGAAAGGAATGGGTAGCAGGCTTCAAACTAGTAAGAGAAAGTTGTTCTTGACAAAGCAAATAGTTAACCTGTGGAACTCCTTGCTGCAGGAGGCTGTGAAGGCTAGAACTAGAACAGAGTTTAAAGGGAAGTGAGATAAAGTGATGGAGGTTGGGTCCATGGAGTCCTATTAGCCAGAGGGTAGGAGTGGTGTCCCTGCCCAAAGTTTGTGGAAGGCTGGAGAGGGATGGCACGAGACAAATGGCTTGGTCATTGTCTTCGGTCCATCCCCTCCAGGGTCCCTAGGGTTGGCCGCTGTTGGCAGACAGGCTACTGGGCTAGATGGACCTTTGGTCTGACCCAGTACGGCCATTGTAAGCTCAGGGCTCAGTGTCGGGGGTCTCAGTGGACCCCCTTGATTTTCATGCACACCTGGTCCTGGGTGGCTAGGCTGGCAGCTCTCCTGCCCTAGACGGCCACTTTCCTGTGCCTAGTGCGGAGATCGTGGACGAGGTCCACGATGTCCGCACTAGCCCAGGAAGGTGCCCGCCTCTTGCGGTCCAGGGCAAGCTCCCGGGAGCCGCCAGCCTGGTCCCGGCAAGAGGGGGTGGGCTGGGGGGCATCGGGTGGGTGGCTCTGTGCCGTGCCAGGTGCAGGGTCTGCTAGCTGGGTGCTGGCAGGCTTGCACCTGGCACGGGCACCGTAGCCAGCCCGTGCCCCTTTAAGGGGTCCGGGACCGGGAGGGGGGCATAGAGTTTCCCTGGTGTTGGCCAGAGTGGCCACCAGGGAAACCTGGGGAGGGCTAGCCTCCCACTAGTTCGAACTAAAGGGCTACACAGCCCTTAGTTCGAACTAGCTAGTTCGAACTAGGCGTTAGTCCTCGTAAAATGAGGTTTACCTAGTTCGAACTAAGCGCTCCGCTAGTTCGATTCAAATTCGAACTAGCGGAGCGCTAGTGTAGCACCTATTAAAGTTAGTTCGAACTAACTTTGTAGTGTAGACATACCCGGAGGGAGGAATGGGGGATTCTTGGTGTGCATTGGGCTGCAGTTTGAGCCCTGGGTGTCTCCATCCCTGGTACCTTGCGTGGCTGCGTGGGTGACCGTAGTGCAGTGCACTTCCATCGTCTCCCCGTCAGCGCTCAGCTGGAAGGCCTCACTGTGCTGGCTGCAGTTCCCTGTGATCACCCGCGTCTCGATAGCTGGAAGAGACCAGGGTGGGGTGAATGACAGAGCCCCTCGCTGTGAAACCCCTTCCCTGAGAATCCGTCTTTCCTGGGCCAGATCCACACACCCCCTACTCCACTAGGACCAGGGGGGTTCACAGGTATTGCATGCTTCGGGGAAGATTAGAGCCCTCCAAGTTCCATTGATCACCCCCCCCATATCCCATTACCCTACTCTGCCTGCATCTGCCTGGGGCTTCTTCCTCCCGAGCAGGGGGAGTTGTGGGTGTGAGGGGAGGTGCCTGGCTCAGCATGTCAGCCCCTGGCAGTAGGATGCCAAATGCTGCATAGATACCCTTCTCGGGCATTGCTCTTGCTCCCAGCTGCACAGGCGGGGCCGGGTTCTCTGTCCTGGCCAGGGGCCGTGCTGTCCTGGGTCTGTACTGAACACAGGCGCCCACCCACAAAGCTACATCGGTTCCTACCTTCCCGGGGATTTGGGATACTGGGTATATCCCCGAAGCTCACAGCAGCCAGCAGGGGGCGCTGAGAGCCACACGTCCCCTCTCACCCATAGACTTTGAGCTCATGTTCTGTGTCGCCTGCCCGAGAGACTGGAGCGCAGCGGCCAGCACGACCCGTTCCACGCTCTGCAGCAGGACGGTCACTGCCGACGCCACCTCCCCCTCACCAATGCTGGACCCGAGGGAGGTGCGGTTCAGGAAGGAGTTGAAAGAGCGAGTCATTTCCTGGGGACAGGAAAGAAAAGGACTTGGGAGTGAGGAGTGCGAGGGTTCAGGTGCCACGTCCCGTGGGCTCCCAGGGGCATCGGATGTCACAGCCTGTCCCAGCTCAGGGGCTGCAGAGCTCTCAGAGGGGGAGCCCTTTACAAAGGGGCACCTGGAGGCTGATTTGGGGCCCCACTAGGGCCTGCAGCCAAATGGGACTAGAACCCTTGGTCATTCCTTCTTCAGCCCCGCTCCCCCACCCTCCATGCCCGGGCACAACATTGGCACAAGCCCCCTGCTGCCTGGGTCGTCCCTACGCTGCACCCTGCAGCTGCCCAGAAATTGACAGCAGAGCGAGAATAGGGCCCAGATCCTGGTGCCTGAAATCCCAGGCCACTGACTGATGGGCTGAAGGGGAATCCCCACTGTCGGTTAGCAGTATAGCACCTCTGATGCACAACAGCAGCACCGCACACTGGAAGGTTTATGTGGGTGGATAAACACAAATGTGAACTCACATCACAAAATAAGTAACACACAGTCACGTGACTAGAGCGTATGCACAGGCACAGGCCAGCGTGCACACAGCACAAAGCGCACACATGCACACACACACCACTAGAGGGCACGCGTACATGCATGCATAAGCACACACCGCACTAGAAGGCTTGTACATTAGGAACATCAACACGTAGTCAACTACACAATAAGGCTACGTCTACATTGGCACCCCTTTCGGAAAAGGGATGCTAATGTAGCACTTTGGAATAGGCAAATCCGCAGGGGTGCCAATGTAGACACAGCCTAAATCTATAAGCATGGGTTTATCACTTAATCCTACTGACTACAGCCTCAGTCTGCCTCCCCCCCTCCGCTGCTTCTGTATCAGGCAGTAGTGCAGCGGTTGGGGGGGCGGCTTTTAAACCGGCCCTCCATGTGTGCAGGCGCCTGTGAAGCCGCGGTGGGGGCAGGAGGAAGCTGACACTTGGAAGCAGCAGGCTTTGAAGCTGGCTCCCTGCAAGAACCGGCTCCTGCGGAGTCGCCTGGTCCCTGCTCCGCTGAATCTTATTCAGAGGCCGTGTGCGGGGGGGAGGAGGGGCAGGCACCCGCCGGCTCCCACCTGCCCCCTTGCCAAAATGTCAAGGGATTACACATTTACACAAATACCTGATAGTTAACGTTCCTAATGTATATGAGTGCACACACACACACACACACACACACACACAGCACTAGAGGGCATGAACACACACACACACACACAGCACTAGAGGGCATGAACACACACACACACACACACACACACACAGCAGTAGAGGGCATGTGCTCCCCCCAGCAGGAGAGGGCGCAGATCTGTTCTGAAGAGTGTCTCAGTGTCTCCCTCACCCCCAGGAACCCCCTAAACCAGCCCAGCACCACGCAGGGCTCCGGGGAGCACACAGGGGCACTAGCCGGCAGAGCGTAGCCAAGGGGCGGAGTCTCTCACCTCCAGGGATAATGCGACATTTCCCTCTCCACACTCAGTCTTCAAAATTCTTAATGTCGAATTGAGGAAAGAGCAGAATCCGCTGTTGCTGCCACGCAGCTCTCCCTGCGGAGAGACCCAGGCAGAGGGTGAGTTCCGCGCTGGAGGGGACCCACACTGCAGTTTGGCTCGTGCAGGGGCCTGAGTCTGTCACCACAGTTGTGTGACTAAAGTTTTGCTCTCAGACTCACGTGCCATGGTGCTGTTCCCACAGCTTGAGGCTGATGCAGAGAAAGAGAAAGTTTCTGGGAGCAGCTGGGATACATCAGGGCTCAGCATTGCAGAAAGCAGCCAGAGACCGACACCCTGGCACCTGCCTTGTGCAGATGACGTAGTGCTCCCAGGGGAGAGGAAAGAGGAAGTGAATGAAGATTTAGAGACACATGGAGGTGAGTATGTGAAAGAAAAGGCATGAAAATCGGCAGACAAAATCACACGTACATGCTCTGCGGATTCCATGCTCTTTTGCAGGAAAACATCAGGACTGTACATTTGGGGCCTGTCACTAGCAAAGCTACAGATATTTTAGAAGAGGCTAGAGCAAGGGCTTATATTTGAAAACACTTTAAGGTGATAAGTAACAGCATGAATTTATCAAAAACAAGTTGTGTCAAGCCGACCTGATAGCTTTTGTCGATAGGATATAACAAGCCTTGTGGATGGGGGAAAGCAGTACACGCGGTGTATCTTGACTTTAGTAAGGCTTTTCATATTGTCTCCTGGGACCTTCTCATAAACAAGTGTAACCCCCAAGGAGATTGCTTGGATTCCCGGGGCTTTGTCTGCTGGCAGCTCAGGGAGAGGCACTCTGAGTTTGCCTTGGCTCCCCCTCCCTACCAGGGCCAGAGTCTGCCCGGCAACCCATGGGGAGTGAGATGCCCCTCCCAGGGGGAAGGAGAGACCATTGTTGAGGGGAGTCTGGAGCCAGCCAGGAAAAGGGGAGGACTGAGTGTGTGGGAGCTAGTAAGCCCCAGGCCTGCATGCAGGGTTCCCCCTGAGAGCTAGCCTCTAGGGACCTGAAGGCAGGATCCCTCAGCTGGGTTTATGTCTCCACTGTTGATTCCCAGTTGTGGAGTTTGCTGGGAGGCTTCCCCAGCCAGGCTGAGTAGGCTCCAGCTCCCTGGGTGAGGGAGTCACTGCATGGTCAGCTGGGCTCTAGCAGCAAGTTCAGGGCTGCTGCCTGCTGTGTGGGTCTGGAGGCTGGGCTGGGAGGCTATAGTTTTGAATTTTGGTGCAGTTGTGTGGTCTGCATCTTGAGCCCTGCACCCCTTCACGGTGAGGGGAAATTCTGGGACCGAAGCAGCCTGGTTCCTGCTTGAAGAGGACCCCTGTGAGAAGAGAGCAGCCCCTTTGCAGAGACTGAGTCATCTCTCAACCTGAGGCTCATTCATGGAGTGTGTGAGTGCACCAATTTTTAGTTAGTAAGTCAGGGAATTTGTTTGGGGATTTTATTTCCTGCAGCCTATTAAACTGTGGAGGGATTTGCTGCCTTCTCCCATTTGTGAGTCCTTTGGGCTGTACTGGACCCAGTCAGCCCCACTGCTAAACCTCTGCAGAGAAGGATTGTGTGGTCAACAGTCATCAAGGGCCCCAACAAAGTACGCGTACCAACGGGACACTAACTTCACAGTTGCAGGGCACCGGTGACCCTAAAAATAATGTTTTACCCTGTTCTGTTATAATTATCTCCTGTTTAATATAATTGTGTTTATTATAGTGTATGTGTTTGTGTTATTTTCTGGGAGTCTCCAACTATCTGGCGAATACGTGGGGATTATCCTGGGCTAGAATTTTCCTCCCAAGCTGCCCTGGCAACCCTGCTAGGAAGGAGTGAGGGGGGTGGAGGCACCGCCAAGTACATCAATCAGAAAGAATAAAATTGAGTAGGTGGCGGGATCCAGAAGAACCCAGACCTATCCATCCGAACCTGAAAGGAGATTGGCTCTAAAAGAAGGTAACCAGGTGGAGAGGGGGCGCTACACAAACTAATGAAATTAAACTTCGATGGAGCTACTAGAAGGTGGGTGCATAACTGGCTGGATAAGTGTTCCAGAGTGTAGCTAGCAGGGGTCCAGAGTCAAGCTGGAAGGGCATATTGAGTTAGGTCGGTAGGGATCAGTTCTGGGACCAGTTCTGATCAGTATCTTCATTTCTCTGGGAATTTCCATAGTGGTGGGCCAAAACACAGGGCAGAATCCCCGACAAATGGATTCAAACGTACCCATTTGTCAGGAAGGGGTACTGTAGAAAGGGATCTAGGGTCATAGTGGACCACAAGCTACATATGAGCTACCAATGTAAAGCTGTGTCTAGACTACAGGGTTTTTTCGAAAAAAAAAAAGTGGCCTTTTTTCAGAAAAACTTCCCCTGAGTCTAGACTGCTGCCGCCTTATTTCGAAGGTAAATAGAAAGAACGCAGCAGTTTTTTCGACCAGAGAAAACCTCGTTTTATGAGGAATAACTCCTTTTTTCGAAAGTGCTCTTCGGAAAAAAGGCGCTGTGTAATGCAAACTGTGCTTGCAAAATGCAGACTGCCTGGGCGCTCTCTTTTGGAAAAGCAGAAGTACTGGTTGTAGTGTAGAAGCTCTTTTTCGAAAGAGGCTTGCAGTTTAGATGTAGCCTAACACTCAGGGAAAGCTGAGATAATACCTAGTGTTGCTATGGTTGGGGGGACTGGACTACCAACAGCAAAGGTATTTCTCTGGGAATTTCCATAGCGGTGGGGCAAAACACAGGGCAGAATCCCCAACAAATGGGTTCAAACGTACCTGTGGAGAGCGACTCCTGCACGTCTCTGTTATTCCCTCGAACTTGGTGCTGCAGTTCATGGGCACTTGGAGCAAGGGGGAGGGAGGAGCAGACGTTAGAACTTTCCCTTCACATTTTCATATCAAATCTCTCCTGCCTGGGGAGAAATCCCCGTCTGCTCCCAGTCAATAGTTTCACATGCAGCTGCTACAAACCTCCCTCCCTCCCTCCCTCCCTCTCCTCTCACTCTGCCTCTCCCCTGCATTCACACTGACTTTGAGGCGTCCATGGGTGGGATGGGATGATGGGACTCCCTGTGATGGCAGGTGGTGCAGTCAAAGGCCGGATTCCCAGCGACACTGAGCCCCTGTGGGGCCGCTCTGGCAGTTTCACAGCCTCTGACAGCCCCCTTTCCAATCCTGTGCAGAGGCCCCCCAAGACAGCCTAGAACTAGTGTAAGGGCCTTGCCCCCTAACTCATTGCACGGGGTGGATGGGGGCATGGCCACACCCCCTCTACGGTGGCTCGTCTCTGCTGCTGGAGTCCATGGGGGTGGATCAGGGGAGGGTGACCAAGTGTCTGGTTGGACGGGGCCGGTGAGTGGTCCTGGCACCACCCTAAGACTACTGGACTCTGATACGAACACGCCAAACGTGGTTGCAATCACTGTTCTGTGTCTGCACTAAACCTTGTGCAACGGGGCCAAGTGAGGGGTCTGTGGAAAGCTCGTGAGTCGCTGGCTCTGTTCATACTGCTCTGGGCAGGTACCAATTTTGTACATGCGGTGAGGAGCTGTGTTTGCTTCTGTGGGATTATCAACAGGCCTCGCCCACCTGTAGCAGGGAGGAGGGCGGGGAGGGGTTGCCCTCACGTGACTAGCAGCACTTCTCTGACAATGCACCTCGAATGGGGCAGCCCACAGGTGAGGAACTTTGCTGTGACCATGCAGATCAGCAGGTCAGCGACGGCTGCTACGGACTGAGTCCCTCACGGACAGGTGACCTGCTCATGTGACACATTCCAATTGGGGAGGTGCTTTCAAACGGGGAGAACAATGGAATTCCCTCCACAGGGCAGGGTTTAAAAGGGCCCAAGAGATTCCTCCGTTTGTCTTCATCCAGCTCATCACTTCTGAAGAATCTTAGCTATGAACTGGATCGATGACCGATCCCGAGGGCGTGTTCCGGATACTTATCAAACTGCAGATCAATCCACCTCTGCTACCAGCCTGCGCCAGGAACGGTGCGTTTGGGGGGTGTAATTTGATTCCTTCAACAATAGTACTCTCAAGCTTTTCTCTCTCTGGGTATGTCTCCACTGCCACCTTAGTTCGAACTAGGGTGGCTAATGTAGGCATTCGAACTTGCAAAATAAATAAATATCCCAGGCTTCATTTGCATGTTCCCTGGCGGGCGCCATTTTTAAACTACCTGCCCGCGGCTACACACGGCACGGATTAGGTAGTTCAAATTAAACTCCTAATTCAAACTAACGTTATTCCTCCTGCTGCCTCAGCATGGGGGTCCTTCAGGCTTGAGCTGTAAGTTGCCCAGTCTCAAAGCAATTTGCCCTAATTGGACCCTGTCACTGGTGCCACCAGAGACCCGCGACCTCGCGCGCCCTGTGCCTGGGCAGGGGCCAGCACGTCCAGCTCCTACGTGGGGTCACTGGGCCGGTCTCGCTGCCCAGACCCCATTGGCCGCTTCGCCAGTGGGCAAGAGCAGCCTGTGGAGCCTCCTAACGCGCCTGCTGGTAACTACCAGGGTGCAGCGCGGGGCCAGGTTAGGCAGGGGCCTGGCTTAGCCTCACTGCACATCCAGCAAGTAGCCCCTTGAGATACGCCTGCCCCTGAACTCTGAGCCCAGCGCCTGTCCCAACCCTGAACCCCTAAACCCAGAGCCCCTCCCGCACCCCAAACTCCTCATCCCCCGCCCCTCCCCAGAGCCAGCATCTCCGTCCAGATCCCTCACCCCTCCCACATCCCAACCCCCCCCCCACTCCAACCTGCAGCCCCCTCCTGCATTGCAAATCCCTCGGCCTGGAGCCGCCTCCTGCACCTCAAACCGCCTAATCCCAGCCCTACCCCAGAGTCTGCAGGGCCAACCAGAGCCCTCGGCCCCTCCTGAATCCAAACTGGTGGCAGTGAGTATGGGGCAAAACGAGCCACCAAGGGAGGGAATGAAGTGAGAGGGGGATGGGGCCTTGGGTTGATGAAAGTTGGTGACTCTGATCAGGCCGTGGCTGGGGCATCTGGTGCTGCGCCTGCTCCCTGCTCCCCAGGCCCACAGGGAGCAGCGCATGCTGGGCTGTATCTGTGGTCCATACAGGCCCCGTCCCAGGCTCAGGGGGCACTAGCAGCAGGAGGCTGCGAGCTGGGACCAGTGAGGGTCCCTCCCCTCTCCTGGAGCCTCCCTGCAAACCCAGCGATTTGTTCTCAAACCAAAGACCGAGGGAGGGGAAATCTTGCCCCCCCCCCCCATGGTGAGGGGCGTATTTGTGGGGAAACAGCTTCTCACAGGCTCAGTGAGCGGATCTGGGGCCTTTACTGCAGCTGGCAGCAGCCTCTGGTGCAGCACCAGGCCTGGGATGAGCAGAGGGTGGAGAGGGGGTCTCAGCAGGGCAAGGTGGGGGTCAGGGGAGAACTCACCCCGGCAGCTGTTCTCACTCGCGTTCGGGAATCTGGCTTTCCCAGAGCTGGACTCGTAGCCATCGGCGCAGCTGCAGGAGAAACTCCCAGGCAGGTTGTTGCAGGTGGCGTTGGGTCCGCAGTTTACTGGATTGGGCCCCAGACACTCGTCGATATCTGCAACAGGAGGGATGCTCTGCTCAGCCCGGCAGGGAGACGTTCCCCGTTCGCCCCCCCGCACTGACCTGGCAGCAGGAGCCCCAGGGCCCAGGTGACCGGTGCCCTGAGCATTCAGCACTCACAGGCCAGACTGGGCCGCTCTGGCAGCGTCATGGCCTATGACAGTGGTCTCTGGGCAGGAGCCCCTGCAGCCAGCCTGGAGCCAGTGTAAGGGCCCTGCCCCCTAACCTATTGTTTCTCAAACGGTGGGTTCCAACCCCCTGGGGGGTTGCAAGCAACTTAAGACGGGGGTCGAGGTATCACAAAGATTGAGAAGCCCACCTGTAGCGGGGGGGGAGAGAAGGACGGGGAGGGGAAGGGGCTGCCCTCCCGTGACTAGCAGCACTTCTCTGACAATGCACCTCGAGTGGGGCCAGCCCACAGGTGAGGAACTTTGCTGTGACCCTGCAGACCAGCAGGTCAGCGACGGCTGCTACGGACTGAGTCCCGCACGGACAGGTGACCTGCTCACGTGACACACTCCGATTTGGGAGGTGCTTTCACACGGGGGGGGGGAACAATGGAATTCCCTCCACAGGGCAGGGGTGTAAAAGGGCCCCAGAGATTCCTCCGTTTGTCTTCATCCAGCTCATCACTTCTGAAGCATCTTTTCTATGAACTGGACCCAGGAAGACCGATGACCGATCCCGAGGGCGTGTTCCGGATACTTATCAAACTGCAGATCAATCCTCCTCTGCTACCAGCCTGCGCCAGGAGCGGTGCGTTTGGGGGGTGTAATTTGATTCCTTCTACAATATTCCTCGCAAGCTTTTCTCTCTGTTTCTCTCTTTCCTGGGTATGAATTACCCTGGGAACGTGGCTGGCCCTCTGGGATCAGAGGAATCCGTACAGATTGGTTCATACCCTCCTATCGGTGTAAGGAGGGTGCTGGTTGTGGCCCAGAGGTGCTGGGGTGTCTAGAGGGATTAGCTGGGTGACTCCTTGCTGGACAATGTGGCAAACAGCAGGGCCCTTTGTGACGGGCTTGGTGCCTCACCATGGGGGACCGTCAGGCTTGAGCTGTAAGTTGCCCAGTCTCAAAGCAATTTGCCCTAATTGGACCCTATCACTGGTGCCACCAGAGACCTGCGACCTCGCACGCCCTGTGCCTGGGCAGGGGCCAGCACGTCCAGCTCCTACGTGGGGTCACTGGGCCGGTCTCGCTGCCCAGACCCCATTGGCCGCTTCGCCAGTGGGCAAGAGCAGCCTGTGGAGCCTCCTAACGCGCCTGCTGACAACTACCAGGGTGCAGCGCGGGGCCAGGTTAGGCAGAGGCCTGGCTTAGCCTCACTGCACATCCAGCAAGTAGCCCCTTGAGATACACCTGCCCCTGAACTCTGAGACCAGCGCCTGTCCCAACCCTGAACCCCTAAACCCAGAGCCCCTCCCGCACCCCAAACTCCTCATCCCCCGCCCCTCCCCAGAGCCAGCATCTCCGTCCCGTTCCCTCACCCCTCCCACATCTCAACCCCCCCGCTCCAACCTGCAGCCCCCTCCCGCATTGCAAATCCCTCGGCCTGGATCCGCCTCCTGCAACTCAAACCGCCTAATCCCTAGCTCCACCCCAGAGTCTGCAGGGCCAACCAGAGCCCTCGGCCCTTCCTGAATCCAAACTGGTGGCAGTGAGTATGGGGCGAAACGAGCCACCAAGGGAGGGAATGAAGTGAGAGGGGGATGGGGCCTTGGGCTGATGAAAGCTGGTGACTCTGATCAGGCCGTGGCTGGGGCATCTGGTGCTGCGCCTGCTCCCTGCTCCCCAGGCCCACAGGGGGCAGCGCACGCTGGGCTGTATCTGTGGTTCATACAGGCCCCATCCCAGGCTCAGGGGGCACTTGCAGCAGGAGGCTGCGAGCTGGGACCAGTGAGGGTCCCTCCCCTCTCCTGGAGCCTCCCTGCAAACCCAGCGATTTGTTCCCAATCCAAAGATCGAGGGAGGGGAAATCCTGCCCCCCCCCCATGGTGAGGGGCGTATTTGTGAGGGAACAGCTTCTCACAGGCTCAGTGAGCGGATCTGGGGCCTTTACTGCAGCTGGCAGCAGCCTCTGGTGCAGCACCAGGACTGGGATGAGCAGAGAGGGTGGGCAGGGGGTCTCAGCAGGGCAGGGTGGGGGCCAGAGCAAAACTCACCCCGGCAGCTGTTCTCACTGGCGTTCGGGAATCTGGCTTTCCCAGAGCTGGACTCGTAGCCATCGGCGCAGCTGCAGTAGGAACTCCCAGGCAGGTTGTTGCAGGTGGCGTCGGGTCCGCAGTTTACTGGATTGGGCCCCAGACACTCGTCGATATCTGCAACAGGAGGGATGCTCTGCTCAGCCCTGGCAGGGAGACGTTCCCCGTTCGCTCCCCCCCCCCCCCACTGACCTGGCAGCAGGAGCCCCAGGACCCAGGTGACCGGTGCCCTGAGCATTCAGCACTCACAGGCCAGACTCATGACACTGAGCCCTGCTGGGCCGCTCTGGCAGCGTCATGGCCTCTGACAGCCCCTCCCCCACCCTGTGCTGTGCAGGGGCCTCCCCAGGCAGCCTGGAGCTAGTGTCAGGGCTCTGCCCCCTAACCCAGCGTAGCGGGTGGATTGGGCCTTGACCACACCCCCTGCACGGAGGAGCTTCCCTGCTCCCTGGACCAATGGGGTGGATACTTGAAAGCCAAGTACCCGGTTTTCAACCAGGTGCCCGGTCGAACAGGGACCCTGGTGGCTCCTGGCAGCGCTGCTGACGGGGCAGTTCAAAGTCCGGTCAGTGGGGCTGGGGGGCTCAGGCAGGCGAGTCCCCACCGGTCCTGGCACCGCCCTGTGACTATCGGATTCTGATACGAAGATGCCAAACAAGGTTGCAACCACTGTCCTGTGTCTGCACCAAACCTTGTGCAACTAGAGTTACCGCATGGTTTAAAAAAAAAAACGGACACACTTGATCTCAGATGAGCGGTGGTGGACGGGGACCAGGTGGGAGGGGAGCAGGGCTGGCCGGGAGAGGGTCAGGAGGAGCAGGGCTGGTCGGGGGAGATCAGGGCCGGGACCGGCAGGCTGGAAGCAGGGCTGGCTGGGAGGGGGTTGGAGGAAGCGGGACTGGCCAGGATAGGGGATGAGGGGGAGAGAATTGGCCGGCGGGAAGCAGGGCTGGCTGGGAGGGGGTTGGAGGAAGCGGGACTGGCCAGGAGAGGGGATGGAGGGGAGAGAATTGGCCGGCGGGGAGCGGGGCTGGCCAGGAGGGGGTCGGAGGGAGCGGGACTGGCCAGGAGAGGGGATGGGGGGGAGAGAATTGGCCGGCGGGGAGCGGGGCTGGCCAGGAGGGGGTCGGAGGGAGCGGGACTGGCCAGGAGAGGGGATGGGGGGGAGAGAATTGGCCGGTGGGGAGCGGGGCTGGCTCGGGCACATGCAGATCCCGGGTGCTGCCCGTCCCACACATGGTCCCAGCGGGCGCACTGGTGAGTCCAGCCCCGGGGACTCCATCCTGCCCCCTCCCTCCCCTTCTTGGCGGGCAGACATGCTCACGCAGTGTGACTCTCGCAGCGTGAGCGTGTACCAGCCGGGCAGTACGGAACTGCGTAGTGATACTCAGAATAATAAAACTCACTTAATTAGAAAACACCGGACTGAAAGCTCAAATTCCAAACCGTCTGGTTCAAAACCGGACACCTGGCAACCCTCGTGCAACGGGGCCAAGTGAGGGGTCTGTGGAAAGCTCGTGAGTCGCTGGCTCTGTTCATACTGCTCCTGGGCAGCTCGGAGGGCACGGCCGGGTCTGGCCAGAGGGAGGCCAGTGGGCTGCAGAGAGGGAACCTCAGTGACCTGCCCAGCTGGTACCAGCCAGGGGGGAACAAAGGGCGGAGGGGTGGAGAGGCTGAGAACAGAGGGGCCCAGGCAAAACAGTGTACAGGGGAGGGGCTGCTTTAGGGGGATATTGGAGGCTCAGCTGCAAGAAGGGGGCTTCTGAACCGGACACAACCCAGCTCCCAGCCCAGCAGGGGAGACTCAGACATGAGAGATCCTTCGCTGCATTCAAAGTTCAATAAACCCTCCTGTTTGGTGCTGGCTGAGTCGATCTGGACTGGAGAGCAGGGTCGCACTCCCAGTAGCAGGGAGGCCCCAGGGGACAGAGTGAGTGGACCTTCCTGAGGGCCCACAGCAGAGACAGGCCTGCTGAAGGCCCTGAAAGGCACCGTCCCAGAGGTAGAGGGATGGACCCCAGCAGAGAGTGGACTCCCCGAGAAGGGGCTGTTGCACCATTGGAGGTTCTGCCCAGGCACCAACGGGCCAGGTGCGGGTGTGACCTGTGAGACAGTGACAAGCGGTAACCTCTTATGTGTCAGCCTCCACTTGGGGAGGTACTTTCACCTTCACACGGGGAGAACAACGGAATTCCCAACACATGGGCAAGGGTGTGAAAGGGCCCAGAGGTTCCTCTGTCTCTGTCCTCATTCCAGCTCCTCACTTCTGAAGCGTCTTTGCTATGAACTGGACCCAAAGAGACTCCTAACGGAGATTGTATTCCAGAGACTCATAAAACAGTCGATTAATCTCTCTCTGCTCCAAGCCTGCACCAAGACCTGGGTAATTGGTGGGTGCAATCTGATGGATTCTCTCTCTCTCCCATTTGGGGATTGGAGGATTCTGTTTTCAGAACGTCCCGTCTGCGTGAGGAGTGGCGCTGGCTGTGGCCAGGAGAACGGGACCATCTAAGTAGTTGCTCGTGTGACTCCCTGCTTGGCCAGCGTGGCACACAGGAGTGGCCCTTTGTCAGGCCCGGCCAAAGAGTTCGCGGGGCCCAAGGCAGGACTCTATGTCTGGCTGAGCCACACAGCCACGCGGCTCCCAGTCAGGGCAGTGAGTAAGTGGCCAGGTGGGCGGGTCCAAGTGCTGGGCAGTGCAGGGTCCTGAATACGTGGGGCCCAAGGCAACCGCCTCGCTCTCCTTGCCCTAAGGCTGGGCCTGCTCTCTGGGACTGGCTTGGAGCTTTATCCTGGAGGCCCCAGGCGTGGGCTGTAAGGAGCCCTGTCTTGAGCGATTCGCCCTGATTTGAGCCTCCCAGTGGTGCCGCCAGAGACCCGCTACATCACACGCCCTGCACCTGGGAAGTGGCCAGCGCGTCCAGCTCCCAGGTTGGGGGTCATGGGGCTTCTCTCGCTGCCTGGACCCTACCGGCCGGTACGCCAGTGGGTAAGGGGGGGGGGGCAAGCACAGCCTCCTACCACGCCTGCCCCAGCCCAGGCACAGAACCTGCTGGACATGACCAGGGCGCAGTGCGGAGCCGGGACAGGCAGGAAGCCTGGCTTAGCCTCGCTGCCCCGCTGACCAGCAGCCCCTTGAGCTAAGCCAGCACCCCAATTCTGAGCCCAATCGCCTGTCCCAACCCTACACCAAGATGCCCTTTCAGCACCCCAAACTCAGCCTCACCCACTCTCCTGCCATCACCTGAGCACAGCTCACTCACCCCCTCCCACATCTCAGCCCATTACTTCAACCTACAGCCCCTTCCCAAATCCCTCATCCCCTACCTCCTGCCCATAGCCCCTCCTGCACCTCAAACCCCTCACCCGAAGTACACCCCAGAGTCTGCATGGCCAACCAGAGCCCTCAGCCCCTTCCTAATTCAAACTCCCAGCCCCATCTCAGCCCCCTGAACCCCACCGCTGCCCCCCCCCCAAGCCCGCATCCCAGTTAGAGCCCCAGACCCTCCCATATCCCAACTGCCTGCCCCAGCCCGGTGAAAGTGAGTAAGAGTGGGGGGAGCGAGGCTCTGAAGGAGGGAGGATGTAGGGAGTGGGGGGGGGGGGGGTGAGGCCTGAGGGAAGGGGCAGGGCTGGGCAGGGCCTTGGGGAAGAAGTGCAGCTACAGTGTTTGGTTTTCTCCTCTCAGAGAGTTGACAATGCTAATCGGGGTGTCACGTTACTGGATTTTTAGGGAAGCAGCCAGATCACTGCTGCACCCATGGGGGGTGTTTGCCCCAAACGTAGGTAGAAAGGGGCCATGTGAGGTGTCAAACAAAAGCTTCTGTTCTACTGATTGTGAATATGCTATTCATGGACTTGTGTCGTGTCTGTATGTGGAGTTATAATGATGTGTTGATGCTGGAAGATTCTCTGTATGAGGAAGAGCAAGGGGCAAGGAAAGCTCAGCCTATGGCTATGCCAATTAGCAAGGAGACAATGAATCTCTAGGTGCCAACAGGGCCGGCCCGAGCCCTTTTGGTGCCCTGGGCCCAGGCCTGCGGCTCTGCCCCCGCGTGCAGGACGCAAGCACCGGGCCATGCAAGGCCCCACAGCCGTCGGGGCAAGGATGCTGCTGGCGCCACAGGGCTGGTGCTGCGGGAGCCGGGCGCATGGGTCCTGATGGCAGCTATAAGGGACACAGCGCATCCCTTACAGCTGCCATCAGGCACCCCCCGTCGGTTGGCGCCCTGAGCAGCTGCCTGGCTCGCCCATGACTCTGTCCGGCCCTGGGTGCCAATACACATCTCAGGAATGTGACTGATACCTAAGGGTTACCAGCATGGAACATGGGGATGGGCCACTGACCAGGTGACCTGCTGCAGCCAAGAAGATGCCAGTAGAGGGATATAAGTGCCATGTGGCACCTTCCATCTTTGTCTTCAGATCAATTTTTGATCTCAGAAGCAGCCTTGCAGGGAACCACGAGCCGGAAAGAACTGTGAACCCATCCTGACATCGGATCTACACCAAAGCCAGCAGTTATAACATCTCTGCTATGAGCCTGTATCGAGAACTGGATGAGTCGTTGTATGTAACGTACGATTCTTTAACAACCTTACTCTCATGCTTTTCTTTCTTGTAGTAATAAACCTTTCAATGTTAGATTCTAAAGGACCGGCTCAGCATGATCTTGTGGGTAAGATCCAACGTGTAAATCGACCTGGGAACTGTGGCTGGTTTCTTGGGACCGGAAGAGCCCGTTCAGGGAAGGTGAGAGAACCCCTCACCTGTGTGCAGGCCTGGGACTGACTGGGGCATAGGAAGGACTCGGGTGTCCGAGGGGTTTTGCTCGTGAGGCTTCTGGCTGGCCAGATGGGCAGGTGAAGCGCTTGGTGCAACTGGTTTGTGGCCTATTTGGGAGGGGCCTCCAGTCAGGGGTTCTAAGGAGCCCTGAGTTTGAGCAATTTGCCCTGAGCGGACGCCCTCAGCTGTGCCCAGACCCGGCCCGGTCTGTCACACGGGCCTGGCTGGGGCTTCCGTTGCTGCACTTGTTCCCTGCTCCCCAGGGCCATAGAGGGCAGCGCCTCTTCACAAGGCCCCTTCCCAGGCTCAGGGGGCACTAGCAGCAGGAGGCTGCGTGCTGGGGCCAGTGAGGGTCCCTCCTCTCTCCTGGAGCCTCCCTGCAAACCCAGCGATTTGTTCCCATCCAAGGGCTGCGGCAGGGAGATCCCGGCCCCCGCACACTTGGAGAGCAGTCGGGGTCACAGCTGATCACTTCTACCCTCACTCCGACCCCGTCCCAAAGCCCCCAGCCGCCAGACAGCTGATCCTCCCAAGAGCTGCCCAGCGGTGCCTCCAGTGGCTGTTGAGCTGCCGTGGCTGGTGGGAGCTGGCACCTACAGGACCCAGCAACATTTGTCATAGAATCCCAGGGCTGGAAGAGACCTCGGGAGTCACCGAGTCCAGCCCCCTGCCCAAAGCGGCACCAACCCAACTCAATCCTCCCAGCCAGGGCTTTGTCAAGTTGGACTTAAAAACCTTTAGGGTACGTCTACACTTGCCCCCTGCTTCGGAGTAGGGAGGCAAATGAAGCATACCGAAGTTGCTAATGAAGCGCGGATTTAAATATCCCATGCTTCATTAGCATATTCGCGGCCGGTCGCCATTTTGAAACGCCGGTGGCCCGATTTGACTGGCCGTGTGCAGACGCGGTAATTCTATCGGAAACCTTCCCTTGATTAACTGTTCCTCCTCATTGCACCAGTGTAGATGTACCCTTAGGGATGGAGACTCCCCCCCCCCAGGGAACCCAGCCCAGCGCTTCCCCGCCGGCCTAGGGAAATCGTTCGTCCTAATGTCCAACTGAGACCCCCCCACTGCTACTTGAGACCGTTTCTCCTCGTTCTGCCCCCACTGAGAACAGCCTCTCGCCAGCCTCGTTGGAACCCCCCTCAGGGAGCTGAAGGCTGCTCTCGAATCCCCCTCACTCTCCTGTGTTGTCCTCACAGGGCTCAGGGGGCCGGGGACCAACCTCGACTCCCGTTGAACTGCGGGAACTCAGCATCCCTCAGGACGTGCTCAGCGCCCGCAGAATCCTGCCCCAGCCCCACTGGCAGCGATTCCGGGCCCCGGGGCCCAACAGTCAATGGGCCCCCACGAAGGCACAAACTGCGCCGCTTGGGCAGTGCTGCAGCTGTGCTGGAGGGTGCCCCGGGAGCTGCCCCCTGCCCTGCTGGGAGCGCTGCCGGCAAGTCCAAAGGCTTTGTCCTGGCCCCGCCCCTTCTCCGAGGCCCCACCCACCAGTCTGTCCCCTGTCCTCCCTCACTCTCCCCACCCTCACTCTCCGCCGAGTGGGGGAGGGGCTGAGGCTCTGGGAGGGAATTCGGGTGGGGGAGGGGGTGGGGAGCGATGGCTCTAGGAGGCAGCCTGGCTGTGGAGTCGGGCTCTAGGCTGGGGGAGGGTGTCAGGGCGCAGGAGGGGGCCGGGGGTGGCATTTACCTTGGATGGCCCCTGGACACACCCTCCTCCCAGCAGTGGCTCCTCTGTGGGTCAGGGGGTCTCCACTCACCATGGCCACAGGCACCGCCCCAGCCGCTCAGACACGGGCCGTAGGCAATGGGAGCTGGAGAACTGGGGCGGGGGAGGGGGGGGCAGCGCGCTGAGACCCCCCCAGAGGCCACGGATGTGCTGCCACCGGCCATGTACCCCAGGCCTGTTCAAATCTCCCAGGCCCCTCAGCGACTGCCCCGTCCCCCACACGGGTGGGGCGGCACCTCCCCTGCCAGCCTGTCAACCTGCACGGTGTGTGGCTGCAACGAAACCCTCCCAGAGCTCTGCCTCCCTGCGGGGGGACCCAACCGCCCCAGATGGGCCTGCTGGGCCTTGTGAAACACTAGTGACCCACTGCCCAAGCCCCCCTCATTCCCCGGGCACTCCGCCACCCCCCCCCCCCGCCCGCCCCAAATGCCTGAGCGATCTGGGGTCGGACGGGGATGCCTGTTACCATCGCAGGTCTCCAATGTGTCGTTGAAGAAGCGACTCCCTTGTGACAGGAATCCCTCCATGCAGGCGCAGTGGGTGCTGTTCACACAGGTGGCATTTGACGGGCAGATTAGGTCAGGGCAGATCTCAGAGGCACCTGCTGGGAATGGAAACCAGAGTGAGCCGCCCTGCGCCGTCTGCCCCTTCCCCCGGCTCATCTCACGCCCTGCGGGCCCCTGCCCATGCGCTCCCAGCAGCTCTTCGGCCCCTCGTCTCCTACTCGCTCGTCAGCCGGGCTGGGGCGAACGGGGCCTGGTCACTGGTGAGCACGGTCAGCCCCTCTCACCTTTGTGGATGGAGGGAGGGGCCTGGCTCCAGCCAGATGTAAGGTAGGCAAGGGCTGTGCGGGCTCTGCAGGACGGCTCTGCTAACAGTCTGTGTCCTGCCCCATGGCCCGACCCCCACATTTCTCTCCTGGGCTTCCCCATTTCCACAGCTCTGCTGATACCCCTCAGTCCTGACCCACAACCCCAGCTATTCTAGCCCTGGGACTCCCCCCAACCACTCTGACAGCCGCACCCCCAATCTGGACCCAGACCTGAGCTCCACACCCAGGCAGAGCTGTGCCAATAGGTCTCAATCCCACCCCAGCCCTGCTAGGCCAGCTGGCTAGCACTCCAGTCCCTGCTGTCTGCTCCCCAACCCCTGGGCAGAGAGTGAGGCTGAGTGACACCATCAGAAGTTGTGGGACTTGGCAGAAGACTGGGCAGCAGGAGGAGTCATGTTTAAAAGACAGTGGCCTAGGGGCAGAGTAGAACCTGTAAGCAGAGGGTGAGACACACTGAAGGGACAAATGGACACAGAGGGGCTAAACCTCACACGGAGAGGGCCACGCCAATGTTCCCTCTAATTTTTCTCATCTGTGTGCAAAATAAACTTTGTTCTGTGCACTGAGGCATTTGAAAATGTGCACCACCCTTAGTAACACAGGCTGGTGGCTGTGGGCACACTGCTAATCAGCTGGTGGCATCTGAATCCCCCCTGGGAGACACCCAAGTGCTCAGCTCACAGGGAACACTAGGCCAGACCCTCATCGGGTGTACGCTGGCAGCACAAGGCCTTTCACTTCAGGGTCGAGGGGTCTGTGTTAGTCTCTAGGGAGTCACTGGACTCCTCGTTGTTTTTGCAGCTACAGACTAACAGACAGATTAGAGCATCAGCTTTTGTGGCTAACACCCACTTCCCCGGATGAGTGGGAGTGGAAGTTCCACAGGCAGGATGTGGATAAGAAAGAAGATGCTTGTGTTGATTGTAGGAACGAGTTAATCAAGTCAGGGCACACTTGATCCCCTCATTCACGGCATTTGGTGGGGGATGTTACTGTCCACCGAGGGGAAAGTGCCTTTGTGATGCGTTAACCAGTTCACGTCCTTCTTCAGCCCGAAATCGATAATGTTGAAATTGCAAATTATCCAGTTCAGTGTCTCCCTCAGTGAGCGGGGTTTGAAATTGTTTCCTATCTACAGCCCTGTCTGACGGGGCAAGCACGCCCGTCCCCCTCAGAGGCAGGGTATTAGGAGTCTGAGGCCTCTCAAAAGGTGCTTTACCCCGTGAGCATATTGAACCCAATGAATATGGCCCAATAATCGCACCTCATCCCTATGAGGCAATCAGGCCTAGTGGCCACAGTCAGTAAAAACACCCGTTCTGGAACGGCAGTGAGGCCCAGATATCACAGGGTATGTCTACACTAGCCCCCTAGTTCGAACTAGGGAGGCTAATGTAGGCATTCGAAGTTGCAAATGAAACCCGGGATTTAAATATCCTGGGCTTTATTTGTATGTTCCCATCCAGTCGCCATTTTCCTGGAAGACGTGGTGCACGCGGTGGGCCATACCGGCTACACGTGGCAGTGAAACGGCAACTTGAACTAAGTCCTTAGTTCGAATTAACTGTTACACCTCATTCCAGGAGGAGTAACAGTTAATTGGAACTAAGGACTTAGTTCGAATTGCCGTTTCACTGCCGCGTGTAGCCGCGGGCAGTTACTTCGGGCTAGTGGAATTTCAAAATGGTGACCAGATGGGAACATGCAACTTCGAATGCCTACATTAGCCTCCCTAGTTTGAACTACGGGGCTAGTGTAGACATACCCACAGTGAATAATAACATACCCTGCTCTCACGGCAGTGGGGCCCAGTGTCCAGTCACCGGCCCTCTCCTCAGAGCAGTGGTCCTATACCCAGCCTGCTTACAAGGAAAGAGCTACTGTTTGCAACCTCTGAGGCTGGTCTAAGCCAGCATCTTTCCACCTTGTCTTTTTGGGACCGTACTGTGCCCCTCGTCTCTGTTCTGCACACACGTATCCCATGTACCAAGAGCGTGACGGCACCTCCTGGCCTCGTCCCACCTCTATCGTCCTTATGTTTGGGGCATTCCAGCGAGAGTAACTGCCGGCCTGTGCCTACGGTGCACGTGCCAGAGGCGTAGCAAAGGTGTTATGCGCCCGGGCGCAAAGGCAAAATTTTCCGTTCCCCACTGCCACTGCATGGCAGGGCCCCAAATCTGACACACAGCTGAGCCCGACCCTGGGAGGAGGAGGGTGGAGCTTGTACCATGTCTTGCCCGATCCCCTCCAGTTTGAGGCTGGGCCCTGCATGCACTAATTCTCCGGCAGAGGTGGACGGGGGGTCAGACGGGAGGAGAGAGGCTGGGGGGAGGAGGATCCAGCTGGTGGCAGCAGGAAGAGGAGGAGCAGGCGAGCTGAGGGATGACAGGGGGAGTGGAGTGGGATTATACTGGAACCTCACTAGCGTGGCACCATGGGACAACTCCCCCCCTTCCCCGCGCGCCCTCCTTACTATGTCACCGTAAATAATCCACCTCTTAGGATATTTATTGCTTAACGAATTAATTATTTTACTAACTGCAGACGTATAAATTATAGTTTTGTGGTTTACATTTTGTTAAATAATTTTTTCTCTTCAGTTTGTTCATATCCCGTTCTCATTAGGTTACATAAAAAATGTCAAATTCTTAAAATATGTAAGTTTTATAAAACACTAGATAAATGTTATACACCCTAAATATCAATTCTGTCACTATATTTCAATCAAGCATTTAAAACCACTGTTATAGCAAATGGGTAATGAATAAAAGGTAAAAAGGTTTTAGCTGCAGCCCAAAAAACCTGCCAGCAATAGGTGAAGCAAACTACAAAGTCCTAAAGAACAGCCACATAAGGCATGATTTTCCGCAAATGCTTTTAACAGCTGTCAGGCTGTTTGGTTAAGGGTATAAAATACTAGGATTGATTGTGTTGAGTAGCCTTACTGGGCCCGACCACATTTGGCTCACTTTGCTTTACTGATCAATAAAGCTGTCTGTTTAGCCGCCTAACCTGAGTGACGCCTTTGCTTCAACAGTAGAGAGGTGGGGGGAGATCCAGCTGGTGGCAGCAGGAAGAGGAGGAGCAGGCGAGCTAAGGGATGACGGGGGAGTGGAGGGGGACTATATTGGAACCCCACTACCATGGCACCCAGGGTCAATTTCCACCCTCCTTCCCGCGCGTCCTCCTTACTACGCCACTGTAAATAATCCACCTCTTAGGATATTTATTGTTTAGCGAATGTGGCTGCAACGAACACCCTCCCAGAGCTCTGCCTTCCTGCTTCAAATTACTTGTTTCACCAACTACAGACATATACATTTTGTGGTTTACAGTCTGTTAAATATTTGTTTCTCTTCAATTTGTTCATAGCCTGTTCTCACGAGGTTCATGTCTTTTACATAAAAAATGTCAAATGCTTAAAATATGTAAGTTTTATAAAACACAAGAGAAATACATGTTATACACCTTAAATATGAATTTCATCCCTATATTTCAATCAAGCATTTGAAACCACTGTTATAGCAAAGATTTTGAGCGTATCAAACTTACTGTAAGTATCTATAATGCTTCCTAACTTCCTAGTTACTTACCTCATTCACCTAATTGTTTTTCATACTATTGCACAGTGATAAACTACATGAGAGTTATGAATTACGAGATTAATTTACCTGTTAAAATAACACTCAGAAAAACTTTGAAATAAAATACAAGAATCGTCCTCACTTTCCTGAAGTCTCCTGAAGCAATAAGTAGCCTGAGGCTGAGGGTACACTGCAAGCCTGGCTCGGTCTGCCATGGGGACTTTTTCCTTCAGGCTGCCATGAGATTCTATCCTTAAGTAAAAGAGAAAGGTCTCTCTGAGCTGCTCTACCCTGAATCGAAGGTAAGGCTGGCAGGAACCAGTGCCAAAAGGGCATCAGGTTAGGGCTTAGAGTGTGGAGCTGCTGCCTCACGCTAGCCGAGGGCTGTGCTTAAAGGGACCCAACCCCCACCCCAGACAGACAGTTGTCAGGGATCCCCGCTTGCTTGTCTACTTCAATGAGGGACAGCACAGCAGTCCTGTCTTGGAGTGCCCACACTCGGCACATCACAGCACTCGGCCATCAGCCCGGCTGCATTTGCCGCAGGCTGCCATCCGGGGGGGGGGGGGGGTCAATCGGGGGGCTGTCAGGATCCAGGAGGCCCTGCAGGAGAGCTTCCACCCCGAGGAGCCTGCAGAGCCACCCCAGTCCTCCCCATCGGGGGCTCGTGCCCCATTCCTCCCTCACCTCCTTCCACTTACCCCTCCCTAGCCCCCCTTCCTGATATAAAAAATAAAGGACATGTGTATTCAAAAATAGAAACTCTGTTTAGTTAACAAAACTGGAGGGGGGGGATTAACCTCTGGGGAGACTGGGAAAAGGAGGTAGGAGAGGGGAAGAGAGAGGGTGGGAGAGGGGAGGTGGAAAGGGGGAAGCCAGGGGAAGAAGGAGGAGGGAAAGTATAAAACTATGCTATGCCATATCTTCAGCCTTGGAAAGGGTTCCGAAAAGGGCAACTAAAATGATTAGGGGTTTGGAACAGGTCCCATATGAAGAGAGGCTAAAGAAACTGCGACTTTTCAGCTTAGAAAAGAGGAGACTGAGGGTGGATGTGATAGAGGTCTATAAAATCATGAGTGATGTGGAGAGGGTGAATAAAGAAAAGTTCTTCATTAGTTCCCATAATATAGGGACTAGAGGACACCAAATGAAATTAAGGGGTAGCAGGCTTCAATCTAATAAAAGAAAGTTGTTCTTCACAAGCAAATATTAAACCTGTGGAACTCCTTGCTGCAGGAGGCTGTGAAGGCTAGAACTATAACAGACTTTAAAGAGAGGCTGGATAAAGTCATGGAGGTTGGGTCCATGGAGTGCTATTAGTCAGAGGGTAGGAACAGTGTCACTGGCCTCTGTTTGTGGAAGGCTGGAGATGGATGGCACGAAACAAATGG
The DNA here is from genome assembly GCF_049634645.1 of Pelodiscus sinensis. Lineage (NCBI taxonomy): Eukaryota > Metazoa > Chordata > Testudines > Trionychidae > Pelodiscus > Pelodiscus sinensis. Next base: position 13,552,664 of record NC_134729.1, on the reverse strand, counting down.
TTTGGTCATTGTCATCGGTCCATCCCCTCCGGGGTACCTGGAGTTGGCCGCTGTCGGCAGACAGGCTACTGGGCTAGACAGACCTTTGGTCTGACCCAGAATGGCCGATCTTATGTTCTTATGTTTTAAGCTCAGGGCTCAGGGTCGGGGGTCTCACTGGACCAACTTGATTTTCATGCCAACCTGCCCCTTGGTTCGCATGTGGCCTTTGGTAGCCAGGCTGGCAGCTATCCTGCCCTAGACGGCCACTTTCCTGTGCCTAGTGCGGAGATTGTGGACTTTGGAGGCCTCCCCCCAAACTTGGATGAGGTCCACGATCTCTGCACTAGACCAGGTGAGCGCCTGCCTCTTGCGGCCCCGGGCAGGCTCCTAGGAGCCGCCAGCCTGGTCCTGGGAAGAGGTGGAGGGCTGGGTGGCAGTGGGTGGCTGGCTCATGCTGCGCCAGGTGCAGGGTCTGCTGGCTGGGTGCTGGCAGGCTTGCACCTGGCACAGGCACTGTAGCCAGCCTGTGCCCCTTTAAGGGCTCCAGGGCCGAGAGGGGGGGCAGAAGAGTTTCCCTGGCTTGGCCAAGAGTGGCCACCAGAGCAAGCTGGGAAGGACTAGCCTCCCACTAGTTCGAATTAAGTGGCTACACAGCCCTTAATTCGAACTAGTTAATTCGAACTAGGCGTTAGTCCTCGTAGAATGAGGTTTACCTAGTTCGAATTAAGCTCTCCGCTAGTTCTAATTAAGTTCCAACTAGCGGTTTGTATGTGCAGCGCCTATGAAAGTTCATTCGAACTAACGGCTGTTAGTTCGAATTAACTTTGTAGGATAGACATACCCACAGTTCTCAGGTTTCTCTGCTTGCTGGTCCACCTCGCGGAGGGACAGCAAAGCATTTGTGTCTTGGAGTGCTCTGCTTGCCCTCACTCAGGACACCACGGCACTCTGCAACATGGAAGCAGACCTGTCCCTGGGCACGCCGGTGCGTCTCATGGGGTTGTTGCCATCAGCCCGGCTGCACTTGCTGCAGGCTGCCATCTGGGAGGTCCATCGGGGGCTGTCAGGATCCAGGAGGCCCTGCGGGAGAGCGTCCACCCAGAGGAGCCCTCAGAGCCGCACCGGTCCTCCACACCGGGGGCTCGTGCCCCATTCCTCCCTCACGTCCTTCCACTTACCCTTCCCTAGCCCCCCCTTTCTGATGTCAAATAAAAGACATGAATTTTCCAAAATATTTACTGGGTTTATTGAACACAACTGGGGAGGGGAATGAAACTGTGGGGATACGGGGGAAAGGAGGTGGGAGAGGGCAGGAGAAAGGGTGGGAGAGGGGAGGGGGAAAACTGGGAAGAGGGAGCTGGAAGGGGGAAGCAAGGAGAAGGGGGAGGGGAAGCTCAGCACTCAGTGCTGGGGGTCTCGCTGGGCCAAACGCCTCCCAGCACAGCGAGGGAGGGGGCCTCGGCGTCCCCGGGGGAATGGGGAGGAGGGTGCGGAGGTTGAGGTGGGGGGTGTGGACATTGAGGGGGAGGGTGTGGAGGTTGAGGAGGAAGAGGTGGGAGGGGGGCAGGAGTGGGAGGAGGGACAGTAGTTGGGGGGGCAGCAGGCGCAGGACCGGCACAAGGCACCATGCTCTGCAGCAGGGCCTGCAGGTGACAGTTCCTCGCTCGGTCCTCCGCAAGCTGCTCCCGGCGGAGCTGCAGGTCCTCCAGCATCCAGGCCTGGACGGTGCGGTGCAGGGCTCGCAGGGCCCCCAGGTGCTGGTCCCAGTACTCCTGCTGCGTGGTGGCGGTCCGGAGCAGGCCGCGGGTGCGGGAGCATGTCCCTGGCGGAGTGGTGCACCCTGCACAAGCAGCGGGTGCAGCTGTAGAGAAAGAAGAGAAGTGATCAGTTCTCCCTGGGGACACAGTGGATGATGCCCAGCCCCCCCCGCGATGTGAGGGCGACCATGCCCTGCACCGTCAGAGCCACTGTGCTTGCAGAGAGGCCATGGTCAGGATGTCTGGCTCTCCCCAGGACTGGGAGCTGCCCCGAGACTGCAGCCATGCCCCTTTGCTGTGTATAGTGTGGCCGGCGCGGGGGGATATGTCCCCTGCCTCTGTGTAGAGGGGGTGTGTGAAGGTAGAGAGTCCTGCTGGGTCCCGCCCCGGGGTTGGAGCGTGTCAGGTCTCTTCACGCATGTGCCTATTGGGCCACAGCCCCTGAGTGTCACACAGCTGGAGCCACCTGCCAAGGGTGGCATGGTACGTGCTCGCATGTGCACGAGTGGCTGCGTGATCCGTGAGAGGCGTGGCCCACACGCGTGGTCCCTGGTCTCCCTCCCCACCTCTCCCCCGGGCAGGGGACAGTGCTGGCACTTACATGGTATGGCCTCCCTGGCCGACCCTGCCGATTCCGGAGCCGGAACAGCTGGCAGTGGCCCCTCTGGTGCGCCCAGGTCACGGCCCTCCGGTCACGGCTCACTGCCTCCCGGGATGGTGTGGATCGCCCCGCTCCCCAGGAGTTGGTAGAGGGCGCGGAAGTAGGGGCAGGTAGCAGCTCCTGGCGTACGCCTGCTGCAGCTCTTTGACTTTCAGGTGCACCTACTCCTGGGTGTGTCTATGTTCCTTTCGGGCCACGGTCGCTGCTATGCAGCCGTAGCCGCATTCCTCCTCCTAGTGCGGAGACCACGGACGTTGGGGACCTGCCCTCAAACCTCAGTGAGGTCCATGACCTCTGCACTAGTCCAGGAGGGCACGCACCATCTACGGCACCTGGCTGGCCTCTGGGTGCTGGGGGACTGGGCGGGGGATGGCAGGCTGCCACTGTCTGCCTGGCTCATCCTGGGGCCACTGGGTCAGGGACAGAGACTGCTGGCAGGGCTGGCTCTGGCAAGTGCCGTCTGGCCAGAGTCTACCCCTTTAAGGGCCCTGGGGCTGGGGGAAAGGAGAGGAGTTTTCCTGGTTTGGTCCAGAGTGGCCACCAGCGGGAACCTGGGAAGGGCTAGCCTCCAGCTACTTCGAATTAAGTAGCTACACAGCCCTTAATTCGAACTACCTAATTGAAATTAGGCGTTACTCCTCGTAGAAGGAGGTTTACCGAGTTCGAATTAAGCACTCCGCTATTTTGAATTCAATTAGAAATAGGGGTTTGCATGTATAGCCGCTATTAACACCCTTCTGATGTTAATCCCAAGTCTCTGCTACGACTGGGAGATGTGGGTGACCTATAGAAAACACCGGCATTTTCTTTGGAAAATCTGCAACAGAACGTGGGGGGATAGATCGCCTCAGGAATGTCAACTCCTTTAGAACTGAGATTATCCCTCACCAGCTGAGGCAGAGCGGGCACTGTGTGCAAATCTCTGACATATTTTTACCAAAATTCCTTCCTGTCCAACTCGCCAAAGGAGAAAGGAAACAGAGAGGCCAAAAGGAAGGGTACAGAGCAGTGTTTCTCAACCTTTTTCTTTTTAAGCTTCAGAGAAGTAGCTGAGCTACAGACTAACAGGAAAAACTTAAAAACCAGAAATAGCACTTTAAAGACTAGCCAAACATGTAGATGGTATCATGAGCTTTCATGGGCAGAAGTTGGTTTTGCCCGTGAAACCTCATGACACCATCTACATGTCTGGTTAGTCTTTAAAGTGCTACGGGACTAGTGTTTTAAAGTTTTTCCTTTTGTTATAAAGTACTTTTTAAAAAAAATCATAAGTACCCGCAATGCACTCCCCCCTCCCCCAGAGCCAGGCGCACCAGCCCCCCTCCCATCCCAATGCAACTGTAGATACATCTCATTAATCTCTGTATTAATCACTTTCTCATTGCATTTTTTAAGTCCTTTTACATAGACATTATGTATACTTTCATATAGAACACAGAAAATGTGTATGAAGTCTTTCTACATAGAAACCTTGTATCTTATAGATTTTGTACCCTCTTTTGCTTAATGGATTGTCCTGTTGAGTGAACGAGGTGTGAATGGATAAGGCCTGAAAGACCTGCACCTCCCTGCACTTGCAATAGTTGGAGAAGGGTGGGAGCCAGATCCAAGAACAATGAGAAGAACAATGGGACCTGTGAAGTGGGCTCATTGAAAGAAGACTGGACCTATGGACGCCTTGGGAGTCAGCAGCAAGCGCCTGCTTTTGGAAGCCCCCTCTTTGAAGGCCAATGGGGCAGCATTAAGACAACTAACTGCAAATGCACATGATGACTCTCAAAGATGATGCGTCTGCATGGGATGACTGATGCGGTGGGTCTGCATGAGAGTGAAGACACTATCAGTCTAAGGCCTCTTGCAGAGGGACCCCGGCTTTCCTCCTGTCAACATGGGATCATGGAGCTGGCTCCACCCCTCCCGCACCTAACTCACCTGGCCAGTGCAGTTGGGGGGGAGCAACTATTGGCAATAACAAGACATGTGTGTGTGTGTGTGTGTGTGTGTGCTCGCGTGTGCGGTATCACAGGCCTACGGTAAGAGCTGACGGCTATTTGTATTACCAATAAATGTGGCATTTTGCCTTTTCCCCCTGAAAAGACCCTGTGCAGTACTCTTAAGTACAACACAACACCCCTCCCCAGAGCCAGGCATCCTCAGCACCCCCCATCCCAATTCACCCCCCCCTCCAGAATCAAGTGCCCCAGCTCCCCTCAGCCAATCCCCCTCCTGGAGATCCAAGCACCCTCAGTGCCCCCATCCTAATGCACTCCCCCCTCCCTCAGAGCGAGGCACCCCCAGCTCGCCCGCCAATCAAAAGGGGTCACACAATTTTTTTTCTCAACAACTTTGGTCTCCCCCTTTTTTTTTCTCAACAGAATAGTATAACGGTGTCATTCCAGGGGGCTCCTCTGCAGGCCCGACAAGGGCTGCTAGGGGAAACATTTCTGACAACACGTGCACACTGCACGCACACACCTACATGGAAGGGGCGTGAGCAATCGCTCAAAGGAGAATGGGATACTTAGCACAGGGGAACAAATGTATCGAAACACATAGGCCAGTTCGGGCCAGGCAGCTGCTAGAAGTGTGCACACAACACAGTGTTATAGGCATTCAGTGCATACGAGCAATATTAACGTATCTAATGTGAATCATACCCATTGACCATGCAATATGTGACCTTAGCCCAGCATACGGCAGTGACCACGTCAGAAATAGATTTAACCCCCCGCAAACATTCAGCTGTTTCTAGTGACCCAGATCCAAGGACCCCAGCTCCACCATAGAGCCAAGACCCCATCGAGAGCTGTCCCCCCTCTCTCCTGTATCAGCTTTAACAGCAGAGACACATTCTGCGTGGGGCTTCTGTGATGGGAACAAAGGCATCCCCTGCGGATTTGCTTTCTGTTCCCCCAGCCTGGGAACTTACCCATTGAGCCTTGAGTGCTCCCTGGAGGCAGAGGGGGGACAAGGACCACGATGAGAAACACTTGAGAGAGAGAAAAATAAATGTGTTTGTAAATGTTATCCAAACAGAAACGAGCAACACAGAGACAGAGACAGAGACAGAGACAGAGACAGAGACAGAGACAGAGACGTCTCTTGGCCCTTGTCCAGGGACCAAATTTTGCTGGATGACTCCATTGTGATTCTAGTGTAAATTCAATGAAGTCCGTTCTTCCATTAATAACTGTTTATACCATAGTAAATGCAGGAACCCCAGCTTTGTGCCACTCCAGCAAGCTGGCTTACTCCGCTATCTTGAAATTCCCCTTGTGCACTGGCTCCATGTTATGCCTCCACCCACAAACCCTGGGCACAGAAGCTTCCCAGAGATGAGTGGTAGGGCCAAGATACTTCTATGCTCTGGCTATTGCCAGCTGATGAATGGTCCCTTGGGCCAGGGATGCTTCAGGAGGAATCGGGAAAGGCTTTAGGCTGCTTGCAGGCACCAGACTGATCTGAAGTTATCCCCTGGGATTCAGTGGTTGTGAACGCGGCTGGAAGCATCTTCGACCCATCCAGGCTCTGGTCTCACGGTGAGTCCCTCTGAGCCAGCCCCAGGAATCTGACGGTTAAATCTAAGGGTGTTTCAGCAAGCCTGGATGAAGTCTCCATTGGTGCAACTTGAGCAAGGGAGGGAGCAGAGGAAATTGTCTGTCACACCAATGTAGGTGTAAATTCGAGCTCTAGGAGACTTACCTGGGCTTGCTCTGAGCAGCTGGCGTGTGAGAAAGAGAAGTGTGGCCGTGTTTGGGCAAGTAACTGGAGAGGCTCCCTGCCCCGACCACATCCCTGTCCAAGGCCACAGGTAGGCACTCAGGGCAGCTAGCCCCTTCCCCCGCTGTGGGGACACTTCTCTGTGTAGCACGCAGCTAGACGAGAGCTAGCCCAGCTGTGTCTTCCCCCACTGGAGCACACACCTTCCAGCTCTCGTGCAGATGGACACATGGACCCCTCTGGGGTCTCCGGGCCCCACCCCTGAGTCCAGCCCATGGACTTTGTTCCACTCACCCAAAGGACGCACGTCCCCGCGGGGTCCCATGGTGGCTCCGACACTCTCAGGAGCGGTTGAGCTCTGAGGGCTCTGAGCTTTGCAGCTTCTTTATTTTGGGGAAATTAGGCAGGAAGCCAAAGTGACTCAAGCCCTTGTTTCAGATCATATCAACCTAAAGTATGGACACAGCAAAACACTGTCCAGCCTGCCCTGCCCTCCCTCCTGCTGCCTCCCTCATCTGCCAGACCCATACTCCGTTACTTTGCAGTGAGACCCAATGGGGAAAACTGAGCACAGTGCAGATGGCCCAGCCTCATTTCACTGAATCAGAAATGGAGAGTTGCGAGGGACCTAAGGAGCTCGAACGATCCACCTCCAGGTGCTGAGGCAGGACCAAGCGGACCTAGAACATCCCTGGCAAGTGTGTGCCCAACCTGTTCTTAAAGCCTGCACTGACAGGGACTCCACAACCCCAAAAGAAACCTTTTCTGCAGTTCTGCTACTGAGCCAGTGAGTCTCCATACCTCCCCGACCAGCCTTGCAACCTCCATGTGGACAAGAGGAAACTAGCACGTTTCCTTAGTTAGAATCAGAAAATACTTTTGAAATTGTACTGCTTTTGGGCCCCACCCACTAGGCTGGGTGCCTATGAAGGAAATTGCCTCGCTTTGGTATGATTTGCTCTCAAAAAATCCATGTTGGCTGTTGCTTATCACCTTATCATCCTCAAAGGTTTAATAAATTGGTTGCTTCATCATTCCCCAGTTTTGCTCTTTTTTGAAGAGAGGCACCATGTCTGGCCTTGTTAGGAAACTCTCCCTTTCTCCATGAGAGCTGGAAGATTGTCACCAATGGTTCAGAGGTTGCTTTGCCTAGTTTCTTAAGTGCTTTAGTGTGAACTTTGTCTGGCACCGCCAAAATGCACAAATTTACCTCAGCTCAGTAATTTTTGGTAACATGGCTATTGTTTCCCTATCCTGGCCACTGATCCTTCCGTCTTGCTAATATTAACAAGGGTTATGGCTCTGGTCACAATTAACCCTCTTAATCCTTTTTTCAGGAAAACTTAAGATGAGCCCACACCGAGTGGCTGGTTGCTGACATACTGGTCAGAGATTTCAATGGGCTGGGGTTCTTAATGGGCATCTAACGTGGGGAAGCTCTAATGCCACCTCATTTTCTGAGAAGCGGCTTTTCTGAACAAGAAACAAACAGGAAAGCAGATCTTTCTCCAGATCACAACGAGGCTACTGATCTGGGAGATGGTGTTGTTCACGTGTCAGCCATCCCCGTCAGAGACCTCTATCATATCCCCCTGTTACCCAGGTGACAAAGGTAACTAGGAAAAACAGGAAGCTAGAAGGTGACCCCAGTATCAGGGTAGCCCCTGGTTCAGAGGATGCAAGCCCCCTTTCCCTGTGTCTGTCACCGGGAGGGAATAATTACTCTGGACACCATCCCAGTGTGATGAAGGACACTGCAGGTAAGTTTCACAACTGTATTAAGGGATTAAATTACAATAATTGGGAAAATGGGAGAATTCAAATGATAATCGAACAACAATAGTGCACATCCCTAACTCAACCAGGAGCCGTACAAGAGAGCAGGGAGTCTAGCAGGGAGGAATGTCGCCTGGGCCCAAACCCCTCTTTGGCCAGTAAAGACCCCAAAAGTGATAAACCCCTTTGACAACTTAGAGGCGCTGATGGGTGCTGTGTGCAGGCCAGGACTCTAGGGTTGTGCCGCCCCAAGCAAAAAAAATGTTTGGCCGCCCTCCCCTGCATCACTCTCAGGGTATGTCTACACTAGAGCTAATGTAGGCATTCAAAGTTGCAAATGAAGCCTGGGATTTAAATATCCTGTGCTTTATTTGCATCTTCCCGTCCAGGCACCATTTTTAAATCCCCCTAGTCCGAACTAACTGCCCGCGGCTACACGCAGCAGTCAAACGTTAACTCGAACTAAGTCCTTAGTACAAGGCTCCAGGGCTGGGGGGGAGGATGAGCAGCCAGTGGGATGGGAGCCAGGGGAGAGACCCAGCTCCAAAAATTGGTGGAGCAGGGTCCCCGGCTCTGAATATTCCTGGAGCATGGGCACCACGAGCCCATATAGCTCGCCGCCTATGCCTGGTAGCGCTTCTGTGGCGCGAAACCTCTGAGGTGATGGAATGTTCAGGGGCCGTTCCAGCGGGAAAAACCGGTTCCAGCCGGTAAGAACCAGCTCAGCTCAGCTCGGCCTTCTCTAGCTGCTGACAGGCCCTCTGCTCAAAATGGCGTTCACTGACTCCATCTTCAATGGCTTTCACAAACAATCATGAGAATCATGCTTAACTAAACACTTAAATACAAACCCTGCTGCTTTTCCCTGGTCATATGTTAAATAGTCCCACTATTCACACCTCTCATTTCAGAAAACTGACCATTAATTCTTACCCTTGGTTTCCTATCTTTTAACTTGTTCTGGATCCATGAGAGGACCCTCTCTTTCGCCCCACGACAGCTTACTTGGCTTACAAGACTTTAGTGAAGGACCTTGCCAAAGGTTTTCAGAAAATCTAAGCATGTTAGATCCACTTGAACACCCTTGTCCACATGCTTGTTGGGCCTCTCAAAGAATTCTGCTGGATTGGTGAGGCCTGTTTTCCATTTACAGAAACTAGGTTGACGATTCCCCCCAACAAATCATTTTCCCAGGTGTCTCTGACAATTCTGTTTTTAATGTCATTTCAACCAGTGTGCTTGGTACTGAAATCAGGTTTACTGGCCTGTAATTGTCTTAGATATCCCGAGAGAGCCACGACATTTGCACCCAGCAGGCAAGATACCACGTGGTACTTTTGGTCATTGCAAACCCAGGTGTCTGTTTCTAATGATCAACCCCCCATTACTGACACCTGTCTCTGCCTAATAACTGGAGTTCCCCTCCCCAGAGAGGCATCCTCACCATGAGAGGATAACGCAGCCGCATCTGGAAGGAGGGTCCCAGCTATGGGCTTGTTTCCTGTTGTTCTAGCACAGACGCTGCCAGACCAGGGTGGGACCATTCCACTGTGTCCTTGGAACCTGCCAACTGTCCCCTGACATTTCTCATACCACAAACCAATGAGGGATTCAAAGGTGATTGTCGGCAGAGGGGAACTTAACCTGAGCCAAAGCAACAGTAAAGGCAGCAGCACTGCAAACACCAACGCTCAGCTTACCATGCAGGGACAAACCGAAGGACTCTGGCTCCTGAGGGGTGTTTCCGGATCAGCTTGTAACTTTAAAATGGCCCAGTGTAATAAGTGCCTGAACACTGACACTTAGCTAGGAAACACAGAGGCGGCTGTCAACCAGCATCTCAAACCCCACAGGGCATATAAAAAGCAGACGGGATCTTTTCAGGGAAAAAGGCAATGCGATTTGTTTATTGAGAATATAACGTAAAAAGCAGCCTTTGCACCCACACCCCGAACCCACCCCCTCACATCCCACTCCTGCCTGTAGCTTGGACCAATGTCATGGCCAGCAGGGAAGCAGGATTCTGTCGCTCACGATCTGATGCTCTGAGGCTTTGCATGACAAAACCCAATGCAAGACACCCCATCTGTTATAGAATTCCTTCTCAGACACGCTTGCGAGTTTTGCTGCCTTGTGCTGGGATCAGTGACTTGGCAATAAAGGGTTATCTCCAGATTGCTTTCATTTATCACTGCACCAGCATCTTGGAGCTCTTTCTGTCACGTTCTGGTTTCGGTGGGATCTTCTGGGGTGCTTGCCTCAGCTTCAGGGTCACCAATCGGCCCTTCATTAGTCATCCAGTAAAACGGGCCCATATTTCTGAGTGAGCAGGTTCTGAATCAATGCTTCAAATGCAGCCAGTTGGAGGGGAAGGAAATCCTGGGCGTGGTCATGCTCACTCAGTGGTTTAGCCCTGTAAGGTGTTCAAATGTTGTCATGTAAATACAATTCATGCTGGAATGGGAGAGAGATCCTGGGTGTGCTTGTGTAAATCCAGTTCAGTCAGTGCTACAGGCCTGATGGATGCTCAGTTGTTAGAACGGAATTTTGCCTGTTGTCACTAATTTGACTGTTGTGGGGTCACAAACCATGTTAACCCTAAATGGAGGATTTGTAAAATATGATGCCAGTGCTTACAGGAGAGACACTGTCATTGTACAGAATCTCGGATGAACAAGTCTTTCCCCTCCAGACTCAAGTGGATTGGATGGGAGTGGCGGGGGGGAGAGCAGAGCTCTGAACCAGCAGGCTACATGCCCTCCAGGCATGATCTGTAAGACTGGTTCAGCCGGTTTCCCTTTCCCTCTCCTCAACCACTAGGCCTTGTAGTGTCCCAGGGAAGATCCCCTTGTGGGGATTCCTTCCCCTGAGATTCTACTCTGAAGATCCACTAACAAAATTATCCAAAGCACGGGACTTGGTGATGGAGGACTCCCACTATCCAGACATCTGTTGGGAAAACACAGCACGGCACAAATTATCCAGCAAGTTCTTGGAATGTCCTGGAGACCTTTTTTAAAAAGTTTCAGAAGGTGGAGAAAGCAGGAGGCTGTTCACGAGATCTTGAATTATTTAAAAATCACAAAGGAATCCTTCCAAAAGAGGAAACTACGTCAAAGTACAAAGGATGGAGATAGGCCAATAGCACAAGAATATAGGGGTAAAGTTAGACAGGCCAAGGCACAAAATGAGCTCCAACTGGCTGGAGACATAAAGGGCGACAAAAAAAAACATTCTAGAAATACATTAGAAGTGAGAGGAAGCCCGAGGAAAGGGTCAGTCCGTTTTTCAGAAAATGTGGAAATGGCAGGGCCTGATGAAATGCATCCCAGAATGCTCAAGGAGCTGATTGAGGAGATAGCTGACGGGGGAGCTGCTAGTGGGTGCTGGGCACTGAACAGGTTGTTCCCAGTGGGTGGACCAGCCCCCAAGCACTCATGGAGTCCGTGTCTATTGCTGGATTTCCCAGATGAATGCTCGGTTCTTTCCCCCTTTCTATTAAAAGTTCCCTTTGTTACACAGACTCAGGGCTTGCAGCGGGGGGAGCGTGTTGCCTCCTGGAGGAATCTGGGTTGGTGTTAAGTTTTACCACATTAGTGGCTGGGGGCTCCAGCCAGTTCTGGTCCGCACTGGACCCCGAGGGATTGACCCCGAGCCTGGCTGCTGCCGATTCCACATGGCAGCAGGGTTCCACCTGGCCAGAAAAGCAGGGACATGAAGAGAGATACCAAGGGCATGGAGGTCATTCTGTGCAAACAGGCAGGTTTTCCCAGGGAGGCGACACACAAAGCCCTGGGAAACTCTCCATGGTGCTGACTGCTCGAGGGGATGGGTCGTCTGCACTCACAAGGCTTCCGTCCCAGGGGACGCTGGGAGATATTCAGATCATTACACTGCCAGAGCCAGCACCCGCCTGCCCCAAGCAAGTGATCCCTGGAACTCTCCAGAGAGCCCGGGGAAGGGGCTACGGTGGCATAGGAAAGGCCATTCTGTGCTGTGCCCAGGATGAAGGACGCCCCTGGAGAGAGACCAAGGACGTGTCCAGATGGCTCATAACAAATTGCGGGTCTCTCACAGGGCAAAGCACCTGTACAGCAAAGCTAGAGGGGACGGTGTCGCAGGCGGGTGTAGGAGCAAACCAGAGGATCTCTTACCGCCTTAATGCCAGTGGTGGGGACAGTCGACATGGAGAGATCGTCTGTCTGAGATTTCCTGCCGGGTGGTCGGAATCCCCTGATCCATTTCCTGTACTCCTCTCTCACCTGGGAGTCAAGGACATGGTCACTGCACCGCGTAAGGAACTCTGAGGAGATCAGACATGGCCGCCGTGGGGCTGGTGAAGGAGCTGGGTGGGCGCTGACGGGCCATGGGCCTTACCTGGCGATTGAGGAGACAGTGCACCAGGAAGATGAAGGCTCCCTGCAGGCTGTTGATGACGGTGAATAAATACGCCATGAGCGTGGCTGCTGGGCCGACTTGGAGAAGACCAAGGATCCATGTGCAGCCCAGAATGAAGAGCTGGGCGATGGCTTTAAAGGTCATTAGTCTGGAGAAAGGCAGAGAGAGCCCGTTACAACAACCCTGTGGGGAGCATCGGGGTCAGCAGGGTCTGGCCAGAGTGGGATGGAGCTACCGGCCCTGCTTTCCTGTGTGGGACGGGGTTACTGTCAATGCGAACACAATGGGCCTCGTTCCCATGGATCCTAGATACGCTGCCCCTCTCCTGCAGTCCCTCACTCCCTCTCCATGCCCAGGAACATCCAAACCAAGACACCTGACCCTCCACAACTGCTCCGATGCCTTCTCACCTGTGGCCTCTGAGGGTGGACACATCCGCATTGAGGGAGGACAGACTGCTTCTCAGGATCCACAGGGTCAGGGCAAAGAACGTCACATTTATCTGTGGGCAGCGGGAAATGTGTCCTGTGAAATGTCCCGTCCGGGGCCGGTCAGTCCAGCTCAGTCAGAGAACGATCCCAGGGGACCGAGCCGAATGCTGCAGAACTGGGATTGCTCATGGCCAGTGGGAATCATCCCCTCTCCTATAAGGTCCCCGGCAGCTCTTGGTCTCTCCCTACACACGGAGTTGATGGCAGAGCCAGGGCTGAGATGGATCAATGGGATCACAGAGGCCAGATTCTGCTCAGTGTTCAATATGGAGCCACTCCAGTGGAGTAAATAGGGTTCACACTGGTGTAACTGAGCAGGATTTGGCTCAGAGAGTCCAGATCTTGCCTCTAGAATATTTCCTGAACTTTCCGGCTGTAAGAAATTCCTGTTCCCTCGACCCATCCTACTTCCCCACGGGCTAGGGTGGAACATTTAGGGACATGTGTTCCGCCCCCCCCCCCACTCTCCCGGCCACACATAATCACGGTATAGTGTAGCCCTCTCCCTTCCCCATTCCTTGGGCCATTAGCTAGACTGGACCAGACTTTCTGTCTCTTGGCCAAGCTCCTGCTGACGTCTCTGGTAGCTGTGCCCGAGTAAAGGCTGTGGGCTGGGGACAGGGCACAGGGACAGATCCTGCGACCGGCCAAAGTGGATGAGCCAGGTGGGTCCTAACTGGGGCTTTCTTGTGTTTTATTGAAACACCTTCTCCTCCCTGCTTCCTGAAATCAGTGGGGCTGCCGAGGTGGGAGAAGGGAGCTGGGGTTCTGTGAGGTACCCACCAGGATTATGGCACAGACTGGCCCCAGGAAACTCCAGCGAAAGCCTCTGTCCAGGCTGAGCCAGCAGCTACAGGCAGGGAGGAAGAAGCGCATTACCCCCGACGTGAGAGCGTCGGGACAGGAATGTGATCACTGCCCTGCGACGTGACATTGATTTACACCAGCAGGTGGTTCTAGACCACGCCCCACCCTCCTTTAGTAGAGTTGCTTGCTTTAGAGGGGAGACCCTCAGGGATTTGCCCACGGTACAGAGGTACGTTTCTCCCCAGCACCACAAACTCAGCCTGGACCTTCCTAGCTTGTTTTGCAGCATCAGTGGGACGAGGACTGGAGCTGCCTGGCACGTGGGCAACTTAGCTACTGTGCTGGGGGCGGCTTAGTGTTCCTGGGGCGGAGGGAGGGCCCCAGGGGGACAGCTCCCAGGCAGGGTGAGCAGGGCAATGCAGGCTACAGACACGGAGGCCACATCCCAGCTTCCCTTCGCGGTGGGCGCTGCACTTACTGCTCGGAAGTTCCGTAGCCTTTAGGATTCACTGCGGCAGAAATAGCCACAATCAGGGCTGGGAATCCGTAGCCAAACGGGTACATGTGTCTCTTCTTGAACCGGCTGGCGCTGGTGTAATTCACCACCTTCAGGTTCCTGACCGTGAGGAAGAGGTGCAGCCCCTCCAGGAACATCCAGGTGAAGCAGGCCAGGAAGAGGTAGTGTAGGAGGCCGGCAATGACCGCACAGGCCACAGAGACCTCAGGGACACTGTAGCTGGAATGGGAACGGCTGGACATGGGGGAGACCTGCATGGGGGTCACACCAGGATTCTTGTTAACACAGCTCGCCAGTTACAGCGCTGCAGAGCCGGCAGGTTCCTCAGTCTAGGGGGGGGAGGGCTGCACACTGCAGATGCAGGAAGGCAGCAGAGATTATTGGTTAGAGCAGCAGAGCAGGGCTCAGGGGAGCCAGGTTCTGTTCCTGACTCTGCCGCACATCCCCCAAGTGAGCCCTGGGCAAGTCACCTACGAGAGGAATCACGGTCCAGGGAAATGGCGACAGGGACAGGACTGATCAAATTCCTGGGGACAGTGAGACTGAGGCTCCTGTGCCCAGTGTAAAGGAGCCTCACAGGGAGTGGGAACGTCCCCCCGGAATCCCGCCTGTGTCCTGCACACCCAGAACCCAGGGAGCCCCGGGGGTTCACAGCTGCACACCCCAGCCCTGCTGCGAGAGCAGGGGCCGATCGGGGGGAATGGGGCCGTACCCCCTGGCTGCTGAGGAAGAGCAGGTCGGCCAGGAAGAGGCAGAGGCAGAGCTGCAGGTGGAGGGCGGTGCTGACGTTCCAGAGGGAGCGGCACAGGAGGAAGGTGAGGATGGCGAGGAGGAGGCACAGCAGGGAGAGGCTCAGGCCCACGTAGGTGAGGATGGTCAGTGGGCGACTCTCCTGTAACACAGCAAAGGAGAATCCCCATTAGCCAGCCCAGCCCTTGGGTCCCACTCAGCCTTTTCCCCACAAAGCCTCCGTCTCTCCCGGGGCAGCTTTGCCAAGCTCAGGCTGAGCGCGGAGCTCAGGGTCCAGCCCGGGGAGCCGAGTCTCAAGGGGAGATACCGTCACTGCGCTGGGAGCCATTAGGATGGCGAAGCTGGAGAGATGGTCGCAGCTGCAGGTCGTGTGGGTGCTGTTCACGTGCAGGGTGGTGCACCCGTCTGGAGACCAGCTCCCTTTGCCAGCCTCAAATTTCCAGTAGACGCAGAGAGCCACTTCCTGCTCCTTTCTGGGCTGGAAACACGAGAGAACCCTCCTTACAGGAGCACAGACAGTCGTTTCTGTGATCACGTGTCTATCACATCCGAGCCACCTTCAGCTCTACGGCTCTCCCCACATGGCCCCCAGTACTCCCTAAACACCTTGCAGTGACCGGGGAGAGAGAATGCGGCTCCTGCCACTCCCAGAGCACAGGCCCTGCTCCTGGAGCCAAAGGGAAATCTTTGCCAGCCGTGAGCTGTGGAAGGCGTGTGGCACACGGCTGAGCAGCTCTGGCTGCATCCAGCAGAGGGCGGTGCAGCGCGCACACAGGCGCACTAACCACTTCGCTACCGTGCCGAAGAGTTTCACCCCACTGCCCTGAGCCCACTGGCTCTAGAAAGAGGCTTTATTCCGCCTCAGGGTGAGCCAAGCGGTGCGGTTCCCCCAGGGCACTTTGCACGGCCACCGTGCGACCCCTGGTATCCTCCTCCAGTCAAACAGCTCCAGCCCCTCAGGAAAAAGGAGGCCTCAGTTTCTCCAGCCATTGGGAGCCAGAAAGGCAGCACCATCCCAATGCCCGGCAGGAGATGGAGCCTTCTTTATGCCCCTGTGGAGGCCCCGACATGGAGCAGAGCGAGGGGATTTCCCTCCACGCACCTGTTGATGGTGCAGGGTGAAGTTTGCAGGTCTGGAGAGGCAGATGGGTCCCCCGTCTCCGACAGCTCCGCTCACCACCCTGGAGCCGAGATGACTCTTCTCCAGCATCCCCCCAGCCCACAGACTGCCTGAGCTGGGAAGTCTCGCATTGATGGTGGAGTGCAGGGAGGAGTAGGCAATAAAAGCAGCAGCAGCCCCCAAGTGCCCTGGGAGAGGAGACAATCTCATGTTGTGGGGATGACCCAGGCAGGTGCCCAGGGGTCACAGGGAGTCTGAGGCAGAGCTGGGAATGGAACCCAGGAGCCCTGGTCATAACTCGTTCAGTTTAGCCACTGGACCACGCTACCCCCTCCCTCAGAGCCCCCAGGAATGCCCCCGGCTGGCAGTGTGTTGCTGCAGGAAGCCGAGATGAAGATGTGGTTTTTCTCAGCAAGACCCAGAGAGGGGCTGGCCAGAGACGAGTATCTCATGGGGCTGGAGGATTAGAAGTGCTGAAAATGGAGCTGAGGGTACCTGTTACCCCACCAACCCACATTCCTATGTGAGGGTCTAGCTAGGCTTCATACCAGAGACCCTCCCCTGAGCCATCTCCCCTCTGTGCCCCCCGCCCCTCTCTGCTTAGGCTCCACGTGGGACACCCAGGAACGCAGGCTCACTCCATGCCACTCTAGGTGAAAGTCAACGTCGACGCAAATGGAGTAAAAGTTGTAAATGAACCAAACTGTTCCTTAGAATCGTTATGGTTACTCATTCCATGCTTCAATAACAGGAATACAGCAGCAGGGATGTTTTACCAGGCCCCTGACCAAGATAGGGACAGTGACTAGGAACTGCTAGAGGAGATGAAAGAGGCTGTTAAAATACAAAACTCAGTAATCACGGAGGATTTCAGTGACTCCATACTGACTGGGTAAATGTCACCTCAGGATGGGCTGCAGAGATAAAGTTTCTTGAGTCCTTAAATCAGGGCCACTCAACATGCGACCCACAGCCCCTTTGTTTGCAGCACGCAGTGCGGTTTGGGTTTACGTGGGGCTCAACACGCGGCCCGCAGGTGGGAGCCAAAACAAAAAAGTAGCCAATAGAAAGGTCTTCTGTTGACGTGCGTTTTAGTAGTTACATTCCTGGACTGCCGTTGCTCATTAAAAGTGCTGTCAGATGGGTGGAAACTGGGTAAATATTGCATTTTATTAATATCAGCAGAACTGACTGAAATGGGGCCTGAGTGTCTCATCTTAATTTTTATATTCACGCCCCTCTGTTTCAAATGAGCTATTCACCAATGTTTGAATATTCTTTGCATGTATATGCAACCACACTTAAGTTTTGTCCCTCGGCATGTGCTGTGAGTATCACTGTGGCCCCTGGGGCTTCCAAAGGTGAG
This sequence comes from Pelodiscus sinensis, assembly GCF_049634645.1. Classification (NCBI taxonomy): domain Eukaryota; kingdom Metazoa; phylum Chordata; order Testudines; family Trionychidae; genus Pelodiscus; species Pelodiscus sinensis. Next base: position 13,535,319 of record NC_134729.1, on the reverse strand, counting down.
TAGCCCTGCCTTAAATGTCTTCTTCTTCTGACAGCTGTTCTGGAATCCACAAGGAGAGAGACAATTCCTGATTTAGTCCCAAGTGGCGCGCACGATCTGGTCCAAGAGGTGACTAGAGGTGGACCGCGTGGAAATAGTGACCACACTGACAGAAGTAAGATAAGGTCATTGCAGAGATACTAAATGAATCCTTTGCATCACTCTTTATGGCTGAGGATGTGAGGGAGATTCCCAAACCTGAGCCATTCTTTTTAGGTGACAAATCTGACAAATAGTCCCAGATTGTCATTAGAGAAGGTTTTGGAAGAAATTGATAAAGAGGAACAAACACCGAGACTATTTGGAATTCACCCAATTCTGAAAGAATTTAAATGTGAAATTACAGAACTGTTAATTGTGATTTGTAACCTGCCATTCCAATGACTGGAAGATAGCTAATATTTAAAAAGGGCTCTACAAGTGATCCTGACAATTACAGACCGGTAAGTCTAACGTCAGAAAAGGGGAAAGTAGTTGAAACTATAATAGAGAACAGAATAGTCAAAGACATCGATGGACAGAATTTGCTGGGGAAAACCCAAAATGATTTCTGTAAAGGGAAATCATGTTTTACTAATCTACTAGAGTTCTTTGAGGGGGTCAACAAGTATGTGGACCAAAGGATCCAATACATATATTGTACTTAGATTTCCAGAAAGCCTTTGACAGGGTCCATCATTAAAGTCTCTTAAGTAAAGTAAGTAGTCACGGGATAAGGGGGAAGGTCTTCTCAGGAATTGATAACTGGTTCAAAGACAGGAAACAAAGAGTAGGAATAAATGGTTAGTCCTCAGAATAGAGAGAAGTAACTGGTGGTGTCCCACATGGCCCTGTACTGGGACCAGTCCTATTCAACATATTTGTAAATGATCTGGAGAAAGGGGTAAACAATGAGGTGACAAAATTTGCAGATGACAAAACTGCTCAAGAAAGTGAATTCCAAAGCAGACTGTGAAGAGCTTCAAATGGATCTCACACAAGTAGATGACTGGGCAAGAAAATGGCAAATGAATTTTAAAGTTTATAAATGCAAAGTAATGCAGATCGGAAAACATAATCCCAACTATACGGACAAAATGATGGGGACTAAATTAGCAATTGCAACTCAGGAATGCTGCCAAATAAAGAGAGATTGAAAAGACTGAGAGTTTTCATCTTAAAAAAAATGAAACAAAGGGGGATATGAGAGACGTCTACAAAATTGTGACTGGGGTGGAGAAAGTGAATAAAGAAAAGTTAGAAGAAGTAGGGGTCACCAAATGAAATTAATTAGGTAGCAGGTTGAAAAGAAAAGAAAAGAAAAGAAAAGAAAAGAAAAGAAAAGAAAAGAAAAGAAAAGAAAGCACTTCTTCACGCAACACACAGTCAACCTGTGGAACTCCTTGCCAGAGGACGTTGTAAAGACTTGGACTTTAACAGGGTTCGAAAAAGAACTAGATAAATTCATCAAGGCCAGGTCCATCAATGGCTATTAGCCAGGATGGGCAGGGAGGGTGTCCCTGGCCTCTGTTTGTCAGAGGCTGGGAACAGGTGACACAGGAGGGATCACTTGATGGTTCCCTGTTCTATTCATTCCCTCTGGGCAACCTGGCATTGGCCACTGTGCAGACAGGACCCCGGGCTGGATGGGCCTATGGTCTGACCCAGTCTGGCCGCACTGCTGTTCTTTTTATGTTCTTATGCCCCACTGCCTGAGACGCACAAGCCAGCAAGGAGCACTCCAGTGCCAGACACAGAGACCAATGCCTGGACTGGGGACCAATGAGGAGGGAGGGAGGAATGGGGGATTCTTGGTGTGCATTGGGCCGCAGTTTGAGCCCTGGGTGTCTCCATCCCTGGCTGGTACCTTGCGTGGCTGCATGGGTGACCGTAGTGCAGTGCACTTCCATCGTCTCCCCTTGTGCGCTCAGCTGGAAGGCCTCACTGTGCTGGCTGCAGTTCCCTGTGATCACCCGCGTCTCGATAGCTGGAAGAGATCAAGGTGGGGGTGAATGACAGAGCTCCTTGCTGTGAAATCCCTTCCCTGAGAATCCGTCTTTCCTGGGCCAGATCCACACACCCCCTACTCCACTAGGACCTGGGGGGTTCACAGCTCTTGCATGCTTCGGGGAAGATTAGAGCCCTTCAAGTTGCATAGATCACTCTCCCCGTATTCCTTCCCCCACTCTGCCTGCGTCTGCCTGGGGCTTTTTCCTCCCCAGCAGGGAGAGTCGTGGGTGTGAGGGGAGGCGCCTGGCTCAACATGGCAGCCCCTGGCGGTGGGATGCCAAATGCTGCATTGATACCCTTCTCGGGCATTGCTCTTGCTCCCGGCTGCACAGGCGGGTCCGGGTTCTCTGCCCTGGCCAGGGGCCGTGCTGTTCTGGGTCTGTACTGAACACAGGCGCCCACCCACAAAGCCACATCGGCTCCTACCTTCCCGGGGAATTGGGATACTGGGTATATCCCCGTAGCTCAAGACAGCCAGCAGGGGGTGCTGAGAGCCACACGTCCCCTCTCACCTATAGAGTCTGTGCTCATGTTCTGTGTCATCCGCCCCGGAGACCGGAGCGCAGCGGCCAGCGCGACCCGTTCCACGCTCTGCAGCAGGACGGTCACTGCCGACGCCACCTCCCCCTCACCAATGCTGGACCCGAGGGAGGTGCGGTTCAGGAAGGAGTTGAAAGAGTGAGTCATTTCCTGGGGACAGGAAAGGAAAGGCCCTGGGAGTGAGGAGTGCGAGGGTTCAGGTGCCACGTTCCGTGGGTTCCCAGGGGCATCGGGTGTCACAGCCTGTCCCAGCTCAGGGGCTGCAGAGCTCTCAGAGGGGGAGCCCTTTACAAAGGGGCACTTGGAGGCTGATTTGGGGCCCCACTAGGGCCTGAAGCCAAATGGGGCTAGAACCCTTGGCCATTCCTTCTTCAGCTTTTAAACCGGCCCTTCATGTGTGCGGGCGTCTGTGAAGCTGCGGTGGGGGCAGGAGGAAGCTGACACTTGAAAGCAACAGGCTTTGAAGCTGGCTCCCTGAGAGAACCGGCTCCTGCAGAGTCACCTGGGCTCCACTCTGCTGATTCTTATTCAGAGGCCGTGTGCGGGAGGACAGGCACCCACCAGCTCCCACCTGCCCCCTTGCCAAAATGTCAAGCGATTACACATTTACACAAGTACCTGACAGTTAACGTTCCTAATGTATATGAGTGCGCGCACACACACACACACACACACACACACACACACACACACACACACACACACACACCACTAGAGGGCATGCACTCACATGCGCGCATGCAAACACACACCACTAGAGGGCATGTGCTCCCCCCAGCAGTAGAGGGCACAGATCTATTCTGAAGAGTGTCTAAAAGTGTCTCCCTCACCCCCAGGAATCCCCTAAACCGGCCCAGCAGCACACAGGGCTCCGGGGAGCACACAGGGGCACTAGCCGGCAGAGCGCAGCCAAGGGGCGGAGTCTCTCACCTCCAGGGATAATGTCACATTTCCCTCTCCACACTCAGACTTCAAAACCCTTAAGGTCGAATTGAGGAAAGAGCAGAATCCGCTGCTGCTGCCGCGCAGCTCTCCCTGCGGAGAGACCCAGGCAGAGGGTGAGTTCCGCGCTGGAGGGGACCCACACTGCAGTGTGGCTCGTGCAGGGGCGTGAGTCTGTCACCTCAACTGTGTGACTAAAGCTTTGCTCTCAGACTCACGTGCCATGGTGCTGTTCCCACAGCTTGAGGCTGATGCGGAGAAAGAGAGAGTTTCTGGGAGCAGCTGGGATACATCAGGGCTCAGCACTGCAGAAAGCAGCCAGAGACCGACACTCTGGCACCTGCCTTGTGCAGATGACATAGTTCTCCCGGGGGAGAGGAAAGAGGAAGTGAAGGAAGATTTAGATACATACGGAGGTGAGTATGTGAAAGAAAAGGCATGAAAATCGGCAGACGAAATCACAAGTACATGGTCTGCGGATTCCATGCTCTTTTCCAGGAAAACATCAGGACTGTACATTTGGGGCCTGTCACTAGCAAAGCTACAGATATTTTAGAAGGGGCTAGAGCAAGGGCTTATATTTGAAAACACTTTAAGGTGATAAGTAACAGCATGAATTTATCAAGAACAAGTTGTGTCAAGCCGACCTGATAGCTTTTGTCGATAGGCTATAACAAGCCTTGTGGATGGGGGAAAGCAGTACACGCGGTGTATCTTGACTTTAATAAGGCTTTTCGTATTGTCTCCTGGGACCTTCTCATAAACAAACTAATAAAATTAAACTTCGATGGAGCTACTATAAGGTGGGTGCATAACTGGCTGGATAAGTGTTCCAGAGTGTAGCTATCAGGGGTTCAGAGTCAAGCTGGAAGGGCATATTGAGTTAGGTCGGTAGGGATCAGTTCTGGGACCAGTTCTGTTCAGTATCTTCATTTCTCTGGGAATTTCCATAGTGGTGGGGCAAAACACAGGGCAGAATCCCTGACAAATGGGTTCAAACGTACCCATTTGTCAGGAAGGGGTACTGTAGAAAGGGATCTAGGGTCATAGTGAACCACAAGCTAAATATGAGCTAGCAATGTAAGGCTGTGTCTAGACTACAGGGTTTAAAAAAAAAAAAGTGGCCTTTTTCCAGAAAAACTTCCCCTCGGTCTACACTGCTGCCGCCTTATTTCGAAGGTAAATAGAAAGAACGCTTCGTTTTATGAGGAATAACTCCTTTTTTCGAAAGTGCTCTTTAGAAAAAAGGCTCTATGTAATTCAAACTGTGCTTGCAAAATGCAGACTGCCTGGGCGCTCTCTTTTGAAAAAGCAGAAGTACTGGCTGTAGTCTAGACGCTCTTTTTCGAAAGAGGCTTGCACTTTAGATGTAGCCAACACTGATGCAAAAAAGAAAAAAGAAAACACCATTCTGAGCTGTATTAGCAAGAGCGTTGGGAGCAAGACACAAGACAAATGAAAGACATTTTCTTCTGCTCTGCTCCATGCTTATTAGGCCTCACCTGGAGCACTGTGCCCGGTTCTGAATCCCACAACTCAGGAAAGATGTAGACAAATTATAGAAAGTCGAGAGGAGAGCAACAAAAATGAATAAAGATCTAGAAAACATGACCCAACAGGGAAGATTGAAGAAATTTAGTCCGGAGAAGAGAAGATTCAGAGGGGACAGGATATGAGTTTTCAGGTTCATAAAAGATTAGACAGACATCTGTCAGGGAAAGCTGAGATAATACCTAGTGTTGCCATGGTTGGGGGGACTGGACTACCAACAGCAAAGGTATTTCTCTGGGAATTTCCATAGTGGTGGGGCAAAACCACAGGGCAGAATCCCCGACAAATGGGTTCAAACGTACCTGTGGAGAGCGACTCCTGCACGTCTCTGTTATTCCCTTGAACTTGGTGCTGCAGTTCATGCTGGGCACTTGGACAAGGGGGAGAGAGGAGCAGACGTTAGAACTTTCCCTTCACATTTTCATATCAACTCGCTCCTGCCTGGGGAGAAATCCCCGTCTGCTCCCCGTCAATAGTTTCACATGCGGCTGCTACAGATCTCCCACCCTCCCTCCCCCTCTCACTCTGCCTCTCCCCTGCATTCACACTGAGTTTGAGGCGTCCATGGAGGGGATGGGATGATGGGACTCCCTCCGATGGCAGGTGGCCCGTTGCCAATGGCCAGTAGCAAACCCCCCAATGGCTGGAGATGGGACACTCAACGGGGAGGGCTCTGAGCTACCCGGATCGTTGCCAGGCAGGTCTTGCCCACGTGCTCAGCGTCTAACTGCTGGGCCGTGTTTGGGGCCGGGACGGACTTTTCCCTCAGCTCAGACTGGCAGAGACCCTGGGGGGTTTCACCTTCCTGTGCAGCCCTCCAAATAGACCCCGACCCTCAGCTGGAAGTCAGGGGTCAGAGGTTAGGGGTGAGTTTGGAGTTGGTGAGGCTCCATGGCCTGCGATGTGCAGGAGTCAGACTAGAGGATCCGGATGGTCCCTTCTGGCCAGGAGTCTATGAGTCCTCTAGCTCCTGGGGCCTGGCCCCACACCCATGGAGAGCCCGAGAGGACTATCCCCTCTGGAATCCAGACTCCCTGTCCCTGCCAGAGCCCACTCTTGCACCCTGAACCCCTCCCCCTGAGGCCTCCCCAGCTAGACCCACCCCCACCCCTGCATCCCATCCGCCTTCCCCAGGCCGGTGAGAGCCAGTAAGGGAAGGAGGGAGCAGGCCACTGAGAGAGGGGAATGTAGTGAGAGGGGCCTGGGGCCTCTGGAAAGGAACAGGCCGGGGAGTGGCCGGGAGGCCGTGGTGCAGCTGCAGTGGTTGGTCTCTGCTCTTACCAATGTGGCAGCACGGCCAGGGGCAGGGTGGAGTGTCCAGAGCTCTGCCTGTTCCCTGCTCCCCAGGGCCACAGGAGGCAGCTCCCTGGGCTGTATCTGCAGTCCATACACAAGGCCCCTTCCCAGGCACAGGGGGACTCAAGCAGCAGCTGCCTCACTGTTGTGGCCAGTTGGGGGCCCCTCTGCCCTCCCCATCGCCTCCCAGCAAACCCAGCGATTTCCTGCCAATCCAAACGCCGAGGCAGGGGAGATCCTGCCCAGCCCACACGGGTGGGTCAGGAGAGGATCACGACTGATCACAGCCCCAGTGAGGGGATCAGGGGCCTTTGATGCAGCCAGCAGCAGCCTCTGGTGCAGCACCAGGCCTGGGATGAGCACAGGGCTGTGGGAGACTCAGCAGGGCAGGGTGGGGGTCAGGGGAGAACTCACCCCGGCAGCTGTTCTCATTGGCGTTCGGGAATCTGGCTTTCCCAGAGCTGGACTTGTAGCCATCGGCGCAGGTGCAATAGAAACTCCCAGGCAGGTTGGTGCAGTTGGCGTTGGGTCCGCAGGTTACTCCAGGCGTCCACAGACACTCGTCGATATCTGCAACAGGAAGGATGCTCTGCTCAGCCCTGGCAGGGAGACGTTCCCCGTTCGGCCTCCTGTGCTGACCTGGCAGCCGGAGCTCCAGGGCCCAGGTGCATTCAGCACTCACAGGCCGGATTCACAGTGAAACTGAGCCCCTGCTGGGCCGCTCTGGCAGCGTCTGGCCTATGACAGTGGTCTCTGGGCAGGAGCCCCTGCAGCCAGCCTGGAGCCAGTGTAAGGGCCCTGCCCCCTAGCCCATTGTTTCTCAAACGGTGGGTCCCAACCCCCAGGGGGGTTGCGAGCAACTTAGACAGGGGCCGCGGCATCACAAAGATTGGGAAGCCCACCTGTAGCGGAGGGGGGGGGGGTTCCCTCATGTGACTTCTCTGACAATGCACCTCGAGTGGGGCCAGCCTCCAGGTGAGGAACTTTGCTGTGACCCTGCAGACCAGCAGGTCAGCGACGGCTGCTACGGACTGAGTCCCGCACGGACAGGTGACCTGCTCACATGACACACTCCGATTTGGGAGGTGCTTTCACACGGGGAGAACAATGGAATTCCCTCCACAGGGGTAGGGGTGTAAAAGGGCCCCAGAGGTTCCTCCATTTGTCTTCATTCCAGCTCATCACTTCTGAAGCATCTTTTCTATGAACTGGACCCAGGAAGACCGATGACCGATCCCGAGGGCGTGTTCCGGATACTTATCAAACAGCTGATCGATCCACCTCTGCTACCAGCCTGCGCCAGGAGCGGTGTGTTTGGGGGGTGTAATTTGATTCTTTCTTCAATATTACTCGCAAGCTTTTCTCTCTGTTTCTCTCTTTCCTGGGTATGAATTACCCTGGGAACGTGGCTGGCCCTCTGGGATCAGAGGAATCCGTACAGATTGGTTCATACCCTCCCATCGGTGTAAGGAGGGTGCTGGTTGTGGCCCAGAGGTGCTGGGGTGTCTAGAGGGATTAGCTGGGTGACTCCTTGCTGGACAATGTGGCAAACAGCAGGGCCCTTTGGGACGGGCTTGGTGCCTCACCATGGGGGACCGTCAGGCTTGAGCTGCAAGTTGCCCAGTCTCAAAGCAATTTGCCCTAATTGGACCCTGTCACTGGTGCCACCAGAGACCCGCGACCTCGCACGCCCTGTGCCTGGGCAGGGGCCAGCATGTCCAGCTCCTACGTGGTGTCACTGGGCCGGTCTCGCTGCCCAGACCCCATTGGCCGCTTCGCCAGTGGGCAAGAGCAGCCTGTGGAGCCTCCTAACGCGCCTGCTGGCAACTACCAGGGTGCAGCGCGGGGCCAGGTTAGGAGGGGGCCTGGCTTAGCCTCACTGCACATCCAGCAAGTAGCCCCTTGAGCTACGCCTGCCCCTGAACTCTGAGCCCAGCGCCTGTCCCAACCCTGAACCCCTAAACCCAGAGCCCCTCCCGCACCCCAAACTCCTCATCCCCCGCTCCTCCCCAGAGCCAGCATCTCCGTCCAGATCCCTCACCCCTCCCACATCCCAACCCCCCGCTCCAACCTGCAGCCCCCTCCCGCATTGCAAATCCCTCGGCCTGGATCCGCCTCCTGCACCTCAAACCGCCTAATCCCAGCCCCACCCCAGAGTCTGCAGGGCCAACCAGAGCCCTCGGCCCCTCCTGCATCCAAACTGGTGGCAGTGAGTATGGGGCGAAACGAGCCACCAAGGGAGGGAATGAAGTGAGAGGGGGATGGGGCCTTGGGCTGATGAAAGCTGGTGACTCTGATCAGGCCGTGGCTGGGGCATCTGGTGCTGCGCCTGCTCCCTGCTCCCCAGGCCCACTGGGGGCAGCGCACGCTGGGCTGTATCTGTGGTCCATACAGGCCCCGTCCCAGGCTCAGGGGGCACTTGCAGCAGGAGGCTGCGAGCTGGGACCAGTGAGGGTCCCTCCCCTCTCCTGGAGCCTCCCTGCAAACCCAGCGATTTGTTCCCAAACCAAAGACCGAGGGAGGGGAAATCCTGCCCCCCCCCCATGGTGAGGGGCGTATTTGTGGGGGAACAGCTTCTCACAGGCTCAGTGAGCGGATCTGGGGCCTTTACTGCAGCTGGCGGCAGCCTCTGGTGCAGCACCAGAACTGGGATGAGCAGAGAGGGTGGGCAGGGGGTCCCAGCAGGGCAGGGTGGGGGCCAGGGGAGAACTCACCCCGGCAGCTGTTCTCACTCGCGTTCGGGAATCTGGCTTTCCCAGAGCTGGACTCGTAGCCATCGGCGCAGCTGCAGTAGAAACTCCCAGGCAGGTTGTTGCAGGTGGCGTCGGGTCCGCAGTTTACTGGATTGGGCCCCAGACACTCGTCGATATCTGCAACAGGAGGGATGCTCTGCTCAGCCCGGCAGGGAGACGTTCCCCGTTCGCCCCCCCGCACTGACCTGGCAGCAGGAGCCCCAGGACCCAGGTGACCGGTGCCCTGAGCATTCAGCACTCACAGGCCGGACTCATGACACTGAGCCCTGCTGGGCCGCTCTGGCAGCGTCTGGCCTATGACAGTGGTCTCTGGGCAGGAGCCCCTGCAGCCAGCCTGGAGCCAGTGTAAGAGCCCTGCCCCTAACCCATTGTTTCTCAAACGGTGGGTCCCAACCCCCTGGGGGGGTTGCGAGCAACTTAGACAGGGGTCGCGGCATCACATAGATTGAGAAGCCCACCTGTAGCGGGAGGGGAGGGAAGGATGGGGAGGGGGAGGGGTTGCCCTCACGTGACTAGCAGCACTTCTCGGACAATCCACCTCGAGTGGGGCCAGCCCCCAGGTGAGGAACTTTGCTGTGACCCTGCAGACCAGCAGGTCAGCGACGGCTGCTACGGACTGAGTCCTGCACGGACAGGTGACCTGCTCACGTGACACACTCCGACTGGGGAGGTGCTTTCACACGGGGGGAACAATGGAATTTCCTCCACAGGGCAGGGGTGTAAAAGGGCCCAGAGATTCCTCCGTTTGTCTTCATCCAGCTCATCACTTCTGAAGCATCTTTCCTGTGAACTGGAACTGGGAAGACCAATGAGGGTCCTTCCCCTCTCCTGGAGCATCCCGAGGGCGTGTTCCGGATACTTATCAAACAGCTGATCGATCTACCTCTGCTACCAGCCTGCGCCAGGAACGGTGCGTTTGGGGGGTGTGATTTGATTCTTTCTACAATATTACTCGCAAGCTTTTCTCTCTGTTTCTCTCTTTCCTGGGTATGAATTACCCTGGGAACGTGGCTGGCCCTCTGGGATCAGAAGAATCCGTTCAGATTGGTTCATACCCTCCCATCGGTGTAAGGAGGGTGCTGGTTGTGGCCCAGAGGTGCTGGGGTGTCTAAAGGGATTAGCTGGGTGACTCCTTGCTGGACAATGTGGCAAACAGCAGGGCCCTTTGGGACGGGCTTGGTGCCTCACCATGGGGGTCCTTCAGGCTTGAGCTGTATGTTGCCCAGTCTCAAAGCAATTTGCCCTAATTGCACCCTGTCACTGGTGCCACCAGAGACCAGCGACCTTGCACGCCCTGTGCCTGGGCAGGGGCCAGCACGTCCAGCTCCTACGTGGGGTCACTGGGCCGGTCTCGCTGCCCAGACCCCATTGGCCGCTTCGCCAGTGGGCAAGAGCAGCCTGTGGAGCCTCCTAACGCGCCTGCTGGCAACTACCAGGGTGCAGCGCGGGGCCAGGTTAAGCAGGGGCCTGGCTTAGCCTCACTGCACATCCAGCAAGTAGCCCCTTGAGCTACGCCTGCCCCTGAACTCTGAGCCCAGCGCCTGTCCCAACCCTGAACCCCTAAACCCAGAGCCCCTCCCGCACCCCAAACTCCTCATCCCCCGCCCCTCCCCAGAGCCAGCATCTCCGTCCAGATCCCTCACCCCTCCCACATCCCAACCCCCTGCTCCAACCTGCAGTCCCCTCCTGCATTGTAAATCCCTCGGCCTGGATCCGCCTCCTGCAACTCAAACCGCCTAATCCCAGCCCCACCCCAGAGTCTGCAGGGCCAACCAGAGCCCTCGGCCCCTCCTGCATCCAAACTGGTGGCAGTGAGTATGGGGAGAAACGAGCCACCAAGGGAGGGAATGAAGTGAGAGGGGGATGGGGCCTTGGGCTGATGAAAGCTGGTGACTCTGATCAGGCCGTGGCTGGGGCATCTGGTGCTGCGGCTGCTCCCTGCTCCCCAGGCCCACGGGGCAGCGCACGCTGGGCTGTATCTGTGGTCCATACAGGCCCCGTCCCAGGCTCAGGGGACACTAGCAGCAGGAGGCTGCGAGCTGGGACCAGTGAGGGTCCCTCCCCTCTCCTGGAGCCTCCCTGCAAACCCAGCGATTTATTCCCAAACCAAAGATCGAGGGAGGGGAAATCCTGCCCCCCCCCCCCCCCATGGTGAGGGGCGTATTTGTGGGGGAACAGCTTCTCACAGGCTCAGTGAGCGGATCTGGGGCCTTTACTGCAGCTGGCGGCAGCCTCTGGTGCAGCACCAGGACTGGGATGAGCAGAGGGTGGGCAGGGGGTCCCAGCAGGGCAGGGTGGGGGCCAGGGCAGAACTCACCCCGGCAGCTGTTCTCACTTGCGTTCGGGAATCTGGCTTTCCCAGAGCTGGACTCGTAGCCATTGTAGCAGCTGCAGTAGAAACTCCCAGGCAGGTTGTTGCACTTGGCGTCGGGTCCGCAGTTTACTGGATTGGGCCCCAGACACTCGTCGATATCTGCAACAGGAGGGATGCTCTGCTCAGCCCTGGCAGGGAGACGTTTCCCGTTCGCCCCCCACTGACCTGACAGCAGGAGCCCCAGGACCCAGGTGACCGGTGCCCTGAGCATTCAGCACTCACAGGCCAGACTCATGATACTGAGCCCTGCTGGGCCGCTCTGGCAGCGTCTGGCCTATGACAGCCCCTGCCCCACCCTATGCAGTGCAGGGGCCTCCCCAGGCAGCCTGGAGCTAGTGTAAGGGCGCTGCCCCCTAACCCAGCGTAGCGGGTGGATTGGGCCTTGACCACACCCCCTGCACAGAGGAGCTTCCCTGCTCCCTGGACCAATGGGGTGGATACTTGAAAGCCAAGTATCCAGTTTTCGACCAGATGCCCGGTCGAACAGGGACCCTGGTGGCTCCAGGCAGCGCTGCTGACGGGGCCGTTCAAAGTCCGGTCAGTGGGGCTGGGGGGCTCAGGCAGGCGAGTCCCCATCGGTCCTGGCACCGCCCTGTGACTATCGGATTCTGATATGAAGACGCCAAACAAGGTTGCAACCACTGTCCTGTGTCTGCACCAAACCCTGTGCAACTAGAGTTACCACATGGTTTCAAAAAAAAAACCGGACACACTTGATCTCAGATGGCGGGTGGGGGACGGGGACCAGTCGGGAGGGGAGCAGGGCTGGCTGGGGAAAATATGTGGGGGGGAGAAATGGCCAGCGGGAAGCAGGGCTGGCCGGAAGGGGGTCGGAGGGAGCGGGACTGGCCAGGAGAGGGGATGAGGGGGAGAGAATTGGCCGGCGGGCAGCGGAGCTGGCTCGGGCGCATGCAGATCCCGGGTGCTTCCCATCCCGCACATGGTCCCAGCGGGCGCACTGGTGAGTCCAGCCCCGGGGATTCCATCCTGCCCCCTCCCTCCCCTTCTTGGCGGGCAGACATGCTCACACAATGTGACTCTCGCAGCGTGAGCGCGTACCAGCTGGGCAGTACGGAACTGCGTAGTGATACTCAGAATAATAAAACTCACTTAATTAGAAAATACCGGACTGAAAGCTCAAATTCCAGACTGTCTGGTTCAAAACCGGACACCTGGCAACCCTTGTGCAACGGGGCCAAGTGAGGGGTCCGTGGAAAGCTCGTGAGTCGCTGGCTCTGTTCATACTGCTCCTGGGCAGCTCGGAGGGCACGGCCGGGTCTGGCCAGAGGGAGGCCAGTGGGCTACAGAGAGGGGACCTCAGTGACCTGCCCAGCTGGTTCCAGCCAGGGGGGAACAAAGTGTGGAGGGTGGAGAGGCCGAGAACAGAGGGGCCCAGGCAAAACAGTGTACAGGGGAGGGGCTGCTCTAGGAGGATATTGGAGGCTCAGCTGCAAGAAGGGGGCTTCTGAACCGGACACAACCCAGCTCCCAGCCCAGCAGGGGAGACTCAGACAGGAGAGATCCTTTGCTGCATTCAAATCTCAATAAACCCTCCCGTTTGGTGCTGGCTGAGTCGATCTGGACTGGAGAGCAGGGTCCCACTATTCTCTCTGAGGGGAGGCCCCAGGGGGACAGAGTGAGTGGACCCTCCTCGGGGGCCCACAGCAGAGACAGGCCTGCTGAAGGCCCTGAAAGGCACCGTCCCAGAGGTAGAGGGATGGACCCCAGCAGAGAGTGGACTCCCCAAGAAGGGGCTGTCGCACCATTGGGGGTTCTGCCCAGGGACCAACGGGCCAGGTGCGGGTGCGACCTGTGAGACAGTGACAAGCGGTAACCTCTTATGTGTCAGCCTCCACTTGGGGAGGTACTTTCACCTTCACACGGGGAGAACCACGGAATTCCCAACACATGGGCAAGGGTGTGAAAGGGCCCAGAGGTTCCTCTGTCTCTGTCCTCATTCCAGCTCCTCACTTCTGAAGTGTCTTTGCTAGGAACTGGACCCAAAGAGACTCCTAACGGAGCTTGTATTCCAGAGACTCATAAAACAGTCGATTAATCTCTCTCTGCCCCAAGCCTGCACCAAGACCTGGGTAATTGGTGGGTGCAATCTGATGGATTCTCTCTCTCTCCCATTGGGGATTGGAGGATTCTGTTTTCAGAACGTCCCGTCTGCGTGAGGAGTGGCGCTGGCTGTGGCACAGGAGAACTGGTGCTTGTAGTTGCTCGTGTGACTCCCTGCTTTGCCAGCGTGGCACACAGGAGTGGCCCTTTGTCAGGCCCAGCCATAGAGTTCGCGGGGCCCAAGGCAGGACACTGGGTCTGGCCGGGCCACGCGGCTCCCAGTCAGGACAGAGAATGAGCGGCCAGGTGGGCGGGTCCAGGTGCTGGGCAGCGCGGGGTCCTGAATACGCGGGGCCCAAGTCAACTGCCTTGCTCACCTTGCCCAAAGGCCGGGCCTGCTCTCTGGGACTGGCTTGGAGCTTTATCCTGGAGGCCCCAGGCGTGGGCTGTAAGTAGCCCTGTCTGTGAGCGATTCGCCCTGATTTGAGCCTCCCAGGGGTGCCGCCAGAGACCCGCTACATCACCCGCCCTGCACCTGGGAAGTGGCCAGGGCGACCAGCTCTCACGTTGGGGGTCATGGGGCTTCTCACGCTGCCTGGACCCTACCGGCCGGTACGCAAGCGCAGACTCCTGCCACACCTGCCCCAGCCCAGGCACAGAACCTGCTGGACACGACCAGAGCCGGGACAGGCAGGAAGCCTGGCTTAGCCTCGCTGCCCCGCTGACCAGCAGCCCCTTGAGCTAAGCCAGCACCCCAATTCTGAGCCCAATCGCCTGTCCCAACCCTACACCAAGATGCCCTTTCAGCACCCCAAACTCAGCCCCACCCACTCTCCTGCCATCACCTGAGCACAGCTCACTCACCCCCTCCCACATCTCAGCCCATTACTTCAACCTACAGCCCCCTCCCACATTCCAAATCCCTCAGCCCCTACCTCCTGCCCATAGGCCCTCCTGCACCTCAAACCCCTGATCCCAACCACACCCCAGAGTCTGCACGGCCAACCAGAGCCCTCAGCCCCTTCCTCATTCAAACTCCCAGCCCCATCCCAGCCCCCCTTCCTGCATCCTGAACCCTGCCGCTGCCCCCCCCCCCCGAGCCCGCATCCCAGTTAGAGCCCCCAGACCCTCCCATATCCCAACTGCCTGCCCCAGCCCGGTGAAAGTGAGTAAGAGTGGGGGGAGCGAGGCTCTGAAGGAGGGAGGATGTAGGGAGTGGGGGGGGGGGGGTGAGGCCTGAGGGAAGGGGCAGGGCCGGGCAGGGCCTTGGGGAAGAAGTGCAGCTACAGTGTTTGGGTTTCTCCTCTCAGAGAGTTGACAATGCTAATCGGGGTGTCACGTTACTGGATTTTTAGGGAAGCAGCCAGATCACTGCTGCACCCATGGGGGGTGTTTGCCCCAAACGTAGGTAGAAAGGGGCCATGTGAGGTGTCAAACAAAAGCTTGTGTTCTACTGATTGTGAATATGCTATTCGTGGACTTGTATCGTGTCTGTATGCGGAGTTATAATGATGTGTTGATGCTGGAAGATTCTCTGTATGAGGAAGAGCAAGGGGCAAGGAAAGCTCAGCCTATGGCTATGCCAATTAGCAAGGAGACAATGAATCTCTAGGTGCCAGCAGGGCCGGCCCGAGCCCTTTTGGCGCCCTGGGCCCAGGCCTGCGGCGCTGCCCCCGGGTGCAGGACGCAAGCACCGGGCCGTGCAAGGCCCCACAGCCGTCGGGGCAAGGGTGCTGCTGGCGTCGCGGGAGCCGAGCGCATGGGTCCTGATGGCAGCTGTAAGGAACACCGCACGCCCCTTACAGCTGCCATCAGGCACCCCCCGTCGGTTGGCGCCCTGAGCAGCTGCCTGGCTCGCCCATGTCTCTGTCCGGCCCTGGGTGCCAATACACATCTCAGGAATGTGACTGATACCTAAGGGTTACCAGCATGGAACACGGGGATGGGCCACTGACCAGTGACCTGCTGCAGCCAAGAAGATGCCAGGAGAGGGATATAAGTGCCATTTGGCACCCTCTGTAGTAAGTTGAGGGTCAGTAATATGGAGTCAGCAGGCCTAAATAGAGGCCTATAACATGAAAACAGCAACAGGCCTGCAATCCAGTGAGCAAGACTTTGGTTCAGTAACAGGAGCCAAGAAAGAAGCCCTATTGATAAATTGTGTGATTGTGTAAGTTAGGTCGAGAATGGAATGACACTGGGGCTGTGTCCAGACTCCGGGTTTTTTTCGGGAAAAGTAGCCTTTTTCCGAAAAAACTTCACCTGCGTCTAGACTGCAGCCGCGTTCTTTCGAAATTAAATCAAAAGAACGCGGCTTTTCTTTCGACGGCGGTAAACCTCATTTCACGAGGAAGAACGCCTTCTTTCGAAAGTGCTTCTTTCGAAAGAAGGCGTTCTTGAATGTAAATAGGGCTTCTTCGAAAGAGAGCATCCAGACTCACTGGGTGCTTTCTTTCGAAAAAGCGGCTTGCTCTTTCGAAAGTTCCGCGTGCAGTCTAGACGCTCTCTTTCGAAAGAGGCTTGCAGTCTAGACATAGCCAGGGAGGCACTGGGTACAGACTGTAAGCCAAAGGGGAGTAATGGAACATCTTAATAAGAAATGTGTTGGTACAAAAACTCCCTAAAAACTAATGCACAGACCGACCTAGGTTCAGGACCGGGTCGAGATTGACAGCATGAAGGATAGTAAGTGAGCCCCCCTTCCATAAGGTGAGGGGTGGTAACTAGGCAACAGAGGGTGGTAACCTGGTACGTAAAGAAATGATGTAAGTTGTTTGTACCTGTCTATAAAAGGACACCGCAGAGGGTGCTCTCCGGCCGACCTTGGGGGGGGCGCGCTAGGCGCCTGAATGGCAGGTGTCATTGCCTAAACTTACAGAGTGCACAGTAGCTTAACTTTGACTAACTGCTGTTAATATGTCTACACTACAGCACTAATTCGAATTAGTTAATTCGAACTAAGCTAATTCGAATTAGCACATCTAGACTTAAAAACTAGTTCGAATTAATGTTTTGCTAATTCAAACTAGCATGTCCACACTGAGTGGACCCTGAACCGGGGTTAAGGATGGCCGGAAGGAGTGCCGGCAGGGCATCAGATTAGGACTTAGAGCGTGGAGCTGCTGTCTCAGGCTAGCCGAGGGCTGTGCTTAAAGGGACCTGACCCCCACCCCGGACAGACAGTTCTATGGGGTGCCCTGCTTGCAAAGCAGTCCTGACTTGGAGTGCCCTGAGGGCCCACACTGGACACATCACAGCACTCGGCCATCAGCCCGGCTGCTCTTGCCGCAGGCTGCCATCCGGGGGGGAGATCAATCAAGGGGCTTCAGAAGAGCTTCCACCCCGAGGAGCCCGCAGAGCCAGCCCAGTCCTCCCCATCGGGGGCTCGTACCCCATTCCTCCCTCACCTCCTTCCACTTACTCCTCCCTAGCCCCCCTTCCTGATGTACAAAATAAAGGACACGTGTGTTCAAAAATAGAAACTTTCTTTATTGAACAAAACTCGGGGAGACTAGGAAAAGGAGGTGGGAGAGGGGAAGAGAGAGGGTGGGAGAGGGGAGGGCAACTAAAATGATCAGGGGTTTGGAACAGATCGCATATGAAGAGAGGCTAAAGAGACTGGGACTTTTCAGCTTAGAAAAGAGGAGACTGAGGGGGGATATGATAGAAGTCTATAAAAGCATGAGTGGTGTGGAGAGGGTGCACAAAGAAAAGTTCTTCATTAGGTCCCATAATAGAAGGACTAGAGGACACCAAATGAAATGAATGGGTAGCAGGCTTCAAACTAACAATAGAAAGTTCTTCTTCACAAAGCAAATAGTCAACCTGTGGAACTCCTTGCTGTAGGAGGCTGTAAAGGCTAGAACTAGAACAGAGTTTAAAGAGATGTGAGATAAAGGCATGGAGGTTGGGTCCATGGAGTGGTATTAGCCAGGTGGTAGAAATGGTGTCCCTGGCCTCTGTTTGTGGAAGGCTGGAGATGGATGGCACGAGACAAATGGCTTGGTCATTGTCTTCGGTCCATCCCCTCCAGGGTACATAGTGTTAGCCGCTGTCGGCAGACAGGCTACTGGGCTAGATGGACCTTTGGTCTGACCCAGTACAGCCATTCTAAGCTCAGGGCTCAGGGTCGGGGGTCTCAGTGGACCACCTTGATTTTCATGCACACCTGCTCCTGGGTGGCCAGGCTGGCAGCTCTCCTGCCCTAGATGGCCACTTTCCTGTGCCTAGTGCGGAGGTCATGGATGAGGTCCATGATGTCTGCACTAGACCAGGCGGACGCCCGCCTCTTGCGGATCTGGGCAGGCTCCCGGGAGCTGCCAGCCTGGTCCCGGGAAGAGGTGGAGGGATGGGTGGCAGCGGGTGGCTGGCTCGAGCCGTGCCAGGTGCAGGGTCTGCTGGCTGGGTGCTGGCAGGCTTGCACCTGGCACGGGCACCGTAGCCAGCCCATGCCCCTTTAAGGGCTCCGGGGCCGGGAGGGGGGCAGAAGAGTTTCCCTGGTGGTGCCCAGAGTGGCCACCAGGGAAAGCTGGGGAGGGCTAGCCTCCCACTAGTTCGAATTAAGTGGCTACACAGCCCTTAATTCGAACTAGTTAATTCGAACTAGGCGTTAGTCCTCGATTGTTACGCACGCAGCCAAAAGTTTATCAATGGAGTAGAGGTCCTGTCAGGAGCGTGCCAGGACGACCCTGACCAGACGACGCTGACACTGACAGTCCAGACCACCGAAGGTACTGAGGTACGAAAACACCGAGGTACCTTTGGTACCGAGGTACGACACTGAATATGGAGTCAGCAGGCCTAAATAGAGGCCTATAACACCTTCCATCTTTGTCTTCAGCTCAACTCTTGATCCCAGAAGCAGCCTTGCAGGGAACCACGAGCCGGAAAGAACTGTGAACCCATCCTGACATAGGATCTACACCAAAGCCAGCAGTTATAACATCTCTGCTATGAGCCTGTATCGAGAACTGGATGAGTCGTTGTATGTAACGTACGATTCTTTAACAACCTTACTCTCAGGCTTTTCTTTCTTGTAGTAATAAACCTTTCGATGTTAGATTCTAAAGAACCGGCTCAGTGTGATTTGTGGGTAAGATCCAAAGGGTAAATCGACCTGGGAACTGTGGCTGGTTTCTTGGGACCAGAAGAACCCATTCAGGGAAGGTGAGAGAACCCCTGTGTGCAGGCCTGGGACTGACTGGGGCACAGGAAGGACTCGGGTGTCCAAGGGGTTTTGCTCGTGAGGCTTCTGGCTGGCCAGATAGGCAGGTGAAGTGCTCGGTGCGACTGGTTTGTGGCCTATTTGGGAAGGGCCCCCAGTCAGGGGTTCTAAGGAGCCCTGAGTTTGAGCAATTTGCCCTGAACGGACGCCCTCAGCTGTGCCCAGACCCGGCCTGGTCCGTCACATGAGCCTGGCTGGGGCTTCCGTTGCTGCACTTGTTCTCTGCTCCCCAGGGCCATAGAGGGCAGCGCCTCTACACAAGGCCCCGTCCCAGGCTCAGGAGGCACTAGCAGCACGAGGCTGTGTGCTGGGCCCAGTGAGGGTCCCTCCTCTCTCCTGGAGCCTCCCTGCAAACCCAGCGATTTGTTCCCAATCCAAGGGCTGCGGCAGGGAGATCCCAGCCCCCGCACACATGGAGAGCAGTCAGGGTCACAGCTGATCACTTCTACCCTCACTCCGACCCCGTCCCAAAGCCCCCAGCCGCCAGACAGCTGATCCTCCCAAGAGCTGCCCAGCGGTGCCCAGCGGTGCGGGGGGACCCAACCGCCCCAGATGGGCCTGCTGGGCCTTGTGAAACACTAGTGACCCACTGCCCAACCCCCCCTCATTCCCCGGGCACTGCGCCCCCCCCCCCCGAGTGCCTGAGCCATCTGGGGTCGGACGGGGATGCCCGTTACCATCGCAGGTCTCCAATGGGTCGGTGAAGAAGCGACCCCCTCGTGACTGGAATCCCTCCAGGCAGGCGCAGTGGGTGCTGTTCACACAGGTGGCATTTGACGGGCAGATTAGGTCAGGGCAGATCTCAGAGGCACCTGCTGGGAATGGAAACCAGAGTGAGCCGCCCTGCGCCGTCTGCCCCTTCCCCTGGCTCATCTCACGCCCTGCGGGCCCCTGCCCATGCGCTCCCGGCAGCTCTTCGGCCCCATGTCTCCTACTCGCTCGTCAGCAGGGCTGGGGCGAGCGGGGCCTGGTCACTGGTGAGCGCCGTCAGCCCCTCTCGCCCTTGTGGGCGGAGGGAGGGGCCCACCCAGGCGTAAGGCAGGCAGGGGCGGGCGGGCTCTGCAGGACGCTCTGCTAACGGTCTGTGTCACGTTGGGGAAGCGGATCTCCAATTGGGGGATCTACCCTTTACTGCTGGGATCTGCACTAAGGTACCAAGGTACCAAGAGCGTGACGGCACCTCCTGGCCTCGTCCCACCCATATAGCCCTTATGTTTGGGGCATTCCAGCGAGAGTAACTGCCGGCCTGTGCCTACGGTGCACGTGCCAGAGGCGTAGCAAAGGTGTTATGCGCCCGGGTGCAAAGGCAAAATTTTCTGTTCCCCACTGCCACCGCATGGCAGGGCCCCAAATCTGGCACACAGCTGAGCCCGACCCTGGGAGGAGGAACGTGGAGCTTGTACCATGTCTTGCCTGATCCCCTCCAGTTTGAGGCTGGGCCCCGCATGCACTAAGCCTCCAGCAGAGGTGGAGGAGGAGTTGGACTGGGGGAGAGAGGCCGGGGGGAGGAGGATCCAGCTGGTTGCAACAGGAAGAGGAGGAGCAGGCGAGCTGAGGGATGACAGGGGGAGTGGAGGGAGACGATATTGGAACCTCACTAGCGTGGCACCTTGGGACAACTCCCCCCCTTCCTCTGTGCCCTCCTTACTATGCCACTGTATAAAATTCACCTCTTAGGATATTTATTGTTTAACAAATTAATTATTTTACTAACTGCAGACGTATAAATTATAGTTTTGTGGTTTACATTTTGTTCAATAATTTTTTCTCTTCAATTTGTTCATATCCCATTCTCATTAGGTTACATAAAAAATGTCAAATTCTTAAAATATGTAAGTTTTATAAAACACTAGATAAATGTTATACACCCTAAATATGAATTCATCACTATATTTCAAGCATTTAAAACCACTGTTATAGCAAACGAGTAATGAATAAAAAGTAAAAAAGGTTTTAGCTGCGGTCCAAAAAAACCTGCCAGCAATAGGTGAAGCAAACTACAAAGTCCTAAAGAACAGCCACATAAGGCTGAACAAACAAGTCATGTTAAATTTATGCTTAATTTTCTTTGTAATACCTAGCAGTTACAACCTATATGGTTCAAATGTGTTTATGCTTTAATAAACCAAGTTTCCCAAAAATGTAATTCCACAGGTTGCTAAATATGTGCTCACTGTTCTGTCCATTCAAAAGAAGGTTTTGCAAGGTGTAGTTTTAGTACTGACTATATTCTTTTGTGTTTATTTTTGTTTCTTGTTAATCAAATGCTGTATTTCTTGTATTCTAAAAAACACAAAACAAACCCTTACTAAAGAAAATGTAAAAGTAATAACGTTATAATACAATAAGCAAAAAAAAACCACCCCAAACTGTACATAAATACTTTAATAAAAATAAAGGTATAAAATGGTTTCAAGGTTAGCCTTTGAAAGGCTAGAAGTGCGGAGTTGTGGAAACCATTTCATATTTAGCTAAAAGCCATCTTGTATAACAGAAACCATTTCAGCTTTCTGCTTCTGGACATATACCAAAGTAAACTTTCTGTTACCCCAGAACAAAGGCCTGCAAAATAAGCTATTGGTATGTGTTAATTGGGCTGGTTAAAACAAAAAATGCATTCCCTTATACCTGTCCACCATCTTGCTAATAAGGCTTTGTTTTTCCAAGTTTAATTAATAAGTTATGTAATTAAATGCCCTAAAGTCAGACTGTTTGGTTAAGGGTATAAAATACTAGGATTAATTGTGTTGAGTAGCCTTACTGGGCCTGGCTCTGCTGGGACCACGTTTGGCTCACTTTGCTTTACTGATCAATAAAGCTGTCTGTTTAACTGCCTAACCTGAGTGAGGCTGCAACGCCCTCCCAGAGCTCTGCCTCCCTGCTTTAAATTACTTATTTCACCAACTACAGACATATACGTTTTGTGGTTTACAGTCTGTTAAATATTTGTTTTCTCTTCAATTTGTTCATAGCCCGTTCTCACAAGGTTCATGTCTTTTATATAAAAAATGTCAAATGCTTAAAATATGTAAGTTTTATAAAACACAAGAGAAATAAATGTTATACACCTTAAATATGAATTTCATCACTATATTTCAATCAAGCATTTGAAACCACTGTTATAGCAAAGATTTTGAGCGTATCAAACTTACTGTAAGTATCTATAATGCTTCCTAACTTCCTAGTTACTTACCTCATTCACCTAATTGTTTTTCATACTATTGCACAGTGATAAACTACATGAGAGTTATGAATTACGAGATTAATTTACCTGTTAAAATAACACTCAGAAAAACTTTGAAATAAAATACAAGAATCGTCCTCACTTTCCTGAAGTCTCTTGAAGCAGTAAGTAGCCTGAGGCTGAGGGTACACTGCAAGCCTGACTCGGTCTGCCATGGGGACTTTTTCCTTCAGGCTGCCATGAAATTCTATCCTTAAGTAAAAGAGAAAGGTCTCTAGGAGCTGCTCTACCCTGAATCGAAGGTAAGGCTGGCCGGAACCAGTGCCAAAAGGGCATCAGGGTCGGACTTAGTATGTGGGGCTGCTGCCTGAGGCTAGCCGAGGTCTGTGCTTAAAGGGACCCGACCCCCCATCTTGGACAGACAGGGTATGTCTACACTACAGCACTAATTCGAACTAACTTAATTCGAATTAGTTAATTCGAAGTAAGCTAATTCGAACTAGTGCATCTAGACCTAAAAACTAATTTGAATTAGTGTTTTGCTAATTCGAACTAGCATGTCCACATTGAGTGGACCCTGAAGCGAAGTTAAGGCTGGCCGGAACCAGTGCCAGCTGGTCCCCAACACGGTGCCTGCGGCGCCCAGCAGATGAACGGCCACGCCCCCTGGCACCCGGCAGCCTCTAATGGTTGGGGACCACTGGGTTAGGGCTTAGAGTGTGGAGCTGCTGCCTCACGCTAGCCGAGGGCTGTGCTTAAAGGGACCCGACCTCCACCACGGACAGACAGTTGTCAGGGATCCCCGCTTGCTTGCCTACCTCAATGAGGGACAGCAAAGCAGTCCTGTCTTGGAGTGCCCACACTCGGCACATCACAGCACTCGGCCATCAGCCCGGCTGCACTTGCCGCAGGCTGCCATCCGGGGGAGTCAATCGGGGGGCTGTCAGGATCCAGGAGGCCCTGCAGGAGAGCTTCCACCCCGAGGAACCTGCAGAGCCACCCCAGTCCTCCCCATCGGGGCCTCGTGCTCCATTCCTCCCTCACCTCCTTCCACTTACCCCTCTCTAGCCCCCCTTCCTGATGTAAAAAATAAAGGACACGTGTGTTCAAAAATAGAAACTCTCATTATTTAACAAAACTGGGGATGGGGATAGACCTCTGGGGAGACTGGGAAAAGGAGGTGAGAGAGGGGAAGAGAGAGGGTGGGAGAGGGGAGGTGGAAACCTGGGAGGACGGAGCTGGAAGAGGGAAGCCAGGGGAAGAAGGAGAAGGGGAAGTATAAAACTATGATACGCCATATCTTCAGTACTGTGTACAGATGTGGTTTCCTCACCTCAAAAAAGATGTTTTGGCCTTGGAAAGGGTTCTGAAAAGGGCAACTGAAATGATTAGGGGTTTGGAACAGGTCCCATATGAAGAGAGGCTTAAGAGCCTGGGACTTTTCAGCTTAGAAAAGAAGAGACTGAGAGGGGATATGATAGAGGTCTATACAATCATGAGTGGTGTGGAGAGGGTGAATAAAGAAAAGTTCTTCATTAGTTCCCATAATATAAGGACTAGAGGACACCAGATGAAATTAATGGGTAGCAGGCTTCAAACTAATAAAAGAAAGTTCTTCTTCACAAAGCAAATAGTCAACCTGTGGAATTCCTTGCCACAGGAAGCTGTGAAGGCTAGAACTATAACAGAGTTTACAGAGAAGTTAGATAAAGTCATGGAGGTTGGGTCCATGGAGCGCTATTAGCCAGGGGGTAGGAACGGTGTCCCTGACCTCTGTTTGTGGAAGGCTGGAGAGGGATGGCACGAGACAAATGGTTTTGTCATTGTCTTCGGTCCATCCCCTCCAGGGTACCTGGTGTTGGCCGCTGTCAGCAGACAGGCTACTGGGCTAGATGGACCTTTGGTCTGACCCAGAACGGCTATTCTTATGTTTTAAGCTCAGGGTCGGGGGTCTCACTGGACCAACTTGATTTTCATGCAATCCTGCTCCTGGGTTCGCATGTGGTCTTTGGTGGGCAGGCTGGCAGCTATTCTGTCCTAGACGGCCACTTTCCTGTTCCCAGTGCGGAGATTGTGGACGTTAGAGGCGTCCCTCCAAACCTGGATGAGGTCCACGATCTCCGCACTACACCAGGCGGCGCCCACCTCTTGCGGCCTCGGGGGTCCCGGGAAGAGGAGGAGGGCTGGGTGGCAGCGGGTCACTGGCTCGAGCCGTGCCAGGTGCAGGGTCTGCTGGCTGGGTGCTGGCAGGCTTGCACCTGGCACGGGCACCGTAGCCAGACCGTAGCCCTTTAAGGGCTCCGGGGCTGGGAGGGGAGCAGAAGAGTTTCCCTGGCTTGGCCAAGAGTGGCCACCAGGGCAAGCTGGGGAGGGCTAGCCTCCCACTAGTTCGAATTAAGTGGCTACACAGCCCTTAATTCGAACTACTTAATTTGAACTAGGCGTTAGTCCTCGTAGAATGAGGTTTACCTAGTTCGAATTAAGCGCTCCGCTAGTTCAAATTAAGTTCGAACTAGCGGTTTGTATGTGTAGCGCCCACAATTCTCAGGTTTCTCTGCTTGCTGGTCCACCTCGCGGAGGAACAGCAAAGCATTCATGTCTTGGAGTGCTCTGCTTGCCCTCACTCGGGACACCACGGCACTCTGCAACATGGAAGCAGACCTGTCCCTGGGCACGCCGGTGCGTCTCATGGGGTCGTTGCCATCAGCCCGGCTGCACTTGCTGCAGGCTGCCATCCGGGAGGTCCATTGGGGGCTGTCAGGATCCAGGAGTCCCCGAGGGAGAGTGTCCACCCAGAGGAGCCTTCAGAGCCACACCGGTCCTCCGCACCGGGGGCTCATGCCCCATTCCTCCCTCACGTCCTTCCACATAGCCTTCCCTAGCCCCCCCTTCCTGATGTCAAATAAAAGACACGTATTTTCAAAAATATTAACTGGGTTTATTGAACACAACTGGGGAGGTGAATGAAACTGTGGGGAGACGGGGGAAAGGAGGTGGGAGAGGGCAGGAGAAAGGCTGGGAGAGAGGAGGGGGAAAACTGGGAAGAGGGAGCTGGAAGGGGGAAGCAAGGAGAAGGGGGAGGGGAAGCTCATACCCTTAGACTATAAGGTGCCACAGGACTCCTTGTCGCTTTTGTAGATCCAGACTAACACATCTACCCTTCTGATGTTAATCCCAAGTCTCTGCTACGACTGGGAGATGTGGGTGACCTATAGAAAACACCAGCATTGTCTTTGGAAAATCTGCAACAGAACATGGGGGGATCGATCACCTCAGGAATGTCAACTCCTTTAGAACTGAGATTAGCCAGCATCAGCTGCGGTAGAGTGGGCACTGTGTGCAGATCTCATATATTTTTACCAAAATTCCTGCCTGTCCAACTCGCCAAAGGAGAAAGGAAACAGAGAGGCCAAAAGGAATGGTACAGAGCAGTGTTTCTCAACCTTTTTTTTTAAGCTTCAGAGAAGTAGCCGAGTTACAGACTAACAGGAAAAACTTAAAAACCACATTTAGCACTTTGAAGACTAGCCAAACATGTAGATGGTATCATGAGCTTTCACGGCTTTGCCCGTGAAACCTCATGATACCATCTACATGTTTGGTTAGTCTTTAAAGTGCTACGAGACTATTTTGTTTAAGTTTTTCCTTTTGTTATAAAGTACTTTAAAAAAATTATAAGTACCCACAATGCACCCACCCTTCCCCCAGAGCCAGGCGCACCAGCCCCCCTCCCATCCCAATGCAACTGTAGATACATCTCATTAATCTCTGTATTAATCACTTTCTCATTGCATTTTTTAAGTCCTTTTACATAGACATTATGTATACTTTCATATAGAACACAGAAAATGTGTATGAAGCCTTTTTACATAGAAACCTTGTATCTTATCGATTTTGTACCCTCTTTTGCTTAATGGATTGTCCTGTTGAGTGAACGAGGTGTGAATGGATAAGGCCTAAAAGACCAGCACCTCCCTGCACTTGCAATAGTAGGAGAAGGGTGGGAGCCAGATCCAAGAACAATGAGAAGAACAATGGGACCTGTGAAGTGGGCTCATTGAAAGAAGACTGGACCTATGGACCCCTTGGGAGTCAGCAGCAAGCGCCTGCTTTTGGAAGCCCCCTCTTTGAAGGCCAATGGGGCAGCATTAAGACAACTAACTGCAAATGCACATGGTGACTCTCAAAGATGATGCGTCTGCATGGGATGACTGATGCGGTGGGTCTGCATGAGAGTGAAGACACTATCAATCTAAGGCCTCTTGCAGAGGGACCCCGGCTTTCCTCCTGTCAACATGGGATCATGGAGCTGGCTCCACCCCTCCCGCACCTAACTCACCTGGCCAGTGCAGTTGGGGGGGAGCAACTATTGGCAATAACCAGACATGTGTGTGTGCTCGCGCGCGCTGTATCACAGGCCTACGGTAAGTGTTGACGGCTATTTGTGTGTATTACCAATAAAGATCCTGTGCAGTACTCTTAAGTACAAAACAACCACCCCTCCCCAGAGCCAGGCACCCTCAGTGCTCCCACCCCAATTCAACCCCCCTCCAGAATCAAGTGCCCCCAGCTCTCCTCAACCAATCCCCCTCCCTCAGAGCCAGGCACCACCAGCACCCCCCAACCAAATCCCCCTCCTGCAGAGCCAAGCACCCTCAGTTCCCCCATCCTAGTGCTCTCCCCCCTCCCTCAGAGCCATGAATCCACAGCGCTCCCCCCAATCAAATCCCCGTCCTGCAGAGTCAGGCACCGGATGGGTCAGTTAATCTTACTTTTAAAGTGGCTGCTCCTGCTGCTGGTCGCGCCCGGGGACACCTGCCCGCCCCGCCCCTTCTTCACTACGCCTCTGCCATGTGCTCATGCTGACAGGTTTCTGGCGAAAGAACGTTACTTACCTCGTAACTGTTGTTCTTCGAGACGTGTTGCTCACGTCCATTCCATGGAGGTGTGTGAGTGCAGCGTGCACCTGTTGTCGGAAATCTTCCCCCTAGAAGAACCCATCGGGCCAGCAGGGGAGCCCTCTGGATGGTGCTGTTATACCGGCCAGGATATACCCCAGCTGCCCTCCGCCCCCTTGGCTCCTTCTCACCGGATCACTCCGAAGAAGGGGAGGTGGGTGGGATGTGGAATGGACGTGAGCAGCACATCTCGAAGAACAACAGTTCTTGGTGACTCCAAATCAGAAACCCCAGGCGGCGGGGTCGGAGTTCTACCCTTCCCCTGAATGGAACGGCCCTACCCAAGGCAGCATCCTCCCTTGTCTGATGTGCACGTAGTGATCGGCAAAGGTGTGAACAAAGGACCATGTGGCAGCCCTGCAGATATCTAGGATCAGGACCTGAGCCACAAATCCAGCACCCTGGATCCCTGCAGCCAGGAGCTGCGGCGTAACACCAACCCCGTGGCCATGGCACGTGCAGTCTCATCGGCTCTAAACTCGGGCCGAGAATCCCTGGGGAGCACTTTGGGGAACTTGTCCATGGAGGCTCATATCGGGTCAGGAGAACCTGCTGTTTCGCTGTTCCAGATGCGTCGGCCTTCTTTCCTAACAGGTCCATCTTTTTGGCGCCTCTGTTCTTAGGGGTGGTGCCCCGCCAGCCCTGCCTCATCCTCTGGTTCACCTGTCTGGTAAAAAAATTCAGAAAATACCAGAGCTAAAATGTCTTGGATTTTCCGATTTTTTTCCCGGCCAGGAGGCGAAAACACCAGGTGCTTATTTGGTTCTGCAGGGGAGCTGTCTGCCCTGGAGCAGGGAGACAAAATGGAGGACGGCTGCCAGCAGCCTGTTAAGGCCAAAAATACCTCAAAAGCATTTCTTAAAGGGGTCACACTATTTTTTTTCTCAACAACTTTGGTCTCCTCCTTTTTTTTTTCTAAACAGAATAGTATAACGGTGTCATTCCAGGGGGCTCCTCTGCAGGCCCGACCAGTGCTGCTAGGGGAAACATTTCTGACAACACGTGCACACTGCACGCACACACCTACATGGAATGGGCGTGAGCAATCGCTCAAAGGAGAATGGGACACTTAGCACAGGGGAACAAATGTATAGAAACACATAGGCCAGTTCGGGCCAGGTAGCTGCTAGAAGTGTGCACACAACACAATGTTATGGGCATTCGGTGCATACGAGCAATATTAACGTATCTAATGTGAATCATACCCATTGACCATGCAATATGTGACCTGAGCCCAGCATACGGCAGTGACCATGTCAGAAATAGATTTAACCCCCCGCAAACATTCAGCTGTTTCTAGTGACCCAGATCCAAGGACCCCAGCTCCACTATAGAGCCGAGACACCATCGAGAGCTGTCCCCCCTCTTTCCTGTATCAGCTTTAACAGCAGAGACACATTCTGCGTGGGGCTTCTGTGATGGGAACAAACGCGTCCCCTGCGGATTTGCATTCTGTTCCCCCAGCCTGGGAACTTACCCATTGAGCCTTGAGTGCTCCCTGGAGGCAGAGGGGGGACAAGGACCACGATGAGAAACACTTGAGAGAGAGAAAAATAAATGTGTTTGTAAATGTTATCCAAACAGAAACGAGCAACACAGAGACAGAGACAGAGACAGAGACAGAGACAGAGACATCTCTTGGCCCTTGTACAGGGACCAAATTTTGCTGGATGACTCCATTGTGATTCTAGTGTAAATCCAATGAAGTCCGTTTTTCCATTAATAACTGTTTATACCATAGTAAATGCAGGAACCCCGGCTTTGTGCCACTCCAGCAAGCTGGCTTACCCCGCTACTCGAAATTCCCCTTGTGCACTGGCTCCATGTTATGCCCCCACCCACAAACCCTGGGCACAGCAGCTTCCCAGAGATGAGTGGTAGGGCCGAGATACTTCTATGCTCTGGCTATTGCCAGCTGCTGAATGGTCCCTTGGACCAGGGATGCTTCAGGAGGAATCAGAGAAGGCTTTAGGCTGCTTGCAGGCACCAGACTGATCTGCAGTTATCCCCTGGGATTCAGTGGTTGTGAACGCGGCTGGAAGCATCTTCGACCCATCCAGGCTCTGGTCTCACGGTGAGTCCCTCTGAGCCAGCCCCAGGAATCTGATGGTTAAATCTAAGCATGTTTCAGCAAGCCTGGATGAAGTCTCCATTAGTGCAACTTGAGCAGGGGAGGGAGCAGAGGAAATTGTCTGTCACACCAATGTAGGTGTAAATTCGAGCTCTAGGAGACTTACCTGGGCTTGCTCTGAGCAGCTGGCGTGTGAGAAAGAGAAGTGTGGCCATGTTTGGGCAAGTAACAGGGGAGGCTCCCTGTCCCGACCACATCCCTGTCCAAGGCCACTGGTAGGCACTCAGGGCAGCTAGCCCCCTCCCCCTCTGTTCGGACACTTCTCTGTGTAGCACGCAGCTAGACGAGCGCTAGCCCAGCTGTGTCTTCCCCCGCTGGAGCACACACCTTCCAGCTCTCGTGCAGATGGACACATGGACCCCTCTGGGCTCTCCGGGCCCCACCCCTGAGTCCAGCCCATGGACTTTGTTCCACTCACCCAATGGACGCACGTCCCCGCGGGGTCCCATGGTGGCTCCGACACTCTCAGGAGCGGTTGAGCTCTGAGGGCTCTGAGCTTTGCAGCTTCCTTATTTTGGAGAAATTAGGCAGGAAGCGAAAGTGACTCAAGCCCTTGTTTCAGATCATATCAACCTAGAGTGCCGACACAGCAAAACACTGTCCAGTCTGCCCTGCCCTCCCTCCTGCTGCCTCCCTTATCTTCCAGCCCCATACTCCGTTACTTTGCAGTGAGACCCAATGGGGAAAACCGAGCACAGTGCAGATGGCCCAGCCTCATTTCACTGAATCAGAAATGGAGAGCTGCAGGGGACCTAAGGAGCTCAAACAATCCACCTCCAGGTGCTGAGGCAGGACCAAGCGGACCTAGAACATCCCTGGTAGGTGTGTGCCCAACCTGTTCTTAAAGCCTGCACTGACAGGGACTCCACAACCCCAAAAGAAACCTTTTCTGCAGTTCTGCTACTGAGCCAGTGAGTCTCCATACCTCCCCGACCAGCCTTGCAACTTCGGGTATGTCTACACTACAAAGTTCATTCGAACTAACAGACGTTAGTTCGAATTAACTTTGATAGGCGCTACACACATGAACTTAATTCGAACTAGCGGAGCGCTTAATTCAAACTAGGTAAACCTCATTCTACGAGGACTAACGCCTAGTTCGAATTAACTAGTTCGAATTAAGGGCTGTGTAGCTACTTAATTCGAACTAGTGGGAGGCTAGCCCTCCCCAGCTTTCCCTGGTGGCAACTCTGGGCACCACCAGGGAAACTCTTCTGCCCCCCTCCCGGCCCCGGAGCCCTTAAAGAGGCACTGGCTGGCTACGGTGCCCGTGCCAGGTGCAAGCCTGCCAGCACCCAGCCAGCAGACCCTGCACCTGGCACGGCTCAAGCCAGCCACCCGCTGCCACCCAGCCCTCTGCCTCTTCCCAGGACCAGGCTGGCAGCTCCCGGGAGCCTGCCCGGGTCCTCAAGAAGCGGGCGCTCGCCTGCTCTAGTGCAGACATCGTGGACCTCATCCACGACCTCCGCACTAGGCACAGGAAAGTGGACGTCTAGGGCAGGAGAGCTGCCAGCCTGGCCACCCAGGAGCAGGTTTGCATGAAAATCAAGGTGGTCCAGTGAGACCCCCGACCCTGAGCCCTGAGCTTAGAATGGCCGTTCTGGGTCAGACCAAAGGTCCATCTAGCCCAGTAGCCTGTCTGCCAACAGCGACCAACACCAGCTACCCCGGAGGGGATGGACCAAAGACAATGACCAAGCCATTTGTCTCGTGCCATCCATCTCCAGCCTTCCACAAACAGAGGCCAGGGACACCATTTCGACCCCCTGGCTAATAGCACTCCATGGACCCAACCTCCATGCCTTTATCTCACTTCTCTTTAAACTCTGTTCCAGTTCTAGCCTCCACAGCCTCCTGCAGCAAGGAGTTCCACAGGTTGACTATTTGCTTTGTGAAGAAGAACTTTCTGTTGTTAGTTTGAAGCCTGCTACCCATTCATTTCATTTGGTGTCCTCTAGTCCTTCTATAATGGGAACTAATGAAGAACTTTTCTTTATGCACCCTCTCCATACCACTCATGCTTTTATAGACCTCTATCATATCTCCCCTCTGTCTCCTCTTTTCTAAGCTGAAAAGTGCCAGTCTCTTTAGCCTCTCTTCATATGGGACCTGTTCCAAACCCCTGATAATTTTAGTTGCCCTCCCCTCTCCCACCTTCTCTCTTCCCCTCTCCCACCTCCTTTTCCCAGTCTCCCCGAGTTTTGTACAATAAAGAGAGATTCTATTTTTGAACACACGTGTCCTTTATTTTGTACATCAGGAAGGGGGGCTAGGGAGGGGTAAGTGGAAGGAGGTGAGGGAGGAATGGGGCACGAGCCTCCGATGGGGAGGACTGGGGTGGCTCTGCGGGCTCCTCGGGGTGGAAGCTCTCCTGCAGCCCCCCGAGTGCCCCCCCCAAGATGGCAGCCTGCAGCAAGTGCAGCCGGGCTGATGGCCAAGTGCAGTGATGTGCCAAGTGTGGGCACTCAGGGCACTCCAAGCCAGGACTCCTTTGCAAGTGGGGAACCCCTGAGAACTGTCTGTCCGGAGTGGGGGTCTGGTCCCTTTAAGCACAGCCCTCGGCTAGCGTGAGACAGCATCTCCACACTCTAAGTCCTAATCTGATGCCCTGCCGGCACTGCTTCTGGCCAGCCTTAACCTCGGTTCAGGGTCCACTCAATGTGGACATGCTAGTTCGAATTAGCAAAATGCTAATTCGAACTAGTTTTTAGGTCTAGATGCACTAGTTCGAATTAGCTTAGTTCAAATTAACTAATTCGAATTAAGTTAGTTTGAATTAGTGCTGTAGTGTAGACTCACCCCTCCATGTGGACAAGAGGAAACTAGCAGGTTTCCTTAGTTAGAATAAGAAAATACTTTTGAAATTGTACTGCTTTCGGGCCCCATCCACTAGGCTGGGTGCCTATGAAGGAAATTGCCTCGCTTTGGTATGATTTGCTCTCAACAAATCCATGATGGCTGTTGCTTATCACCTTATCATCCTCAAAGGTTTAATAAATTGGTTCCTTAATTATGCACATCCCTAACTCAACCGGGAGCCGTACAAGAGTGCAGGGAGTCTAGCAGGGAGGCATGTCGCCTGGGCCCAAACCCCTCTTTGGCCAGTAAAGAGGGAAGTAAAGACCCCAAAGGCGATAAACCCCTTTGACAATTTAGAGGCGCTGATGGGTGCTGTGTGCAGGCCAAGGCCTTGGCCCTTTGACCCTTGATCTAATGGGAAGCTCTTGGGGAGGAACTGCCGGGAGAGTCCAGCGGGGAACATCAATGGGCAATGGTGGATCCCGGAAAGTCAGTAAATCTTCCCCTTCCCTCGGCACAGCCGCGAGAGTGTGGTGCGGTCCGGGGCTGATGGGGCGGCGATAGAACGGAATAATCCTAAGGCCAAAAGCCACCCATCCCCAGGGCCTGGTAGCAGGGGCTGCAGGTTTGTATAATTTTTGGTTGTGCCCTGTTAGCCACACCCCTTGACCCACATTAACCACACCCCGTGATCCCTATTAACCACACCCCTGGCCCCCGTTAGCCAGGCCTCTGGAGGTAACATGCTCAGGGCAAGATGGACACATGACCAGAAGTAAAAGGTGTCATGTCACCCCTCTCGAAGGACTTTTCCCACCATCTTCCTACCAACAGGGATTAGTTTGGCCCCCACCAAACCCACCTCATGCAACTATCCTGAAATTGCATTAACCCAATGTGTGTGACATTAACTTGGGGACAGAGAGGCTGGGGGAAGTGTTCCCTCTAAGGCTATGTCTACACTCCCGGCTTCTTGCGCAAATACAGCCGTTCTTGCACGAGAACCCACAGAGCATCCACACTTCCTACCTGCTCTTGCACAAGGAAATTTACAGTACGGCGTGGTAAGAAAGGGCGTCTTCTGCAAGAGCTACGCTCTTTTCTAACAGGTGTAAGCTCTCTTGCTCAAGAAGGCAGTATGGACGCATGGCAGGGATTTCTTGCGCAAGAAACGCCTACGGCTAAAATGGCCATCGGAGCTTTCTTGCGCAAAAGCACAGCTCACCCATTGCAGTGTGGATGTTTTCTTGCGCAAGACTTCTTGCACAAGAACCCGTCAGTGTAGCCATAGCCTAAGAGTTTCCTCCCATGAGCAGAATGAATTTTGTGTTGTTCACCTGTACTGAGTTCATGTGGCTTGTTTGGATGTGCCACTGTTGCACCCAAGTTAGTAAAAAATATTTTATAAACCTTTACTTAATGATACTTTAATAGCCTTACTCTCATGCTTTTCTTTCTTGTAGTAATAAACCTTTAGATGTCAGATTCTAAAGGACTGGCTCAGCGTGATTCGTGAGTAAGGTCCAGAGGATAAATTGACCTGGGATCTGTGGCTGGTTTCTTGGAACTGGACAGAACTTGTTCAGGGTAGGTGAGATTGGGTTCTAAGACCCCCCCACCCGTGTATGAGGTCCGGGACCATCTGGGGCATGGATATTACTGGGGTGGCGGCGGGGTTTTGCTCTTGAGGCTTCAGGCAGGCAGGTGAAGCGCTCTGTGGGACTGGTTTGTGGCCTGTTTGGGAAGGTCTCCAGTCAGGGGGCTGTAAGGAGCCCTGACTTTGAGCAATTCGCCCTTAGCGGACGCCCTCAGCTGTACCCAGAGCGGCCCGGTCTGTCACACCCTCCTTCCTCATGCCCACCCCTTCTTTCAACCCTTCTCCCAGCACCTCCCCCTCCCCCCTCTTGTTCCCAATACCCTTACCCCCACCTCTCCCTGTCCCCCCTCCCACTGACACCTCCCCTCCTGCCCTTTTCCTCATGGTCTCCACTTTGGCCCCCTGGCATTTGTCTCTCCTCCACGCTGTCCCTTGGTGCCTTCCCCTTTTTCTCCTGACCTGCCCCCCTCCCCTCAGCACAAGCCCCTTCCTCTGCCACGGGGGGCGGACTGGCAATCAACATAGGCCCGGGAAATGGGTTGAGAACGGCCCTCCCCATGACATCACTCCTGCGTGCCCCTCCCCCTTTCTCTGCATCCAGGGCCAGCTTTAGGGTTGTGCCGCCCCAAGCAAAAAAATTTTTGGCTGCCCTCCCCCGTCCCCCTTTTTTTGTCCAGGGAGGGTGCGTGCGCAATTGCAGCTTGCACAGCTTGCTGGGGGTGCCCACACAAATGCAGCTTGTGAGGCTTCCTGAGGAGTGGGGCACAGGCTCCGGGAACAAAAAAAGAGGGGGGCGGCCAAAAAATGTTTTTGCTTGCGGCGGCAAAAAACCTAGAGCCGGCCCTGGATGCAGGGAAGGGGGAGGGGCACGCAGGGGTGACGTCATGGGAAGGGCTGTTCTTGAGCCATCTGCATCACTCTCAGGGTATGTCTACACTAGAGCTAATGTAGGCATTCAAAGTTGCAAATGAAACCTGGGATTTAAATATCCTGTGCTTTATTTGCATCTTCCCGTCCAGGCGCCATTTTTAAAGCCCCCTAGTCTGAACTAACTGCCCGCGGCTACACGCAGCAGTCAAACGTTAACTTGAACTAAGTCCTTAGTTCGAGTTAACTGTTACACTCATCCCGTACTGGCCGGGGCCGGGGAATACAAGGCTCCAGGGCCAGGGGGGAGGATGAGCAGCCAGTGGGTTGGGGCCGGGAGAGAGACCCAGCTCCAACTATTGGTGGAGCAGGGCCTCCGGCTCTGAATATTCCTGGAGCATGGGCACCACGAGCCCATATAGCTCGCCGCCTATGCCTGGTAGCGCTTCTGTAGCGCAAAATCTCTGAGGTGATGGAATGTCCAGGGGCCGTTCCAGCGGGAAAAACCGGTTCCAGCCAGTAAGAACCAGCTCAGCTCAGCTCGGCCTTCTCTAGCTGCTGACAGGCCCTCTGCTCAAAATGGCGTTCACTGACTCCATCTTCAATGGCTTTCACAAACAATCATGAGAATCATGCTTAACTAAACACTTAAATACAAACCCTGCTGCTTTTCCCTGATCATATGTTAAACAGTCCCAGACCCAGACTCTGAACCAGGCAGCTGGGAACACCCACTATTCACACCTCTAATTTCAGAAAACTGACCATTAATTCTTACCCTCAGCTTCCTATCTTTTAACTTGTTCTGGATCCAGGAGAGGACCTTCTCTTTCGCCCCACGACAGCTTACTTGGCTTACAAGCCTTTAGTAAAAGAGCTTGCCAAAGCTTTTCAGAAAATCTAAGCATGTTAGATCCACTTGAACACCTTTGTCCACATTCTTCTTGGGCCTCTCAAAGAATTCTGCTGGATTGGTGAGGCCTGTTTTCCATTTACAGAAACTAGGTTGACGATTCCCCCCAACAAATCATTTTCCCGGGTGTCTCTGACAATTCTGTTTTTAGTGTCATTTCAACCAGTGTGATTGGTACTGAAATCAGGTTTACTGGCCTGTGATTGTCTTAGATATCCCGAGAGAGCCACGACCTTTGCACCCAGCAGGCAAGATACCACGTGGTACTTTTGGTCATCGCAAACCCAGGTGTCTGTTTCTAATGATCAACCCCCCATTACTGACACCTGTCTCTGCCTAATAACTGGAGTTCCCCTCCCCAGAGAGGCATCCTCAGCATGAGAGGATACCGCAGCAGCATCTGGAAAGAGGGTTCCAGCTATGGGCTTGTTTCCTGTTGTTCTAGCACAGATGCTGTCAGACCAGGGTGGGACCATTCCACTGTGTCCTTGGAACCTGCCAACTGTCCCCTGACATTTCTCATACCACAAACCAATGAGGGATTCAAAGGTGATTGTCGGCAGAGGGGAACTTAACCTGAGCCAAAACAACAGCAATGGCAGCAGCACTGCAAACACCAACGTTCAGCTTACCATGCAGGGACAAACCGAGGGACTCTGGCTCCTGAGGGGTGTTTCCGGATCAGGATCTAACTTCAAAATGGCCGTGTAATAAGTGCCTGAACACTGACACTTAGCTAGGAAACACAAAGGCGGCTGTCAACCAGTATCTCAAACCCCACAGGGCATATAAAAAGCAGACGGGATCTTTTCAGGGAAAAAGGCAATGCGATTTGTTTATTGAGAATATAACATAAAAAGCAGCATTTGCACCCACACCCCCAACCCACCCCCTCACATCCCACTCCTGCCTGTAGCTTGGACCAATGTCATGGCCAGCAGGGAAGCAGGGTTCTGTCGCTCACGATCTGATGCTCTGAGGCTTTGCACGACAGACCCCAATGCAAGACACCTCATCTGTTATAGAATTCCTTCTCAGACATGCTTGCGAGTTTTGCTGCGTTGTGCTGGGATCAGTTACTTGGCAATAAAGGGTTAGCTCCAGATTGCTTTCATTGTCACTGCACCAGCATCTTGGGGCTCTTTCTGTCACGTTCTGGTTTCGGTGGGATCTTCTGGGGTGCTTGCCTCAGCTTCAGGGTCACCAATCGGCCCTTCATTAGTCATCAGGTAAAACGGGCCCATATTTCTGAGTAAGCAGGTTCTGAATCAATGCTTCAAATGCAGCCAGTTGGAAGGGGAAGGAAATCCTGGGTGTGGTCATGCTCACTCAGTGGTTTAGCCCTGTAAGGTGTTCAAATGTTGTCATGTAAATACAATTCATGCTGGAATGGGAGAGAGATCCTGGGTGTGCTTGTGTAAATCCAGTTCAGTCAGTGCTACAGGCCTGATGGATGCTCAGTTGTTAGAACGGAATTTTGCCTGTTGTCACTAATTTGACTGTTGTGGGGTCACAAACCATGTTAACCCTAAATGGAGGATTTGTAAAATATGATGCCAGTGCTTACAGGAGAGACACTGTCGTTGTACAGAATCTCGGATGGACAAGTCTTTCCCCTCCAGACTCAAGTGGATTGGATGGGGGGGGGGGGGGAGAAGAGAGCAGAGCTCTGAACCAGCAGGCTACATGCCCTCCAGGCATGATCTGTAAGACTGGTTCAGCCGGTTTCCCTTTCCCTCTCCTCAACCACTAGGCCTTGTAGTGTCCCAGGGAAGATCCCCTTGTGGGGATTCCTTCCCCTGAGATTCTACTCTGAAGACCCACTAACAAAATTATCCAAAGCACGGGACTTGGTGATGGAGGTCTCCCACTATCCAGACATCTGTTGGGAAAACACAGCACGGCACAAATTATCCAGCAAGTTCTTGGAATGTTCTGGAGACCTTTTTTAAAAAGTTTCAGAAGGTGGAGAAAGCAGGAGGCTGTTCTTGAATTATTTAAAAATCACAAAGGAATCCTTCCAAAAGAGGAAACTACATCAAAGTACAAAGGATGGAGATAGGCCAATAGCACAAGAATATAGGGGTAAAGTTAGACAGGCCAAGGCACAAAATGAGCTCCAACTGGCTGGAGACATAAAGGGCGACAAAAAAAAACATTCTAGAAATACATTAGAAGTGAGAGGAAGCCCGAGGAAAGGGTCAGTCCGTTTTTCAGTGAAGAGGAAAACACGAAAACAAAAAATGTGGAAATGGCAGGGCCTGATGAAATGCATCCCAGAATGCTCAAGGAGCTGATTGAGGAGATAGCTGATGGGGGAGCCGCTAGTGGGTGCTGGGCACTCAACAGGTTGTTCCCAGTAGGTGGACCAGCCCCCGATCACTCATGGAGTCCGTGTCTATTGCTGGATTTCCCAGATGAATGCTCGGTTCTTTCCCCCTTTCTATTAAAAGTTCCCTTTGTTATACACAGACTCAGGGCTTGCAGCGGGGGGAGCGTGTTGCCTCTTGGAGGCATCTGGGTTGGTGTTAAGTTTTACCACATTAGTGGCTGGGGGCTCCAGCCAGTTCTGGTCCACACTGGACCCCGAGGGATTGACCCTGAGCCTGGCTGCTGCCGATTCCACATGGCAGCAGGATTCCACCTGGCCAGAAAAGCAGGGAGATGAAGAGAGATACCAAGGGCATGGAGCTCGTTCTGTGCAAACAGGCGGGTTTTCCCAGGGAGGCGACACACAAAGCCCTGGGAAACTCTCCATGGTGCTGACTGCTCGAGGGGATGGGTCGTCTGCACTCACAAGGCTTCCGTCCCAGGGGACGCTGGGAGATATTCAGATCATTACACTGCCAGAGCCAGCACCCGCCTGCCCCAAGCAAGTGATCCCTGGAACTCTCCAGAGAACCCAGGGAAGAGGCCACGGGGGCATGGGAAAGGCCATTCTGTGCTGTGCCTAGGATGGGGGACGCCCCTGGAGAGAGACCAAGGACGTGCCCAGATGGCTCATAACAAATCGCGGGTCTCTCACAGGGCAAAGCACCTGTACAGCAAAGCTAGAGGGGACGGTGTCGCAGGCAGGTGTAGGAGCAAACCAGAGGATCTCTTACCGCCTTGGTGCTGGTGGTGGGGACAGTCGACATGGAGAGATCGTCTGTCTGAGATTTCCGGCCGGGTGGTCGGAATCCCCTGATCCATCTCCTGTACTCCTCTCTCACCTGGGAGTCAAGGACACGGTCACTGCACCGCGTAAGGAACTCTGACGAGATCAGACATGGCTGCCGTGGGGCCGGTGAAGGAGCTGGGTGGGCGCTGATGGGCCATGGGCCTTACCTGGCGATTGAGGAGACAGTGCACCAGGAAGATGAAGGCTCCCTGCAGGCTGTTGATGATGGTGAATAAATACGCCATGAGCGTGGCTGCTGGGCCGACTTGGAGAAGACCAAGGCACCAGGTGCAGCCCAGAATGAAGAGCTGGGCGATGGCTTTAAAGGTCATTAGTCTGGAGAAAGGCAGATAGAGCCCGTTACACAAACCCTGTGGGAAGCTGTGAGGGGGTTCACTCACCACCACAGCACCCCCTGCCGTCTGTCCTAGGAATTAGCTCCTTCTGCTGACAGGATACCTTCCCTCAGGTGGTGTTTCCCCTCTTTCCTCCAGGCCACGGTGTTCTCTTAAGGACACTGCCCTCCGGCAGTGCCCACATCAGTCTCCGGGGGTTGTTGTTTCTTCAGCGGGCCATTCTTCAGGCCCTGCAGTCTGGGTGTTTGCTTGGCCAGAGCTCCCCTAGCCCTGCCCTAGCTCCAGGGAGCCTGCTGCTCCCCCAGCAGTGAGGCTCTGGCTGCTCTCCCTGGGAACAGCAGCCCATCCTCTTATATAGCTCCCAGCTGGGCCCTAATCAACTAATGCAGCCTCAGCTGGGGCTAAACTCCCAGGACCTGCTCCAGGCTGGAGTTTGCCGTTAAAGGGCCAGTGCAGGGCGAACGCCCTGTCACAGGAGCCTCAGGGTCAGCAGGGTCTGGCCAGAGTGGGGTGGAGCTACCGGCCCTGCTTTCCTGTGTGGGACGGGGTTACTGTCAATGCGAACACAATGGGACTCGTTCCCATGGATCCTAGATACGCTGCCCCTCTCCTGCAGTCCCTCGCTCCCTCTCCATGCCCAGGAACATCCAAACCAAGACGCCTGACCCTCCACGACTGCTCCGATGCCTTCTCACCTGTGGCCTCTGAGGGTGGACACATCCGCATTGAGGGAGGACAGACTGCTTCTCAGGATCCACAGGGTCAGGGCAAAGAACGTCACATTTATCTGTGGGCAGCAGGAAATGTTTCCTGTGAAATGTCCCGTCCGGGGCCGGTCAGTCCAGCTCAGTCAGAGAACGATCCCAGGGGACCGAGCCGAATGCTGCAGAACTGGGATGGGACATGGCCTGGGGGAATCATCCCCCTCCTGTAAGGTCCCCAGCAGCGCTCGGTCTCTCCCTACACTCGTAGCTGATGGCAGAGCCAGGGCTGGGATGGATCAATA
This sequence comes from Pelodiscus sinensis, assembly GCF_049634645.1. Lineage (NCBI taxonomy): Eukaryota > Metazoa > Chordata > Testudines > Trionychidae > Pelodiscus > Pelodiscus sinensis. Next base: position 13,495,579 of record NC_134729.1, on the reverse strand, counting down.
GGATCACAGGGGCCAGATTCTGCTCAGAGTTCAATATGGAGCCACTCCAGTGGAGTAAATAGGGTTCACACTGGTGTAACTGAGCAGGATTTGGCTCAAAGAGCCCAGATCTTGCCTCTAGAATATTGCCTGAACTTTCCAGCTGTAAAAATTCCTGTTCCCTCGACCCATCCTACTTCCCCACGGGCTAGGGAAGAATATTTAGGGACATCTGTTTCCCGCCTCCCCCCCCCCCGCTCACACATAATCACGGTATGGTGCAGCCCTCTCCCTTCCCCATTCCTTGGGCCATTAGCTAGACTGGACCAGACTTTCTGTCTCTTGGTCAAGCTCCTGCTGACGTCCCCGGCAGCTGTGCCCGAGTAAAGGCTGTGGGCTGGGGACAGGGCACAGGGACGGATCCCGCGACCGGCCAAAGCGGATGAACCAGGTGGCTCCTAACTGGGTCTTTCCTTGTGTTTTATGGACACACCTTCTCCTCCCTGCTTCCTGAAATCAGTGGGGCTGCCAAGGTGGGAGAAGGGGGCTGGGGTTCTGTGAGGTACCCACCAGGATTATGGCACAGACTGGCCCCAGGAAACTCCAGCGAAAGCCTCTGTCCAGGCTGAGCCAGCAGCTACAGGCAGGGAGGAAGACGCGCATTACCCCCCACGTGAGAGCGTAGGGGCAGGAATGTGATCACTGCCCTGCGAGCGACGGGTGTCACAGGGCATCTCCTCCCACCCACACAGTGGATCTCAGCCAGCCTGTGCCATTGGGACCCCCTTGCAGGCCAAGAGGTTCTGCCTACCCCAACCCCATCAACGAGAGCCTCCCCCACTGCCTGTCAACCCCACCTCTTCATGGGGAGCCAAGGGGGCAGCAAATGTAAATCAGCCTCTCTGCACTGGAGCAAGCAACGTGACACTGATTTACACCAGCAGGGGGTCTAGCCTGGGATCCCTAGAACACGCCCCACCCTCCTTTAGTGGAGTTGCTTGCTTTAGAGGGGAGACCCTCAGGGATTTGCCGACGGTACAGAGGTGCGTTTCTCCCCAGCACCACAAACTCAGCCTGGACCTTCCAAGATTGTTCTGCAGCGTCAGTGGGGTGAGGACTGGAGCTGCCTGGCACGTGGGCAACTTGGCTACTGTGCTGGGAGTGGCTTAGTGTTCCTGGGGCGGAGGGAGGGCCCCAGGGGGACAGCTCCCAAGCAGGATGAGCAGGGCAATGCAGGCTACGGACACGGAGGCCACGTCCTAGCTCCCCTTCGCGGTGGGCGCTGCACTTACTGGTCGGAAGTTCCGTAGCCTTTAGGATTCACTGCAGCAGAAATAGCCACGATCAGGGCTGGGAATCCGTAGCCAAACGGGTACATGTGTCTCTTCTTGAACCGGCTGGCACTGGTGTAATTCACCACCTTCAGGTTCCTGACTGTGAGGAAGAGGTGCAGCCCCTCCAGGAACATCCAGGTGAAGCAGGCCAGGAGGAGGTAGTGTAGGAGTCCGGCAATTACTGCACAAGCCACAGAGACACTGTAGCTGGAATGGGAATGGCTGGACATGGGGGAGACCTGCATGGGGGACACATCAGGATTCATGTTAACACAGCTCACCAGTTACAGCGCTGCAGAGCCGGCAGGTTCCTTAGTCTAGGGGAGGGCTGCACACTGCAGATGCAGGAAGGCAGCAGAGATTATTGGCTGGAGCAGCAGAGCAGGGCTCAGGGGAGCCAGGTTCTGTTCCTGACTCTGCCGCACAGCCCTCATTTTTTTAGGAATGCAGGATCTGTTGAAAAAGGGTTTATTTTTTGACAGATCCGCGTTTACACTGCTGCTTTGTGTTGACAAAGCTCCATGTCGAAAAAAAACAGTGGCCATGTTTATGCTACTGAGGCGTGGGATATTTAAATCCCGGCTTCATTAGCAATTTCAATGTGCCTAATCTGCATCCCTCTGTCGACATAGCCTGGGATGGGACTGATCCAATTCCTGGAGACAGTGAGACTGAGGCTCCTGTGCCCAGTGTAAAGGAGCCTCACAGGGAGTGGGAACGCCCCCCCGGAATCCCGCCTGTGTCCTGCACACCCAGAACCCAGGGAGCCCCGGGGGTTCACAGCCGCACACCCCAGCCCTGCTGCGAGAGCAGGGGCCGATCGGGGGGAATGGGACCGTACCCCCTGGCTGCTGAGGAAGAGCAGGTCGGCCAGGAAGAGGCAGAGGCAGAGCTGCAGGTGGAGGGCGGTGCTGACGTTCCAGAGGGAGCGGCACAGGAGGAAGGTGAGGATGGCGAGGAGGAGGCACAGCAGGGAGAGACTCAGGCCCACGTAGGTGAGGATGGTCAGTGGGCGACTCTCCTGTAACACAGCAAAGGAGAATCCCCATTAGCCAGCCCAGCCCTTGGGTCCCACTCAGCCTTTTCCCCACAAAGCCTCCGTCTCTCCCGGGGCAGCTTTGCCAAGCTCAGGCTGAGCGCGGAGCTCGGGGTCCAGCCCGGGGAGCCGAGTCTCAAGGGGAGATACCGTTGCTGCGCTGGGAGCCATTAGGATGGCGAAGCTGGAGAGATGGTCGCAGCTGCAGGTCGTGTGGGTGCTGTTCACGTGCAGGGTGGTGCACCCGTCTGGAGACCAGCTCCCTTTGCCATCCTCAAACTCCCAGTAGACGCAGAGAGCCACTTCCTGCTCCTTTCTGGGCTGGAAACACGACAGAACCCTCCTTACGGGAGCACAGACAGTCGTTTCTGTGATCACGTGTCTATCACATCCGAGCCACCTTCAGCTCTACGGCTCTCCCCACATGGCCCCCAGTGCTCCCTAAACACCTTGCAGTGACCGGGGAGAGAGAATGCGGCTCCTGCCACTCCCAGAGCACAGGCCCTGCTCCTGGAGCCAAAGGGAAATCCTTGCCAGCCGTGAGCTGTGGAAGGCGTGTGGCACAAGGCTGAGCAGCTCTGGCTGCATCCAACAGAGGGCGGTGCGGCGTGCACACAGGCGCACTAACCATTTCGCTACCGTGCCGAAGAGTTTCACCCCACTGCCCTGAGCCCACTGGCTCTAGAAAGAGGCTTTATTCCGCCTCAGGGTGAGCCAAGCGGTGCGGTTCCCCCAGGGCACTTTGCACGGCCACCGTGCGACCCCTGGTATCCTCCTCCAGTCAAACAGCTCCAGCGCCTCAGGAATAAGGAGGCTTCAGTTTCTCCAGCCATTGGGAGGCAGAAAGGCAGCACCATCCCAATGCCCGGCAGGAGATGGAGCCTTCTCTATGCCCCTGTGGAGGCCCCGACATGGAGCAGAGCGAGGGGATTTCCCTCCACGCACCTGTTGATGTCGCAAGGTGAAGTTTGCAGGTCTGGAGAGGCAAACGTGTCCCCCATCTCCGACAGCTCCGCTCACCACCCTGGAGCCGAGGTGACTCTTCTCCAGCATCCCCCCAGCCCACAGACTGCCCGAGCTGGAGTGCAGGGAGTGCAGGGTGGAGTGCAGGGAGGAGTGCAGGGAGTAGTAGGCAATAAAAGCAGCAGCAGCCCCCAAGCCTGCTGGGAGAGGAGACAATCTCATGCTGTGGGGATGACCCAGGCAGGTGCCCAGTGGTCACAGGGAGCCTGTAGCAGAGCTGGGAATGGAACCCAGGAGCCCTGGTCACAACTCGTTCAGTTTAGCCACTGGACTACGCTACCCCCTCCCTCACAGCCCCCAGGAATGCCCCCGGCTGGCAGTGTGTTGCTGCAGGAAGCCGAGATGAAGATGTGGTTTTTCTCAGCAGGACCCAGAGGGGGGCTGGCCAGAGACGAGTTTCCCATGGGGCTGGAGGATTAGAAGTGCTGAAAATGGAGCTGAGGGTACCTGTTACCCCACCAACCCACATTCCTATGTGAGGGTCTAGCTATGCTGGAGCATCCCAGCCCCTTCCAGTCTCTGGTCTCTCTTCATACCAGAGACCCTCCCCTGAACCATCTCCCCTCTGTGCCTCCCACCCCTCACTGCTTGGGCTCCACGTGGGACACCCAGGAACGCAGGCTCACTCCATGCCACTCTAGGTGAAAGTCAACGTCGACGCAAATGGAGTAAAAATTGTAAATGAACCAAACTGTTCCTTAGAATCGTTATGGTTACTAATGTCATCATATATATAGTATCCCAGTGTCTGTGAGTCTCTAACTCCGAAATGCTGGCTGTTCCCTCTGGGTGTCTCGTGCTGCATGGGGAGTGCGGGGCCCAAACGGCCGCTTGCTCCCCCGCGGCGGCCTGGCTAAGCGGCGCAGAAGTCAGCCGAGTGCCACGGTGGAAGGCAAAGAGAGTCGGGGCGGTGACGTGCGGGGTGACAGTGGCTCCAGGCCCTGCCCCCTGGCCATGAACATCACTGCGCCGCCCTCCTTCGCCTCCCGCAGTGGCGCTCGGCTGACTTCTGAGCTGCTCAGCCAGGCCGCCACATGGGAGCAAGTGGCGCAAGCGACCGTTTGGGCTCCATGCTCCCCATGCAGCATGGGGAGTGCGGAACCCAAACGGCCATTTGGGCTCCGCAGTCCCCAGAGTGAGAGGCGGGGGGGGGGGGATAAGAGAAAGAGAGACAGAGAGAGAGGCAGGAGGTGGAGGAGAGCTAAGAGAGAGAGAGGGGAAGGCAATAGGAGGAGGAGGAGAGAGAGAGAGAGCACGTGGAGGATCAGGAGAGAAGACCAACATGGAGAGATTTGAAAATCCCAACTTATGACGGGCTAATTGGCTAGTACACTAATAACAGGAATACAGCAGGAGAGAAGTTTTACCTTAATCTTTATATTCATGCCCATCTGTCTGAAATGAGCTATATCAAATATTTGCATATTCTTTATATGTACTAGCCAACTAGCCCGTCATAAGACGGGATTTTCAGGTCTCATCTCTCTCACACTCTCACTCTCTCTCTTTCTCTCTCCTCCTACTGCCTTCCCCCCCTCAGCTCTCCTCTGCCTCCTGCCTCTCTCTCCATCTCTTTCTTTCTCTTCTCCCCCTCCTGCCTCTCACTCTCCCTTTCTCTTCTCCTCCTCCTCCTGCCCCTCTCTCCGCTCCATCTCTCCCTGCCCCCCTTCCCCTTCCCTCCCACCGTGGCGCTCGGCTGAGTGTTGCCGCAAGGAAGGGGGGTGGGGCGGTGACATACACGGCCAGGGGGAGGGGCCATGTACGTCACCGCCCCGCCCCCGTTCCGCTCCCACTGCAGGCGAGCCCAAGCGGCCCCTTGTGCTGCTGGCTCCCCCGGCAGCCCAGCTGAGGGGCGCAGCACTCAGTTGAGTGCCACAGCAGGAGGGGAAGGGGAGGTGGTGACGCACAGAAACTGGGCTACTATATATATGATATGCAACCACACTTAACTTGGGGCTATCAGCATGTGCTGTGAGTATCATTGTGGCCCCTGGGGCTTCCAAAGCTGAGTAGCCCTGCCTTAAATGTCTGCTTCTTGGCAAAGCTGTTCTGGAATCCACAAGGGGAGAGACAATTCCTGATTTAGTCCCAAATGGAGTACGCAATCTGGTCCACTAGCTGGACCGCTTGGAAATAGTGACCACAGTGACAGAAGTAAGATAAGGTCATTGTGGAGATACTAAATGAATCCTTTGCATCACTCTTTATGGCTGAGGATGGGAGGGAGATTGCCAACCTGAGCCATTTTTTTAGGTGACAAATCTGAGGAATAGTCCCAGATTGAGGTGTCCTTGGAGAAGGTTTGGGAACAAATTGATAAACTAAAGAGGAACAAACACCAAAATTATTTGGAATTCACCCAAGACTTCTGAAAGAATTTAAACGTGAAATTACAGAAATGTTAATTGTGATTTGTAACCTGCCCTTTAAATCATCTTCTGTTCCAATGACTGGAAGATACCTAATGTTACCCCAATATTTAAAAAGGGCTCTAGAAGTGATCCTGACAATTACAGACTGGCAAATCTAATGTCAGAAAAGGGCAAAGTAGTTGAAACTATAACAGAGAACAGAATTGTCAGAGACATCGATGAACAGAATTTTCTGACAAAATGATTTCTGTAAAGGGAAATCATGTTTTACTAATCTACTAGAGTTCTTTGAGGGGGTCAACAAGCATGTGGACCAAACGATCCAATACATATATTGTACTTAGATTTCCAGAAAGCCTTTGACAGGGTCCATCATTAAAGTCTCTTAAGTAAAGTAAGTTAGTTCTCACAATAGAGAGAAGTAACTGGTGGTGTCCCACATGGCCCTGTACTGGGACCAGTCCTACTCAACATATTTATAAATGATTTGGAAAATGGGTAAACAGTGAGGTGGCAAAATTTGCAGATGACACTAAACTGCTCAAGAAAGTGAATTCCAAAGCAGACTGTGAAGAGCTTCAAATGGATCTCACACAACTCTATGACTGGGCAAGAAAATGGAAAATGAATTCTAATGTTGATAAATGCAAAGTAAAGCAGATCGGAAAACATAATCCCAACTGTACGTACAAAATGATGGGGACTAAATTAACAATTGCAACTCAATAAAGCTGCCGAATGAAGAGAGATTAAAAAGACAAAGGGGGATATGAGAGACGTCTATGAGAGAAATCATGACTGGGCTGGAGAAAGTGAATAAAGAAAAGTTATTTACTTCCTCCCATAACATAAGAACTAGGGAATCACCAAATGAAATTAATTAGGTAGCAGATTTAAATGAAAAGAAAGCACTTCTTCACGCAACGCACAGTCAACCTGTGGAACTCCTTGCCAGAGGACGTTGTGAAGACCTGGACTTTAACAGGGTTCAAAAAAGAACACGATAAATTCATCTAGGCCAGGTCCATCAATGGCGATTAGCCAGGCTGGGCAGGGAGGGTGTCCCTGGGCTCTCTTTGTCAGAGGCTGGGAATAGGTGACACAGGAGGGATCATTTGATGCTTCCCTGTTCTATTCATTCCTTCTGGGGCACCTGGCACTGGCCACTGTGTGTAGACAGGACACTGGGCTGGATGGGCCTTTGGTCTGACCCAGTTTGGCGACACTGATGTTGTTTATGTTCTTTTGCCCCACTGCCTGAGATGCACAAGCCAGCAAGGAGCACTCCAGTGCTAGAGACAGAGACCAAGGCCCGGAACTGGGGACCAAAGAGGACGGAAGGAGGAATGGGGGATTCTTGCGGTTCGGTGGCTGGATATTGCACTGGGCCGCAGTTTGGGCCCTGGGTGTCTCCATCCCTGGTACCTTGCGTGGCTGCGTGGGTGACCGTAGTGCAGTGCACTTCCATCGTCTCCCCTTGTGCGCTCAGCCGGAAGACCTCACTGTGCTGGCTGCAGTTCCCTGTGATCACCCGCGTCTCGATAGCTGGAAGAGACCAGGGAGGGGGTGAATGACAGAGCCCCTCGCTGTGAAACCCCTTCCCTGAGAATCCGTCTTTCCTGGGCCAGATCCACACACCCCTTAGTCCACTAGGATCTGGGGGGGTTCACAGCTATTGCATGCTTCGGGGAAGATTAGAGCCCCTCAAGTTCCATTGATCACTCCCCCATATCCCCTTCCCCCCACTCTGCCTCTGTCTCCCTGGGGCTTCTTCCTCCCCAGCAGGGGGAATTGTGGGCATTAGGGGAGGCACCTGGCTCAGCATGGCAGCCCCTAGCGGTGGTATGCCAAGTGCTGCATAGATACCCTTCTCGGGCATTGCGCTTGCTCCCGGCTGCACAGGAGGGGCCGGGTTCTCTGCCCTGGCCAGGGGCCGTGCTGTTCTGGGTCTGTATTGAACACAGGAGCACACCCACAAAGCCACATCGGCTCCTACCTTCCCGGGGATTTGGGGTACCGGGTATATCCCCGTAGCTCATGGCAGCCAGCAGGGGGCGCTGAGAGCCACACGTCCCCTCTCACCCATAGACTCTGTGCTCATGTTCTGTGTTGCCTGCCCCGGAGACCGGAGCGCAGCGGCCAGCGCAACCCGTTCCACGCTCTGCAGCAGGACGGTCACTGCCAACGCCACCTCCCCCTCACCAATGCTGGACCCGAGGGAGATGCGGTTCAGGAAGGAGTTGAAAGAGCGAGTGGTTTCCTGGGGACAGGAAAGGAAAGGACTTGGGAGTGAGGAGTGCGAGGATTCAGGTGCCATGTCCCGTGGGCTCCCAGGGACATTGGATGTTATAGCCTGTCCCAGCTTAGGGGCTGCAGAGCTCTCAGAGGGGGAGCCCCTCTTCTTCAGCCCCACTCCCCCACCCTCCATGCCCAGGCACAATATTGGCACAAGCCCCCTGCTGCCTGGGTCATCCCAACCCTGCACCCTACAGCTGCTCAGAAATTGACAGCAGAGCGAGAGTGGAGCCCAGATCCTGGTGCTTAAAAACCCAGGCCACTGACTGATGGGCTGAAGGGGAATCCCCACTGTCGGTTAGCAGTATAGCACCTCTGATGCACAACAGCAGCACCGCACACTGGAGGGTTTATGTGGGTGGATAAACATAAACATGCACTCACACCACTAAATAATACACACACACAGTCACACAACTAGAGGGAATGCACAGGCACAGGCCAGCGTGCACATACACATGAAGCACACACATGCACACACACACCTCTAGAGTGCACACGTACATGCATGCATAAGCACACACCTCACTAGAAAGCCTGTACATTAGGGATATCAACATGTAGTCGACTACACAATAAACCGATAAGCACAGGCTTATCAGTTAATCCTACTGACTATATGCACTGTGACCCCCCCCCCCCCCGCCCTTCTGTATCAGGCAGCAGCGCAGCGGTTGGAGGGAGCTGGCAGGAACAGTGAGGCGGCTTTTAAACCGGCCCTCCATGTTTGCGGGCGTCTGTGAAGCCACGGTGGGGGCAGAAAGAAGCTGACACTTGGAAGCAGCAGGCTTTGAAGCTGGCTCCCTGCGAGAACCGGCTCCTGCAGAGTCACCTGGGCTCCGCTCCGCTGATTCTTATACAGAGGCCGTGTGCGGGGGGGCAGGCACCCGCCGGCTCCCACCTGCCTCCTTGCCAAAATGTCAAGTGATTACACATTTACACAAGTACCTGATAGTTAACGTTCCTAATGCATATGAGTGCGCGCGCACACACACACACACACACACACACACATTATAGGATGTGTGCTCCCTCCCCCCAGCAGTGGAGGGCACAGATCTATTCTGAAGAGTGTCTCAGTGTCTCTCTCACCCCAGGAAACCCCTAAACCGGCCCAGCAGCACGCAGGGCTCTGGGGCGCACACAGGGGCACTAGCTGGCAGAGCGCAGCCAAGGGGCGGAGTCTCTCACCTCCAGGGATAATGTCACATTTCCCTCTCCACACTCAGACTTCAAAACCCTTAAGGTCGAATTGAGGAAAGAGCAGAATCCGCTGCTGCTGCCGCGCAGCTCTCCCTGCGGAAAGACCCAGGCAGAGGGTGAGTTCTGTGCTGGAGGGGACCCACACTGCAATTTTGCTCATGCAGGGGCCTGAGTCTGTCACCACAGTTGTGTGACTAAAGCTTTGCTCTCAGACTCGCCCAGCACACATACCATGGTGCTGTTCCCACAGCCAGAGGCTGACGCGGAGAAAGGGACAGTGTCTAGGAGCAGCTGGGATACATCAGGGCTCAGCACTGCAGAAAGCAGCCAGAGAGCGACACCCTGGCACCTGCCTTGTGCAGATGACGTAGCGCTCCCGGGGGAGAGGAAAGAGGAAGTGAATGAAGATTTAGAGACACATGGAGGTGAGTATGTGAGTGAAAGGGCATGAAAATCGGCAGATGAAATCACACATACATGCTCTGTGGATTCAATACTCTCCTTCAGAAAGACTTCAGGACTGTACATTTGGGTCCTGTCACTAGCAAAGCTATAGACGTTTTAGAACGGGCTAGAGCAATATATTTGAAAACACCTTAAGGTGATAAGTAACAGTCAGCATGGATCTATCAAGAACAAGTTGTGTCAAGCCAACCTGATAGCTTTCGTCGATAGGATATAACAAGCGTTGAGGATGGCAGAAAGAAGTACACGCGGTGTATGTTGACTTTAGTAAGGCTTTTCACACTGTCTCCTGGGACCTTCTCATAAACAAACTAAGGAAATTAAATTTAGATGGAGCTACTAGAAGGTGGGTGCATAACTGGCTGGATAAGAGTTCCAGAGTGTAGCTAGCAGGGGTTCACAGCCAAGCTGGAAGGGCATACTGAGTGAGTTAGGTCGGTAGGGATCAGTTCTGGGACCAGTTCTGTTCAGTATCTTCATTGATGATTCATTGATGATGTAGATAATGCACAGAGAGTGCACTTGCAAAGGCTGTGGACAATAACAAGTTAGGAGGGGCTGCAAGTGTTTTCGCTGATAGGATTATCATTCAAAATTATTTGGGCAAACTGGAGAAATGGTCTGAAGTAAATGGGATGAAATTCAATAAGGACAAATCCAAAGTGCTCCACGTAGCAAGGGACGATCAGCTGCCCATATATACCAAACAGGAAATTCCTACCTAGGAAGGGGTATTGTAGAAAGAGGTCTAGGGGACATAGTGGATCACAAGCTAAATATGAGCTAGCAATGTAACACTGGTGCAAAAGAGAAAAAAGAAAACACCATTCTGGGCTGTATTAGCAGGAGTGTTGGGAGCAAGACACAAGACAAAAGAAAGACATTTTCTTCTGCTCTGCTCCATACTTATTAGGCCTCACCTGGAGCACTGTGTCCAGTTCTGGATCCCACATCTCGGGAAAGATGTGAACAAATTATTGAAAGTTGAGGTGAGAGCAAGAAAAATGAATAAAGATCTAGAAAACATGACCTATCAGGGAAGACTGAAGAAATTTAGTCTGGAGAAGAGAAGATTGAGAGGGGACAGGATATGAGTTTTCAGGTTCATAAAAGATTAGACAGACACCAGTCAGGGAAAGCTGAGATAATACCTAGTGTTGCCATGGTTGGGGGGACTGGACTACCAACAGCAAAGGTATTTCTCTGGGAATTTCCATAGCGGTGGGGCAAAACACAGGGCAGAATCCCCGACAAATGGATTCAAACGTACCTGTGGAGAGCGACTCCTGCACGTCTCTGTTATTCCCTTGAACTTGGTGCTGCAGTTCATGCTGGGCACTTGGAGCAAGGGGGAGGGAGGAGCAGACGTTAGAACTTTCCCTTCACATTTTCATATCAACTCGCTCCTGCCTGGGGAGAAATCCCCGTCTGCTCCCAGTCAATAGTTTCACATGCGGCTCCTACAGATCTCCCACCCTCCCTCCCCCTCTCACTCTGCCTCTCCCCTGCATTCACACTGAGTTTGAGGCGTCCATGGAGGGGATGGGATGATGGGACTCCCTCCGATGGCAGGTGGCCCGTTGCCAATGGCCAGTAGCAAACCCCCCAATGGCTGGAGATGGGACACTCAACGGGGAGGGCTCTGAGCTACCCGGATCGTTGCCAGGCAGGTCTTGCCCACGTGCTCAGCGTCTAACTGCTGGGCCGTATTTGGGGTCGGGAAGGAATTTTCCCTCAGCTCAGACTGGCAGAGACCCTGGGGGGTTTCACCTTCCTGTGCAGCCCTCCAAATAGACCCCGACCCTCAGCTGGAGGTCAGGGGTCAGAGGTTAGGGGTGAGTTTGGAGTTGGTGAGACTCCATGGCCTGCGATGTGCAGGAGTCAGACTAGAGGATCCGGATGGTCCCTTCTGGCCAGGAGTCTATGAGTCCTCTAGCTCCTGGGGCCTGGCCCCACACCCATGGAGAGCCCGAGAGGACTATCCCCTCTGGAATCCAGACTCCCTGTCCCTGCCAGAGCCCACTCTTGCACCCTGAACCCCTCCCCCTGAGGCCTCCCCAGCTAGACCCACCCCCACCCCTGCATCCCATCCGCCTTCCCCAGGCCGGTGAGAGCCAGTAAGGGAAGGAGGGAGCAGGCCACTGAGAGAGGGGAATGTAGTGAGAGGGGCCTGGGGCCTCTGGAAAGGAACAGGCCGGGGAGTGGCCGGGAGGCCGTGGTGCAGCTGCAGTGGTTGGTCTCTGCTCTTACCAATGTGGCAGCACGGCCAGGGGCAGGGTGGACTGTCCAGAGCTCTGCCTGTTCCCTGCTCCCCAGGGCCACAGGAGGCAGCTCCCTGGGCTGTATCTGCAGTCCATACACAAGGCCCCTTCCCAGGCACAGCGGGGCTCTAGCAGCAGCTGCCTCAGTGTTGTGGCCAGTGGGGGCCCCTCTGCCCTCCCCATCGCCTCCCAGCAAACCCAGCGATTTCCTGCCAATCCAAACGCCGAGGCAGGGGAGATCCTGCCCAGCCCACACGGGTGGGTCAGGAGAGGATCACGACTGATCACAGCCCCAGTGAGGGGATCAGGGGCCTTTGCTGCAGCCAGCAGCAGCCTCTGGTGCAGCACCAGGCCTGGGATGAGCACAGGGCTGTGGGAGACTCAGCAGGGCAGGGTGGGGGCCAGGGGAGAACTCACCCCGGCAGCTGTTCTCACTGGCATTCCTGAATCTGGCTTTCTCAGCGCTGGACTCGTCGCCATCGGCGCAGGTGCAATAGAAACTCCCAGAAAGGTTGGTGCAGTTGGCGTTGGGTCCGCAGGTTACTCCAGGTGGCCCCAGACACTCGTCGATATCTGCAACAGGAGGGATGCTCTGCACAGCCCTGGCAGGGAGACGTTCCCCATTCACCCCCCTGTGCTGACCTGGCAGAAGGAGCCCCAGGACGCAGGTGCCCTGAGTATTCAGCAGTCACAGGCCGGATACACAGTGACACTGAGCCCCTGCTGGGCCGCTCTGGCAGCATCATGGTGTCTGACAGCCCCTCCCCTATCCAGTGCAGGGGTCTCCCAGCCAGCCTGGAGCTGCTGTAAGGGCTCTGCCCCCACCTGTAGCGACCCTGCTTGTACGGGTTGTGCAACGGGAGAGCTGGAGTGTTGATGGGGATTAGTTGTGTAACCCCAAGCTGGCCAGTGTGGCAAACAGAAGGTCTCCTTGTGACTGGTGCGGTGCCTCATGCTACAGGACCCACAGTCTTCGGCTATAACTGCACCCTGATTTAACTCTCTCAGTGGTGCCACCAGAGACCCTGCAAATCACATGCCCTGGGCCTGGGAGGTGACCAGCGTGTCCAGCTCCTAGGTGAGGGGTCTTGGGGCTCCTTGTGCTGCCCAGGTCCCATTGGCCAGTTCACTAGCTGGCAATGGTATGTCTACACTACAACATTAATTCAAACTAACAGCTGTTAGTTCGAATTAACTTTGATAGGCGCTGCACATACAAACCGCTAGTTCGAACTTAATTCAAACTAGCGGAGCGATTAATTCGAACTAGGTAAACCTCATTCCACGAGGACTAACGCCTAGTTCGAATTAACTAGTTCGAATTAAGGGCTGTGTAGCCACTTAATTTGAACTAGTGGGAGGCTAGCCCTCCCCAGCTTTCCCTGGTGGCCACTCTGGGCACTACCAGGGAAACTCTTCTGCCCCCCTCCTGGCTCTGGAGCCCTTAAAGGGGCACGGTCTGGCTACAGTGTTTGTGCCATTTGCAAGTCTGCCAGCACCCAGCCAGCAGACCCTGCACCTGGCACGGGATGAGCCAGCCACCCGCTGCCACCCAGCCCTCTGCCTCTTCCCAGGACCAGGCTGGAGGCTCCCAGGAGCCTGCCCAGGGCCGCAAGAGGCGGGCGCCCGCCTGGTCAAGTGCGGAGATCGTGGACCTCATCGAGGTTTGGGGGGAGGCCTCCAACGTCCACGATCTCCGCACTAGCCACAGGAACGCGGCCATCTACAGCCGCATGGCTGCCAGCCTGGCTGCCAGAGGCCACCTGCAGACCCGGGAGCAGGTCCACTGTAAAATAAAGAACCTGAGGCAGTCCTACTCCAGGGCCTGCCAGCCAGGGGCCGACCCGGAGGCCTACCCCCACTTTGAGGCTCTGGACCGCATCCTGGGGGCTCGTGCCGTCCATGGGCAGAGGGACCCGTCCCGGACACCGAGGAGGAGGAGCAGGAGGACGCCGAGAGCCAGGAGCCTGCAAAGAGCCTGCCCACAACCCAGGACCCCCGAGGCACCCCACAGAGCACATCGCCTGTGTCGTCCGAGGCCGGGGACGGCTCCACATGTGAGTACCATCATGCTCCCCTTATGTGTACGGGGTGGTGGGAGCCCAGGGACCGTGCGCCTGGGCCTTGCCCACCATGGAGCAGCAGCTGGGTGTCATGCAGGGGCCCTGGCCTTGCAGAGGGGGGCTGGGTTTCACCCACTGTGTCCCCAGGGAGAATTGACCACTGCTCTTGTTTCACCACAGCCGCAGCACCTGGGACTGCAGGGCGCATCACCCCGCCTGCAACAGCCACCCGCACCCGTGCCAGCAGGCGCGCCAGGAACGAGGAGGAGTACCAGCGGCGGCACCTGCGGTTCCTGGATCATCAGCTCCGCACCCAGGACCACTGGGTCTGGGAGGACCTGCGGCTGTGGCAGTGGAGTGTGGAGGCGCTGGAGGAGCAGGGCCGTGCCCTCAGAGGCCACCTCCAGACCCTGGTGGACAGGTTCCTGCCTCCTTTTGCATCGACCCCTGCAGCCGCCCCAGCTCTCGCTCCTCCTCCCGCCCCTCCTCCTCCTCCTGCTTCCCTCGCACCCCCTGTCCCTCCTGCCCCACCCTCCACACCCACTCCCCCCCGACACCCCCGCACCCGAAGTGCTGCGAGACGGGAGAGCCAGCAGGACCCCCAAGCCTGAGCTTTCCCTTCCCTTCCTCCCCTTCCACTCCTTTCCAGCTCCCTCCTCCCAGGTTTCCCCTCCCCTCTCCCACCCTCACTCCTCCCTCCGCCCACACCAGTTATGTAAAATAAAAAGAGATTTTGGTTGTCAAAACAGGTGTCTTTATTTGACATTAGGAAGGGGGGTTAGGGAGAGAAAAGGGGAAGAAGGGGAGGGTGGAAGAAGGCCCCAGTGGGGCATGCAGGGAGAGTTCAGTCCTCCTCCTCCACATGGAAGTTCTCTCGCAGGGCTTCCTGGATCTGGCCGGCCCCACGCTGGGCTTCCCGGATGGCGGTGGTGCGGGGCTGAGCGTAGTGGCCAGCCATGCACTCAGCCTCAGCCATCCAGACTGGCAGGAAAGCCTCCCCTTTGCTCTCGCACAAATTGTGCAGCACACAACATGCTGCCACCACGGGAGGGATATTGTGCTCTGTGAGGTCGAGACGGGTGAGGAGGCATCGAAATCTGGCTTTCAGTTGGCTGAAGGCCCCCTCAACCACAATGTGGGCCCTGGTCAGCCTCACATTAAAGGCCTGGCGGGAGGGGTTGAGGTGCCCCGTGTACGGCTTCATGAGCCAGGGCTGTAGGGGATAGGCCACATCCCCCACCAGGCAGACGGGCATGTTCACGTTCCCGACCCTGATGTGGCAGTCGGGAAAGAAGGTCCTGGCCTGTAGCCTTTGGCACACGGAGGAGTTCTGGTACACCCGTGCGTCGTGTGCCTTGCCGGACCAGCCCACATTAATGTCCGTGAACTGTCCCCGGTGGTCACACACGGCCTGCAGGAGGACAGAGAAGTACCCCTTTCAGTGCTCCGGGGCACGGATAGGGATGTGCGTCCCGTTGATGGCTCCCCCGCAACTGGGGAAGCTGAGGGCGCCGAACCCCCAGATGACGGCCTCCGGGTCAACGAGGCAGACCACCCTGCGGAGCAGCACCTGGTTGATGGCCTTGACCACCTGCAGAGAGACACAGCAAACCACTAATCTCTGGGGCGCCCGGGTGGCTGGGAGTGTTCATGCCCTGGCACTGCCCCGTGCCCCACTCCCGGAAGCAACCCCCCCAGGCAGCGTGTAGTACGGCCATGACAGACCGACCCCTCTGATGCGGGGCACTTTCGCCTCCTCCACCCCCCACTCCTCATTTTCCCTAGGACGGCCCATCCCCTCCTTGCAGCCCTCCTCCCCCCCGGCCCAGTGGCCGGTGAGTGCCGTACCTGCATGAGCACTGCTCCGATGGTGGATCTCCCCACGCCGAACTGGTTCCCGACGGATCGGTAGCTGGCTGGTGTGGAAAGCTTCCAGAGGGCGATGGCCACACACTTCTGGAGGGGGATGGCAGGCCTCATGCGAGTGTCCCGTCGCTGCAGAGCAGGGGCGAGCCACTCGCAGAGCTCCAGGAAGGTATCCCTCTTCATCCTGAAGTTCTGGGTCCATTGTCTGTCTCCCCAGCACTCCAGGACGATGCGGTCCCACCAGTCGCTGCTGGTGTCCAGACGCCAGATGTGGCAGGGCACGCTGGCATCTGGGCACTGCTGCGGCTTCTCCACAGCCCCCAGGGAGGCTGACGTGCACCAGGTGGTGCCAGGCAGCATCCAGCCATTGCTGGCAGGCTTGCAGCAGCAAGTCCAAAAACTGCACCAGAAAGCCCAGGGCAAGCTCTGGCTCCATGTTGCCAACTGCGGCAGCATCCCCAAAGGGAAGCACCGACACAGACAGGCGCAGAGAAAAACGCTTTGCTGTCCCTCGGCAAGGTAGGCAAGCAAGCGGAAAAGCTGAGAACCGGCTGTCCAGGGGGGTCCTTTTAAGCACGAGCCTCAAATAGCCTCAGACAGCTGTCACACAAAGCAACTACTAACCTGATGCCCTGCCAGAACCGATTTCAGCTGCCCTTAAGTGCGCCCCAGCATCCAATCAGTGTGGACGTGCTAGTTCGAATTAGCAAAACGCTAATACGAACTAGTTTTTAAGTCTAGCTGCGCTAATTCGAATTAGCGCTGTAGTGTAGACATACCCCAAGAGACTCTCAACACGCCTGCCCCAGCCCAGGCACTGAGGCTGTTGGACACAACCGGGTGTAACATGGAGCCAGGTTAGGCAGGGAGCCCGGCTGCACAGCTGACCAGGAGCCCCTTGTGTTAAGCTCACCCATGAATTCTGAGCCTCAGCACCTGTCCCACCCTGAACCACCCTAAACACAGAAGCCTCTTCTGCATCCCAAACTCCTCATCCCCAAACACCCACCCAAGGGCCAACATCTCCGTCCAGATCCCTCACCCCTCCCACATCCCAACCCCCTGCTCCAACCTGCAGCTCCCTCCTGCATTACAAATCCCTCAGCCAGGAGTCCCCTCCTGAACCTCAAACCCCTAAACCCAGCCCCACCCCAAAGTTTGCACGGCCAACCAGAGCCCTCAGTCCATCCCAAATACAAACCCTGTCCCACCCAGGACCACTTCCTGCTCCCTCAACCTCTCGTCTGGCCCCACCCTGAGCCTGCACCCCGGTTACAGCCCCCAGCCCCTCCTGTATCCCAACTGCCCGTTCCAGCCATCAGAAATGAGCAAGGATAGAAGGAGCAAGGCACAAAGGGACCAGATGTGTGCTGAGTGAGGGGTGGGGTCACACGAGAGGGGCGGGGCAGAGGCGGGACTTGGGGAAGAAGAGAGGCTGCAGTGTTTGGTTTTCTGCTATTAGAAAGACGGCGACGCTGATCGGGCCCCTGCTCCCGCTCCCCTGGACCAGCTGGGACAGCACATGCTGGGCTGAATCTTTGGCCCACACACAGGGCCCTGTCCCAGGCTCAGGGGACACTAGCAGCTGAGTGCTGGGGGCAGTGAGGGTCCCTCCCTTCCTCCAGACCCTCCCTGCAAACCCAGCAACTAATTCCCAACCCAAAGGCCGAGCCAGGCGAGATTGTGGCCTGTCTACGCTGGGGGAGCAGTCGCTGGTCACAGCCGATCACAGCCCCAGTGAGCGGATCGGGGGCCTTTACTGCAGGTGGCAGCCACCTCTGTTGCAGCACCAGGCCTGGGATGAGCAGAGAGGGTGGGGAGGAGTCTCAGCAGGGCAGGGTGGGGGTCAGGGGAGAACTCACCCCGGCAGCTGTTCTCACTCGCGTGCAGGAAACTAGCTTTCCCAGAACTGGACTTGTAGCCATCGGCGCAGGTGCAGTAGTAATACTGATGCTGGTTGATGCAGTTGGCGTTAGGTCCGCAGGGTACGGGATTGGCCCCTGAACACTCGTCAATATCTGCAATGGGAGGGATGCTCTGCACAGCCCTGGCAGGGAGACATTCCCCATTCGCTCCCCTGCACTGACCTGGCAGCGGGAGCCCCAGGTGCCCTGAGCTGTCAGAGGCCAGATTCATAGTGAAACTGAGCCCCTGCTAGCCTGCTCTGGAAGCATCAATGGCTCAGACAGTCCCTCCCCCATCCTGTGTAGGGGCCTTCCCAACCTGCCTAGAGCTAGGGTAAGGGCCCTGCCCTCAACCTGATCACAGGGAATGGATGGGGCATGGTTGCAGCCCCTGCACGGTGGATCTTCTCTGCTCACTGGGCCAATGGGGTGGATACCTGAAAGCCAAGTATCCGGTTTTCAACCAGACACCCAGTTAACTGGGGACCCTGGTGGCTCCAGGCAGCGCTGCTGACGGCGTCGTTCAGTGGGGCTGGGGGGCTCAGGCAGGCGAGTCCCCATCGGTCCTGGTGCCACCCTGTGATTATTGAATTCTGATACGAACACGCCAAACATGGTTGCAACCACTGTCCTGTGTCTGCACCAAACCTTGTGCAATGGGGCCAAGTGAGGGGCCTGTGGAAAGCTCGTGAGTCGCTGGCTCTGTTCATACTGCTCCTGGGCAGATACCATTTCTGTATGTGGTGGCTCTGTGCTTGTATTGCAAATGTTGGCTTCTGTGGGATCAACAGGCCTCGCCCACCTTAATGGGGGGGTTGCCCACATGTGACTAGTGTCACTTCACTGACAATGCACCTCGAGTGGGGTGCTTTCACATGGGGGGAACAATGGAATTCTCTCCACAGAGGCAGGGGTGTAAAAGGGCCCCAGAGATTCCTCCGTTTGTCTTCATTCAGCTCATCACTTCTGAAGCATCTTTGCTATGAACTGAGCCCGGGAAGACCAATGACCAATTCTGAGGGCCTGTTGCAGATACTTATCAAACTGCAGATCAATCCACCTCTGCTACCAGCCTGCGCCAGGAGCGGTGCGTTTGGGTGGTGTAATTTGATTCCTTCAACAATATTACTCTCAAGCTTTTCTCTCTCTCTCTTTCCTGGGTCTGAATTACCCTGGGAATGTGGCTGGCCCTCTGGAATCAGAAGAATCCGTTCAGATTGCTGGTAACTGGTTTTCATGCCCTCCTATCGGTGTAAGGAGGGTGCTGGTTGTGGCCCAGAGGTGCTGGGGTGTCTAAGGGGATTAGCTGGGTGACTCCTTGCTGGACAATGTGGCAAACAGCAGGGCCCTTTGTGACGGGCTTGGTGCCTCACCATGGGGGACCGTCAGGCTTGAGCCGTAAGTTGGCCAGTCTAAAAGCAATTTACCCTAATTGGACCCTCTCAGTGATGCCCCCAGACATCCACGACCTCACGCGCCCTGTGCCTGGGAAGGGGCCAGCACGTCCAGCTCCTACGTGGGGTCTCGGGGCCGGTATCGCTACCCAGACCCCATTGGCCGCTTCGCCAGTGGGCAAGAGCAGCCTGTGGAGCCTCCTAACGCGCCTGCTGGTAACTACCAGGGTGCAGCGCAGGGCCAGGTTAGGCAGGGGCCTGGCTTAGCCTCACTGCACATCCAGCAAGTAGCCCCTTGAGCTACACCTGCCCCTGAACTCTGAGCCCAGCGCCTGTCCCAACCCTGAACCCCTAAACTCAGAGCCCCTCCCGCACCCCAAACTCCTCATTCCCCACCCCTCCCCAGAGCCAGCATCTCCGTCCAGTTCCCTCACCCCTCCCACATCCCTGCTTCAACCTGCAGCCCCCTCCTGCATTGCAAATCCCTCACCTTGGAGCCCCCTCCTGTACCTCAAAGCATCTAATCCCCAACCCCACCCCAGTGTCTGCAGGGCCAACCAGAGCCCTCAGCCCCTCCTGAATCCAAACTCCTACCCAGCCCCCTGCACTTGAACCCATCGTCTGATCCCACCCAGAGCCTGCACCCCAGTTATAGTCCCCACCCTCTCCTGTATCCCAACTGGTGGCAGTGTGTCTGGGGTGAAACGAGCCCCCAAGGTAGGGGAATGCAGTGAGTGGGGGATGGGGCCTTGAGAAAGGAGCAGTCCAGGGGCGTGGCCTTGGGGAAGACATGAGGTTGCCGTGTTTTATTTTCTGCTCTTAGAAAGTTGGCAACTCTGATCAGGCCGTGGCTGGGGAACCTCGTGCTGCGCCTGCTCCCTGCTCCCTAGGCCCACAGGGGGCAGCGCACGCTGGGCTGTATCTGTGGTCCATACAGGGCCTGTCCCAGGCTCAGGGGGCACTAGCAGCAGGAGGCTGCGTGCTGGGACCAGTGAGGGTCCCTCCCCTCTCCTGGAGCCTCCCTGCAAACCCAGCGATTTATTCCCAAACCAAAGATCGAGGGAGGGGAAATCCTGCCCCCCTCTCTCCATGGTGAGGGGCGTATTTGTGGGGGAACAGCTTCTCACAGGCTCAGTGAGCGGATCTGGGGCCTTTACTGCAGCTGGCAGCAGCCTCTAGTGCAGCACCAGGCCTGGGATGAGCAGAGAGGGTGGACAGGGGGTCTCAGCAGGGCAGGGTGGGGGTCACGGCAGAACTCACCCCGGCAGCTGCCCTCACTGGCGTTCAGGAATCTGGCTTTCCCAGAGCTGGACTCGTAGCCGTCAATGCAGGTGCAGTAGTAACCCCCAGCCAGGTTGTAGCACCTGGTGAAGTCTCCGCAGGTTTTCTGATCTTGACACTCATAAATATCTGCAACAGGAGGGATGCTCTGCTCAGCCCGGCAGGGAGACGTTCCCCGTTCGCCCCCCGCACTGACCTGGCAGCAGGAGCCCCAGGACCCAGGTGACCGGTGCCCTGAGCATTCAGCACTCACAGGCCAGACTCATGACACTGAGCCCTGCTGGGCCGCGCTGGCAGCGTCATGGCCTCTGACTGCCCCTTCCCCACCCTATGTTGTGCAGGGGTCTCCCCAGCCAACCTGGAGCTAGTGTAAGGGTCCTGCCCCCTAACCCAGCGTAGCGGGTGGACTGGCCCATGGCCACACCCCCTGCACGGAGGAGCTTTCCTGCTCCCTGGACCAACGGGGTGGATACTTGAAAGCCAAGTATCCGGTTTTCAACCAGACGCCTGGTCGAACAGGGACCCTGGTGGCTCCTGGCAGCGCTGCTGACGGGGCCATTCAAAGTCCGGTCAGTGGGGCTGGGGGGCTCAGGCAGGCGAGTCCCCACCGGTCCTGGCACCGCCCTGTGACTATCGGATTCTGATACGAACACGCCAAACGTGGCTGCAACCACTGTCCTGTGTCTGCACCAAACCTTGTGCAACGGGGCCAAGTGAGGGGTCTGTGGAAAGCTCGTGAGTCGCTGGCTCTGTTCATACTGCTCCTGGGCAGCTCAGACGGCACAGCCGGGTCTGGCCAGAGGGAGGCCAGTGGGCTGCAGCGAGGAGACCTCAGTGACCTGCCCAGCTGGTACCAGCCAGGGGGGAACAAAAGGCGGAGGGGTGGAGAGGCCGAGAACAGAGGGACCCAGGCAAAACAGTGTACAGGGGAGGGGCTGCTCTAGGAGGATATTGGAGGCTCAGCTGTAAGAAGGGAGCTTCTGAACTGGAAACAACCCAGCTGGCTGCAGGGGAGACTCAGAGATGCTGGGCTGCAGGGGGCCAGGCCTTAGGGACACAGAGGGCAGCGCACACTGGGCTGTGTCTGGGGTCCCTACACAAGGCCCCGTCCCAGGCTCAGGGGGCACTAGCAGCAGGAGGCTGCGTGCTGGGACCAGTGAGGGTCCCTCCCCTCTCCTGGAGCCTCTTTGCAAACCCAGCGATTTGTTCCCAATCCAAGGGCTGCGGCAGGGAGATCCCGGCCCCCGCACACTTGGGGTGTGTCTAGACTACATGCCTCCTTCGACGGAGGCATGTAGATTAGCGAGATCGGAAGAGGGAAATGAAGCCGCGATTAAAATAATCGCGGCTTCATTTAAATTTAAATGGCTGCCCCGATCTGCCGATCAGCTGTTTGTCGGCAGATCGGGGGAGTCTGGACGCGATGCCCCGACAAAGAAGCCTTTCTTCATCGACACAGGTAAGCCTCGTGAAACCAGGTTTACCTGTGTCGATGAAGAAAGGCTTCTTTGTCGGGGCATCGCGTCCAGACTCCCCCGATCTGCCGACAAACAGCTGATCGGCAGATCGGGGCAGCCATTTAAATTTAAATGAAGCCGCGATTATTTTAATCGCGGCTTCATTTCCCTCTTCCGATCTCGCTAATCTACATGCCTCCGTCGAAGGAGGCATGTAGTCTAGACACACCCTTGGAGAGCAGTCGGGGTCACAGCCGATCGCTTCTTCTACCCTCACTCCGACTCCGTCCCAAAGCCCCCAGCCACCGGATAAATGATCCTCCCAAGAGCTGCCCAGCGGTGCCTGCAGTGGCTCTTGAGCTGCCGTGGCTGGTGGGAGCTGGCACCTGCAGGACCCAGCAACGTTTGTCGTAGAATAAAAGAGTTGGAAGAGACCTCGGGAGTCAGCGAGTCCAGCCCTCTGCCCAAAGAAGCACCAACCCCAATTCAATCATCCCAGCCAGGGCTTTGTCAAGCTGTGACAAACAGTTCTCGGGATGGAGACTCCACTCCCTCCCTAGGGAACCCAGCCCAGTGCTTCCACACCCACCTAGGGAAATAGTTTGTCCTAGGGTTACCAGACAGACCCCCCCAAAAAAAACGGACACACTTGATCATGGGTGGGGGGGAAGGGACCGACCGGGAGAGGCGTGGGGCTGGTCGGGAGGAAGGGGGGGGAAGCAGAGCTGGCAAGGGAAGGGGTCAGGGGCCACAGGGCTGGCCAGGAGGAATGGGGGCCCGGGAGGAAGGGGGCGGGAAGCAGAGCTGGCAGGCTGGGAGAGATCAGGAAGAGGAACCGACCGGCAGGAAGCAGAGCTGGGGAGCGGTGCAGGGGGGCTGGCCGGGGAAGATCAGGAGGGGAAGTAGGGGAGAACCAGCCGGTGGAGAAGGGAGGGGGTGTGAGCAAATCAGCCGGCAGGGAGCAGGACTGACCTGGGCACTTGCAGATCCCGGGGCGCTGTCTGTCCCACACAGGGTCCCGGCGACACACGAGCGAGGAGGAGGCTTCCACTCCTCCTCACGCTCAACCAAGGGCTCCCAGCGGCCCTGCCTCCCAGCTGGGACTCCCGGCCGCTCCCCCCACCCACGCCAGGCTTCCATCCGGTGCGCAGCTGGAAAAATCAGAAAATACCGGACATTGCACGTGTGCGGTGTTGTCTGATTTTTTTTACCAGACAGAGAGCGCAAATACTGGACTGTCTGGTACAATACCGGACGCCTGGCAACCCTAGTTTGTCCTAATATCCAACCTAGACCTCCCCCACTGCAGCTTGAGTCTGTTTCTACTCATTCTGCCATCTGCCACTAGGGTTACCAGGTACTCTAAAAAAATACACTGAACACACTTGATTGTGGGCAGGCGGGGGGGGACTGGCTGGAAGGAAGTGGGGAGTTGGCCGGCAGGAAGCGGAGCTGGTTGGGGGGGTGCAGCAGGGCTGACTGGGAGAAATAGAGAGGAGGAGGGGAGAACTGGCCGCTGGAAACAGAGCTGGTGGGGGGGGGTCGGAAGCAGGGGCTAGCCTGGGGAGATCGGGAGGAGAAAGGAAGAACTGGCTGCCAGAAGCAGGGCTGGGGAGAGGGGCGGGGGTAGCGGGGCTGGCCGGGGGAGTTAGGGGGTCGTTGGGTGTAGCGAGGCTGGCTGGGGAAGATCACGAAGAGAAGTGGGGAGAACTGACCAGCCGGTCCCCACCAGTCAGTCCCGCTCCCCACTGGCCGATTTGCTCCTAACCCCTCCCCCCCCATTCTCCTCCCAGCCGGTGGGGAGTGGGACTGACTCAGGCACGTGCAGATCCCAGGGCACTGCCTGTCCCGTGCACGGTCCCAGCGAAGCACCAGCGAGTCCAGCTGCGGCTGTACCACACGCTTGACCAGCGCTCAGGAGCAGGGACCGGGCTTCCCCTCCTCATCAGACACAACCAGAGGCTCCCAGCGCAGATGGCGCCCCGCCTCCCAGCCACTCCCCTCCCCCCACCAGGCTTCCGTCGGGCGCCCAGCCGGAAAACCAGAAAAAACCCGCACATTGCACATATCCAGTATTTTCTGAATTGTTTTACTGGACAGAGGGCCCAAAAACCGGACACCTGGCACCACTGAGGACAGACTCTCTGCAGCCTTTTTGGACCCCCCTGCAGGCTGCTCTCAAGTCCCCCCTCACTCTGCTGTGTTGTCCTCACAGGGCTCAGGCCTGGGAATGTCCCATGCAGCTTTTCAACCTGACGGCCAGGTTCCTCGCCTCTGCCAGCGCCCTCCTGAGTAACACCTGGGGGCACAAGAGCCTCCCGCTTCCCAGGCTGCCCTGGGAACCCGGCCTCCCTCTCCTGGCTGCTCCTTAGCACCTGGGGGAATCGCTGGGGACTTCCCAGTGCCTCTGTGACTGGAACAGCTTCCACAGCAGACAGGGAGCGAGAGCCCCCCAGAGCACGCGACCACCCAGGAGCTCCCCTGAGATGTGGGCGACTGCTCAGACCCTGCCCCAAGTCATCCAGGGGGCCTTGAACCCGGCTCTCACATCCCAGCTCAGGACTCCAAACACAGATCTACGGTGTATGGGGGGGAGGGAAGGAGAGCAGCCCCTGCTCCTTTGTGTGTCCCGGAAGCTTTCAGTTCAGATGTGGCCAAAACGGAAACAAAACTTTCCATTTGACGGGAAACCGTTTTCCCTGGTTGGTTTTTTGTTTGTTTTTCTCTAAAAAATAAAAAATGTCCCATTTCGGGTGGATCTGAAAGAATTCCCTGAGCAGTTTGGGCAGCGACCGAACACTCGGCTGTGCCCAGCTCCCCTCCTATGCCAGCCGGGCACTGGGGAAGCCTCCCTCAGAGCAGGCGATGGTTCTGGTTGTATTGCCCAGCGCTGGCCCCGCTCCTGCAAGGGGCTGGTCACCTCCAGGAACGCTGGGGACCAACCTCGACTCCCGTTGAACGGAGGGAACTCAGCATCCCTCAGGACGTGCTCAGCGCCCGCAGAATCCTGCCCCAGCCCCACTGGCAGCGATTCCGGGCCCCGGGGCCCAACAGTCAATGGGCCCCCATGAACGCACAAACTGCGCCGGTTGGGCAGTGCTGCAGCTGTGCTGGAGGGTGCCCCGGGAGCTGCCCCCTGCCCTGCTGTGGGCACTGCCGGCACGGCCAGGGCTCCCGCCTGCTGCCCAAGGGGGTCGCCAGCTGTCTGACCACACAAACCTGAAGTCCTTGCCCTGGCCCCGCCCCTCCTCTGAGGCCCCACCCACCAGTCTATCTCCTGTCCTCCCTTGCTCTTCCCACCCTCACTTTCAGAAGACTGGGGGTGGGGCTGAGGTTCTGGGAGGGAATTCGGGTGAGGGAGGGGGTGGGGAGCGATGGCTCTAGGAGGCAGCCTGGCTGTGCAGTCTGGCTCTAGGGGGAGGGTGTCAGGGCGCAGGAGGGGGCCGGGGGTGGCATTTACCTTGGATGGCCCCTGAAAGCCCCCCCCCCCCAGCAATGGCTCCTCTGTTGGGTTGAGGGGTCTCCACTCACCACGGCCACAGGCACCGCCCCAGCCGCTCAGACTGGCCACAGGCCCCAGCCAATGGGAGCTGCAGAACTGGCCCATGGCGGGTGGGGAGGACAGTGCGGAATGTGCTGCTCCAGCCATGAGCCCCAGGCCTATTCAAATCTCCCAGGTCCCCCGAGCAACTGCCCCGTCCCCCACACGGGTGGGGCGGCACCTCCCCTGCCAGCCTGTCAACCCGCACAGTGTGTGGCTGCAACGAAACCCTCCCAGAGCTCTGCCTCCCTGCGGGGGGACCCAACCGCCCCAGATGGGCCTGCCGGGCCTTGTGAAACACTAGTGACCCACTGCCCAAACCCCCTCGTTCCCTGGACTCTGCTGCCCCCCCTCGAGTGCCTGAGCCATCTGGGGTCGGACGGGGATCCCCGTTACCGTTGCAGGTCTCCAGTGGGCCGGTGAAGAAGCGACTCCCTCGTGACTGGAATCCCTCCAGGCAGGCGCAGTGGGTGCTGTTCACACACTTGGCATTTCGTGGGCAGATTAGGTCAGGGCAGATCTCAGAGGCACCTGCAGGAATGGAAACCAGAGTGAGCCGCCCTGCGCCGTCTGCCCCTTCCCCCGGCTCATCTCACGCCCTGCGGGCCCCTGCCCATGCGCTCCCGGCAGCTCTTCGGCCCCTCGTCTCCTACTCGCTCCTCAGCCGGGCTGGGGCGAGCGGGGCCTGGTCACGGTGAGCGCTGTCAGCCCCTCGCGCCCTCGTGGAAGAGAGGGAGGGGCCCACCCAGGCGTAAGGCAGGCAGGGGCGGGCGGGCTCTGCAGGACGCTCCGCTAACGGTCTGTGTCACGTTGGGGAAGTGGATCTCCGAATGGGGGTGTGACGGGGCGGTCCAGCCCGGCACTGGCCACGGGAGGAGCGAACTGGCCTGCTGGGCTGAACAGGCCCCGCCCCCGCAGCAGTGCTGGGCATGCTCCAACTGCGGGCGGGATATAAAGGCCAGGGAGATGGCTCAGTTGGGGCTGGCCTCTGGGGAGGGAGGAACCGCCCAAGCACCGGAGCCACTGCCAGCCCTGCCACCTCCGCCGCTACAGTCCCCAGGCCGAGCGCGACCACGCCAACCACGGTGGGCAGCCCGCCCAGCCACAGTGGACGCCCCGTCGCTGCTGCCCCCGAACGTCGTGCCTGCCAACGTCAGGGCCGCCGTCAGCCCAGCGCCTGCAGGTGGGGTCTCCATTGGCCAGGGGGCTGGGGTAGGAAGCAACCCAGGGCAAGGGGCAGGGAAACCCGTGGCAGGCTTGGCGCGTTTTGGGGAGAACTCCCCACCGAGCCAGTGGTGGGAACCACCCACCACTAATAGGGCCCTGGGTTGGGGCCCTACCCCATCCTCCCAGAGCCTGGACTAGAGCGGGGCCTGCGTTTGTATTGGACTAGGCCTCCGAGCCTGTGGGTGTATAGGCTCGACCCAGGGCCGAATTGTGCGGGGGGGGGGGGGCACCTCGCCACAGGGGTATCTACCCTTCACTGCTGGGATCTGCACTAGGCTGTAAAGCCTTTTCCAAGAGCAGCATACGGAGCCTAAGCTCCCGTCTGTCCTGGCTCTCGCTGTCATACCACAACCGGGGTCCCATTTCGGGGAACACGTGTCTCCCCCACACAGCCAATGCAGCTGCTGTGCCCATCAGAAGCAGGCACTGGGTCAGCGCCAGTGAGAACTCACCCCGGCAGCTGTTCTCACTGGCGTTCAGGAAACTCGCTTTCCCAGTGCTGGACTCGTAGCCATCGGCGCAGCTGCAGTAGTAATAGCCAGGCAGGTTGTTGCACTTGGCGCTGGGTCCGCAGTTTACTGGATTGGGCCCCCGACACTCGTTGATATCTGAAAAAGGAGGGATGCTCTGCTCAGCTCTGGCAGGGAGACGTTCCCCGTTCACCCCCCTGCGCTGACCTGGCAGCAGGAGCCCCAGGACCCAGGTGACTGGTGCCCTGAGCATTCAGCACTCACAGGCCGGATTCACAGTGACACTGAGCCCCTGCTGGGCTGCTCTGACAGCGTCATGGCCTCTAACAGGCTCTCCCCCATCCTGTATAGAGGTCTCCCCAGCCAGCCTGGAGCTAGGGTAAGGGCTCTGTCCCCTACCTGATCATAGGAATTGGTGGGGCATGGCCACACCCCTGCACTGTGTTTGACGGACCAGGCCAGGTCTGGGCACAGCTGAGGGCGTCCGCTCAGGGCGAATTGCTCAAATTTGGGGCTCCTTACAGCCCCCTGACTGGAAAACTTCCCAAATAGGCCACAAACCAGTCCCACAGAGTGCTTCACCTGCCTGCCTGAAGCCTCACGAGCAAAACCCCTCCACCACTCCAGCAATACCCGTGCCCCAGATGGCCCCGGGCCTCATACACAGTTGGGGGGGTCTTAGAGCCCAATCTCACCTACCCCGAATAAGTTCTGTCCAATTCCAAGAAACCAGCCACAGATCCCAGGTCAATTTACCCTCTGGGCCTTACCCACAAGATCATGCTGAGCCAATCTTTTAGAATCTAACATCTAAGGCTGTGTCCAGACTCCATGCCTCCGTCGACGGAGGCATGTAGATTAGCCAGATCGGAAGAGGGAAATGAAGCCGCGATTAAAATAATCGCGGCTTCATTTAAATTTAAATGGCTGCCCCGATCTGCCGATCAGCTGTTTGTCGGCAGATCGGGAGAGTCTGGACGCGATGCCCCGACAAAGAAGCCTTTCTTCATCGACACAGGTAAGCCTCGTTTACCTGTGTCGATGAAGAAAGGCTTCTTTGTCGGGGCATCGCGTCCAGACTCTCCCGATCTGCCGACAAACAGCTGATCGGCAGATCGGGGCAGCCATTTAAATTTAAATGAAGCCGCGATTATTTTAATCGCGGCTTCATTTCCCTCTTCCGATCTGGCTAATCTACATGCCTCCGTCGACGGAGGCATGGAGTCTGGACACAGCCTAAAGGTTTATTACTACAAGAAAGAAAAGCAAGAGAGTAAGGTTGTTAAAGTATCATACATTACATGCACCAAATCTCCCAGTTCTCAATGCAGGCTTGCAGCAGAGATGTTATAACTGCTGCCTTAAAAGTCTTTGGTGAACATCCTACGTCAGGATGGGTCCACAGTTCTTTCCAGCTCTTTGATCCCTGCACTGCTGCCTCTGGGATGAATGACTGAGCTGAGCACCAAGATGGAGTTGGCCACATGGCATATTTATACCCCCTCCTCGCTTCTTCCAAGCTGGGGACAGTCACATGGCCAGTGGCCAGGTGTGTCTTTTGCCTCCAGAGGTCCATTGTTCCCTGGATTTTTACTCATTATCATGTCCATGAGCAAACATTCCCGGCCCATTGCTCTGCCTCAGACAGAGAATCCTTCAGCATCACCACAGAGTACGTATTTATAACTTCACACACAGATATTATACAATTACATAAATAGCACATATAGAATAAGAAGAAAGTAAGCTTTAAGTTGACATCTCACATGGCCCCCTTTGTACCAACTTTTTGGCCAAACACTCCCTCCCATTTGGGTACAGCAGTGATCTGGCTGCTCCCCTCAAAATCCAGTAACGTGACACTGTGACTATTCTCAGCTCCTGAGGCTAATGCGTGGGGGATCATGGGAGAGTGACCGGTTTTCGACCAGATGCCCAGTCGAACAAGGACCCTGGTGGCTCCAAGCAGCGTTTCTGATGGGGCCGTTCAAAGTCCGGTCAGTGGCCCTGCAGGGCTCAGGCAGGCGAGTCCCCACCAGTCCTGGTGCCGCCCTGTGACTATTGGATACTGATACGAACACGCCTAACAAGGCTGCAACCACTGTCCTGTGTCTGCACCAAACCTTGTGCAACGGGGCCAAGTGATGCATCTGACAAAGTGGGTCTTTGCCCATGAAAGCTTATGCGCCAATAAATTTGTTAGTCAATAAGGTACTACAGGACTCCTTGTCACTGAGGCCAAGTAAGGTGTCTGTGGAAAGCTCGTGAGTCGCTGGCTCTGTTCATACTGCTCCTGGGCAGGTACCATTTCTGTATGTGGTGGCTCTGTGCTTGTATTGCAAATGTTGGCTTCTGTGGGATCAACAGGCCTCGCCCACCTTAATGGGGGGGTTGCCCACATGTGACTAGTGTCACTTCACTGACAATGCACCTCGAGTGGGGTGCTTTCACACAGGGAGAACAATGGAATTCCTTCCACAGGGGCAGGGGTGTAAAAGGGCCCCAAAGGTTCCTCCATTTGTCTTCATTCAGCTCATCACTTCTGAAGCATCTTTGCTATGAACTGGACCCGGGAAGCCCAATGATTGATCCCGAGGGCGTGTTCCGGATACTTATCAAACAGCTGATCAATCCACCTCTGCTACCAGCCTGCGCCAGGAGCGGTGCGTTTGGGGTGTGTAATTTGACTCCTTCAACAATATTACTCTCAAGCTTTTCTCTCTCTCTTTCTCGGGTATGAATTACCCTTGGAATGTGGCTGGCCCTTTGGAATCAGAAGAATCTGTTCAGATTGCTGGTAACTGGTTTTCATACCCTCCCATCGGTGTAAGGAGGGTGCTGGTTGTGGCCCAGAGGTGCTGGGGTGTCTAAGGGGATTAGCTGGGTGACTCCTTGCTGGACAACGTGGCAAACAGCCCGACTCCTTGTGACTGGCTTGGTGCCTCACCACTGGGGTTCTTCAGGCTTGAGCTGTAAATTGCTCAGTCTCAAAGGGTATGTCTACACTAGCCCCCTAGTTCGAACTAGGGAGGCTAATGTAGGCATTCGAAGTTGCAAACAAAGCCCGGGATTTAAATATCCCAGGCTTTATTTGCATCTCCCCGTCTGGGCGCCATTTTTAAATCCCCGTAGTCCGAATTAACTGCTACAAGCGGCAGTCAAACGTTAACTCAAACTAAGCACTTACTTCGAGTTAACTGTTACACCTCATGGAATGAGGTTAGGAGGGGGCCAGGCTTAGCCTCACTGCACATCCAGCAAGCAGCCCTTTGAGCTACACCCCCGCTCCCGAACTCTTGAGCCCAGCACCTGACCCAACCCTGAACCCCTAAACCCAGAGCCCCTCCCGCACCCCAAACTCCTCATCCCCCGCCCCTCCCCAGAGCCAGCATCTCCGTCCCGATCCTTCAGCCCTCCCACATCCCAACCCCCCGCTCCAACCTGCAGCCCCCTCCTGCATTGCAAATCCCTCGGCCTGGAGCCGCCTCCTGTACCTCAAACCGCCTAATCCCCAACCTCACCCCAGAGTCTGCAGGGCCAACCAGAGCCCTCAGCCCCTCCTGAATCCAAACTCCCAACCCAGCCCCCCTTCCTGTACCTGAACCCCTCGTCTGATCCCACCAGGAGCCTGCACCCCAGTTATAGCCCCCACCTCCTTCTGTATCCCTATTGGTGGCAGTGAGTATGGGGTGGAACGAGCCACCAAGGTAGGGGAATGCAGTGAGTGGGGGATGGGGCCTTAGGTAAGGAGCGGAGCTGGGCGGGGCCTTGGGGAAGACGTGAGGCTGCCATGATCGATTTTCTGCTCTTAGAAAGTTGGCGACTCTGATCAGGCCGTGGCTGGGGAACCTAGTGCTGCGCCTGCTCCCTGCTCCCTTCTCCCCAGGCCCACAGGGGGCAGCGCACGCTGGGCTGTATCTGTGGTCCATACAGGGCCTCGTCCCAGGCTCAGGGGGCACTAGCAGCAGGAGGCTGCGAGCTGGGACCAGTGAGGGTCCCTCCCCTCTCCTGGAGCCTCCCTGCAAACCCAGCGATTTGTTCCCAAACCTAAGACTGAGGAAGGGGAAATCCTCCCCCCCCCCACCCCATGGTGGGGGAACAGCTTCTCACAGGCTCAGTGAGCGGATCTGGGGTCTTTACTGCAGCTGGCTGCAGCCTCTCGTGCAGCACCAGGCCTGGGATGAGCAGAGAGGGTGGGCAGGGGGTCCCAGCAGGGCAGAGTGGAGGCCAAGGGAGAACTCACCCTGGCAGCTGCCCTCACTTGCGTTCAGGAATCTGGCTTTCCCAGAGATGGACTTGTAGCCATTGTAGCAGGTGCAGTAGTAACTCCCAGGCAGGTTGTGGCACATGGCATCAGGTCCGCAGATTTTCTGATAGGACGCCGAACACTCGTCGATATCTGCAACAGGAGGGATGCTCTGCTCAGCCCTGGCAGGGAGACGTTCCCCGTTCGCCCCCCCACACTGACCTGGCAGCAGGAGGCCCAGGACCCAGGTGACCGGTGCCCTGAGCATTCAGCACTCACAGGCCAGACTCATGACACTGAACCCTGCTGGGCCGCTCTGGCAGGGTCATGGCCTCTGACAGCCCCTCCCCCACCCTATCCTGTGCAGGGGTCTCCCCAGCCAACCTGGAGCTAGTGTAAGGGCCCTGCCCCCTAACCCAGAGTAATGGGTGGATTGGGCCTTGACAACACCCCTGCACGGTGGCGGTGCTGTAGGGCCCGCCGACTGCCATCGGATTGAAGCCAATGCCTGCGAGGGCGCGGAGACAGATGACGACTCCAGGGGGCCTGGTGCCGTGGAGAGAGATGCCTGAGTGGAAGCCACATGGCTGCGGGAGTACGGCCCCGGCACCGCCAGGCGAGGGGCTGGCAAGGAGCTCAGCTGCACCGAAGTATGAGCACGGCCCGAAGCTGACCGGGACTGACGACCCGGCGTTGAGAACAGTGTCGTGGTGGCAATCGGCACTGACCCCACCTGGGGTGGTCCCGACGCATGAGTTGCCTTAGCATGCCGACCTGGGCCATGCTTGGGCAAAGCCGTAAGCAGTTAAGCCTCTGGCGAGGGCGACCGCAACCCTTCCGACTCTACTGACGATAGTGGGGAGGTCGTGAGACTAATGAGGTCCTGCGCCACTTCAAAAGTGTCTGGCGTGGATGGGCAGTGTGGGGGGAGGCGCCCAGGACTATCGGTCTCCCTGGCGACTGCAGTGCACTACAGGCGACTTGTGTACCGGTGAACCGGCACCGCCGTGCCTAACCGAGGGGATCTTCCCCGGGACTTCTTCACCCTCTTGGACGGGGGAGAGTGAGACCGGTGCCGGAACCTCGACGCCGACGCCCGGTGCCGGTGAGTGGCCTCACACATGGAGGCTGGTGCTCTGTGCACCGTAGGCTGTTCTGGCGGCACCGGTTGAAGCGCTGTCTCCATGAGGAGAAGCTTCAAGCGGGAAACTCTTTCTTTCCTAGTGCGGGGCCTGAAGGACTTGCAGATCTTGCAAGTGACTGCGAGATGGGCCTCACCCAAGCACTTAAGGCAACTGTCATGTGGGTCGCCTCTGGGCATAAACTTCCCACAGTCAGCGCACGTCTTGAAGCCCTGAGGCCCTGGCATTCCTCACCCCCAACGTGGGAGGGGGGGGAGGAAGAAAACAAAGAACCTAACTATCTAACTAATAGAACTATTTACAGATGAGTTGTGAGAACGGGAACCATTGACTAACTAAGAGAGAGATAGAGACGCTCTAACGACGTGACGGCGGTAAGAAGGAACTGAGGTGGGGCAGCGCTGGCAGGGGTACTTATGCCCCGCCATGGTGGCGCCACTCCAGGGGGCACCCTGCCGGCGCTACGGGTACCGCTAGGGAAAACGCTCCGGAAGATGCGGTGCACGTGGTGAACACACGTACTTCGAATGGACATGAGCAACCACTCGAAGAAGAACCAAGTATCCGGTTTTCAACCAGACGCCCGATCGAAAAATGACCCTGGTGGCTCCAGTCAGTGCTGCTGTTGGGGCCGTTCAAAGTCCGGTCAGTGGGGCTGGGGGGCTCAGGCAGGCGAGTCCCCACCAGTCCTGGCACCACCCTGTGACTATTGGATTCTGATATGAACACACCAAACGTGGTTGCAATCACTGTCCTGTTTCTGCACCAAACCTTGTGCAATGGGGCCAAGTGAGCTGTCTGTGGAAAGCTCGTGAGTCGCTGGCTCTGTTCATACTGCTCCTGGGCAGCTTGGACGGCACGGCCGGGTCTGGCCAGAGGGAGGCCAGTGGGCTGCAGAGAGGGGACCTCAGGGACCTGCCCAGCTGGTACCAGCCGGGGGGGGAACAAAGGGCAGAGGGGTGGAGAGGCCGAGAACAGAGGCAAAGACAGCGTACAGGGGAGGGGCTCCTCTTGGAGGATATTGGAGGCTCTGCTGCAAGAAGGGGGTTTTTGAACTGGACACAACCTAGCTGGCTGCAGGGGAGACTCAGGGTATGTCTACACTACAAAGTTAATTCGAACTAACAGCCATTATTTCAAATTAACTTTACTAGCGCCTATACATGCAAACCGCTATTTTGAATTTAATTTGAAATAGCGGAGCGCTTAATTCAACTAGGTAAATCTCATTCTACGAGGAGTAACGCCTAGTTTAACTTAAGTAGTTCGAAATAAGGGCTGTGTAGCCACTTAATTCGAACTAGCTGGAGGCTAGCCCTTCCCAGGTTCCCCCTGGTGGCCACTCTGGGCAAAATCAGGGAAACTCTTCTGCCCCCCCTCCCAGCCCTGGAGCCCTTAAAGGGGCACAGT
Source organism: Pelodiscus sinensis (assembly GCF_049634645.1). Taxonomy (NCBI): domain Eukaryota; kingdom Metazoa; phylum Chordata; order Testudines; family Trionychidae; genus Pelodiscus; species Pelodiscus sinensis. The sequence goes on along the minus strand of NC_134729.1, from coordinate 13,461,610 downwards.
CTGGCTACCCAGCTAGCAGACCGTGCACCTGGCACAAGATGAGCCAGCCACCCGCTGCCACTTAGCCCTCCACCTCTTCCCAGGACCAGGCTGGTGGCCCCAAGGAGCCTGCCCGGGGCCACAAAAGGCGGGCGCCCGCCTGGTCTAGTGCGGAGATCATGGACCTCATCGAGGTTTGGGGGGAGGCCTCCAACATCCATGACCTCCACACTAGACACAGGAATGCGGCCGTCTACAGCCACATGGCTGCCAGCCTGGCCACCAGAGGCCACATGTGGGCCCAGGAGCAGGTCTGCTACAAAATTAAGGACCTGCGGCAGGCCTACTCCAGGGCCTCCCAACCAGGGGCCGACCCAGAGGCCTGCCCTCACTTCGAGGCCCTGGACCACATCCTGGGGGCTCATGCAGTCCAAGCCCCCTGGTGGTGGTCGGCCCCGGGCCAGAAACGGAGGAAGAGGAGGATGCCAAGAGCCAGGAGCCACAGAAGCCTGCAGGGAGCCCACCCAGGACCCCCTAGTTATCCCACAGAGCACATCTGCTGTGTCGTCTGAGGCCGGGGAGGGCTCCCCATGTGAGTGCCATCATGCTCCCCTTATGTGTATGTGGAGAGGGTGGGGGTAGAGAGGGAGCCCGAGGACCACGCACCTGGGCCTTGCCCAGCATGGAGCAGCAGCTGGGTGTCATGCAGGGGACCTAGCCCGTTCCCCACACGCCGACCTCGCTTTGCAGAGGGGGCTGGGTTTCACCCACTGTGTCCCCAGGGAGAACTGACCACTGCTCTTGTTTCACCACGGCTGCAGCACCTGGGACTGCAGGGTGCACCACCCTGCCTGCAACTGCCACCTGGACCAGGAGGCGCACTCGTAACCAGGAGAACCGCCACCAGCGGCACCTGCAGCTACTGGAGCAGCGGCTCCGCATTCAGGACCACTGGGTCTGGGAGAACCTGCAGCTGCGGCAGCGGAGCTCGGAGGCACTGGAGAATCAGGGCCGTGCCCTCCGAGGTCACCTCCAGACCCTGGTGGACAGGTTCCTGCCTCCTCCTCCTCCAGCCCCTGCAAGCGCCCCAGCTCTTGCTCCTCCTCCCACCCCTGCTCCCCCTACAGCTTCCTCTGCACCCCTGTCTCTCTTGCCCCTCCCTCCACACCCACTCCCCTCCAACACTCCCGCACCCACAGTTCTGCGAGATCGGAGAGCCAGCAGGACCCCGAGCCCTGAGCTTTCCCTTCCCTTCCAGCTCCCTCCTCCCAGGTTTCCCCCTCCTCTCTCCCAACCTCATTCCTCCCTCCCCCCACCCCAGTTATGTAAAATAAAAAGATTTTTGTTGGCAAAACAAGTGTCTTTATTTGACATTAGGAAGGGGGATTAGGGAGGGGAAAGGGGAAGGTGGGGAGAGTAGAAGGCGGCCCCAGTGGGGCATGCAGGGAGAGTTCAGTCCTCTTCCACATGGAAGCTCTCCCGTAGGGCTTCCCAGATCTGGATGGCCCCCCGCTGTGCCTCCCAGATGGCGGCGGTGCAGGGCTGAGAGTATTGGCCGGCCATGCGGTCAGCCTCAGCCATCCAGGCTGGCAGGAAAGCCTCTCCCTTCCGTTCGCATAAATTGTGCAGCACACAACCTGCTGCCACCATGGGAGGGATATTGTGCTCAGCGAGGTCGAAGTGGGCGAGGAGGCACCGGAATCAGGCTTTCAGTCAGCCGAAGGCCCCCTCAACCACGATGCGGGGGCCCTGGTGAGCCTGGCATTGAAGGCCTGCCGGGAGGGGTTGAGGTGTCCCGTGTAGGGCTTCATCAGCCAGGGCTGTAGGGGGTAGGCCGCATCCCCCACCAGGCAGACAGGCATGTCCATGTCCCCGACCCTGATGTGGCGGTCAGGGAAGAAGGTCCCGGTGTGCAGCCTCCAGCACATGGAGGAGTTGCAGAACACCCTGGCATCATGTGCTTTGCCGAACCAGCCCACATTAATGTCCGTGAACTGGCCCGGTGGTCAGATACGGCCTGCAGGAGCATGGAGAAGTACCCATTGCAGTTGATGTACTGGGAAGCCTGGTGTTCCAGGGCACGGATGGGGATGTGCATCCCGTTGATGGCCCCCCTAAATTTAGGGAAGCCGAGGGCACCAGAACCCCTGGATGACCACACACCAAACTGCGAATCACTGGGGTGCTTGGGTGGCTGGGAGTGTTCGTTCTCTGGCACTGCCTCATGACCCACTCCCAGAAGCAACCCCCACTGCGATCCTGGCTGCCGCGGGCAGCATGTAGTACGGCTGGGACAGACCGAACCCTCCCGTGTGGGGCACTTTCACCTCCTCTCCCCCCGTTTTCCCTGGGGCAGCCCATCCCCTCGTTGCAGTGGCGGTAAGTGCTGTACCTGCACGAGCACTGCTCCGACGGTGGATTTCCCCACGCTGAACTGGTTCCCGACAGATCAGTAGCTGTCCGGCATTGAAAGCTTCCACAGGGTGATGGCCACACGCTTCTGGAGCAGGATGGCAGGCCTCATGCAAGTGTCCCATCGCCACAGAGCAGGAGCGAGCCACTCGCAGAGCTCCAGGAAGGTGTCCTCCTTCATCCTGAAGTTCTGTGTCCACTGTTGGTCTTCTCATCGCTCCAGGATGGTGTGGTCCCACCACTCGTTGCTGGTGCCCAGACGCCAGATGTGGCGGGGCATGCTGGCGTCCAGGCGCTGCTGCGGCTCCTCCATGGTCCCCAGGGAGGCCAGGAGGAGAGGCAGGGGGCTGACGTGCACCAGATGATGCCAGGCAGCCTCCAGCCATTGCTGGCAGGCTTTCAGCAGCAAGTCCAAAAATTGGAGCAGAATGCCCAGGGCAAGCTCTGGCTCCATGGTGCCAACAAAGCAATTACTGACCTGATGCCCTGCCAGAACCGGTTTCAGCTGCCCTTAAATGCGATCCAGCATCCAATCAGTGTGGACACACTATTTCGAATTAGCAAAACGCTAATTCGAATTAGTTTTTGGGTCTAGATGCGTTATTTCAAATTAGCTTATTTCGAATTAACTAATTTGAAATAAATTAGTTTGAATTAGCGCTGTAGTGTAGACATACCCTCGGACATGCTGGGCAGAGGGGGCCAGGCCTCCAGGCCTGAGAGATTCTTTGCTGCGTTCAAACTCAATAAACCCCCTTGTTTGGTGCTGTTGAGTCGATCTGGAGGGGAGAACAGGGTCGCACTATTCTCTCTGGGGGTATGTCTACACTAGTTCGTTAATTCGAGGCAACTGGAGTTGCAAATGAAGCCCGGGATTTAAATATCCCAGGCTTTATTTGCATGTTCCCGTCCGGCTGCCATTTTTAAATGCCACTAGTCCGGACTAACTGCCCGCAGCTACACGTGGCAGTTTAAAGTTAATCTGAACTAAGTCCTTTGTTCGGACTAACTGTTATACCTCATTCCACGAGGAGTAACAGTTAATCCAAACTAAGGACTTAGTTCAGATGAACTTTAACCTGCCGCTTGTAGCCGCGAGCAGTTCGTTCAAACCAAGGGGGGATTTAAAAATGGAGGCCGGACGGGAACATGCAAATAAAGCCCGGGATATTTAAAGCCCAGGCTTCATTTGCAACTCCGGTTGCCTGATTTGCCAACCTAGCTTGAATTAACGAGCTAGTGTAGACATACCCTAAGAGATGAGGCCCTGGAGGTCCACGGGGGCCCACAGCAGACACAGGCCTGCTGACGGCCTCGAAAGGCATCATCCCAGAGATGGAGGGGGGTGGACCCCCAGCAAAGAGCGGACTCCCTGAGAAGGGGCTGTCACACCGTTGCAGTTCTACCATAGAACCAACGGGCCAGGTGTGGGCGCAACTTGTGAGACTGTGACAAGGGGTAACCTGCTTATGTGTCAAACTCCGCTTGTGGAGGTACTTTCACTTTCACACGGGGAGAACAAAAGAATTCCTGCCGCATGAGCAAGGGTGTGAAAGGACCCCAGAGGTTCCTCTGTCTTCATTCCAGCTCCTTACTTCTGAAGCGTCTTTGCTATGAACTGGACCCAAAAAAAACTCTTAATAGAGATTGTATTCCAGAGACAACAAACAGTCGATTAATCTCTCTCTGCTCCAAGCCTGCACCAAGACCTGGGTAATTGGTGGGTGCAATCTGATGGATTCTCTCTCTCTCTCCCATTTGGGGATTGGAAGATTCTGTTTTCAGAACGTCCCGTCTGCGTGAGGAGTGGCGCTGGCTGTGGCCAGGAGAACGGGAGCATCTAAGTAGTTGCTCGTGTGACTCCCTGCTTTGCCAGCGTGGCACACAGGAGTGGCCCTTTGTCAGGCCCAGCCAAAGAGTTCGCGGGGCCCAAGGCAGGACGCTGGGTCTGGCCGGACCACGTGGCTCCCAGTCAGGACAGAGAATGAGCGGGCTCCAGGTGGGCGGGTTTCACGAGGAGTAACGGTAGTTCGGAATAGGAACCTACTCTGAACTACCTAGTTCGAGCCCCGTGTAGCCGCGCTGCACGGGGTTCGAAGCAGCGGGGATTTAAAAATGGCGGCTCCCCGCTTATGCTAATGAAGCCCGGGAAATTCAAATCCCGGGCTTCATTAGCAAGTGCGGTATGCATACATTACCCCGCTAGTTCGAACTAGCGGGGTAGTGTAGACATACCCTGAGCGACTGCTCAGGTCCTGCTCTAAGACAGCCACGTGGCGTGCACATCGCCAGCCAGCCTGTCAACCTGCACTGTGTGTAGCTACAACGAAAGCCTCCCAGAGCTCTGCCTCCCTCCTGCGGGAAACCCCAACCACCCCACATGGGCCTGCTGGACCTTGTGAAACACTAGTGACCCACTGCTCGGCCCCTTCCCTCGTTCCCCGAGCACTGACACTCCCCTCTTTCCCCCTCTAGTGTCTGGACCATCTGGCGTCGGACGGGGAGCCCCGTTACCATCGCAGGTCTCCAATGTGTCGGTGAAGAAGCGATTCCCACTGGACTGGAATCCATCCAGGCAGGCGCAGTGGGTGCTGTTCACACACGTGGCATTTGACGGGCAGATCAGGACAGGGCAGATCTCAGAGGCACCTGCTGGGAATGGAAACCAGAGTGAGCCGCCCTGCACCGTCTGCCCCTTCCCCTGGCTCATCTCATGCCCTGCAGGCCCCTGCCCAGGCACTCCCGGCAGCTCTTCGGCCCCTCGTCTCCTACTCGCTCCTCAGCTGGGCTGGGGCGAGTAGGGCCTGGTCACTGGTGAGCACGGTCAGCCCCTCTCGCCCTCGTGGACGAAAGAGGTGCCTGGCTCCAGCCAGATGTAAGGCAGGCAGGCAGGGGCTGTGCGGGCTCTGCAGGACGCTCTGCTTATGGTCTGTATCCTGCCCCACGGCCCGACCCCCACATTCCTGTCCTGGGGTTCCTTATTTCCATAGCTCTGCTGATGCCCTTTAGTACCATAAGGAGACAAGAACAGAGAGAGAGAGAGGACTCCAAAGCGGGGGGGAGGGCGGGTAGTGGAGCACCCATGGGGATACCACCTCGAAGAATGACAGTTACTGCACCGGAGGTGAATAACTTCGCTTTCTTCTTTGGGGATGTCCCTGCGGGTGCTCCACTATGGGTGACTGTGTAGCAGTAGTCGCCAGAACGGAAGGAGGGCAAGGAGTCCCTATTTATCCACTGTGGAGAGCACCACAGTCACCACTGCCCCATCTGAACGAGTGCCTAGGGAAAGAGAATAGTGTTTGGCAAAGGTCTCATGTGAGGACCAGGTCGCCGTCCTGCAGATGTCCTTCAGAGATACCCCTCTATGAAACACTGTAGATGTGGCCATGGCTCTAGTGGAGTGGGCACGTGGTTGGGATGGAAGGGGTAAGCTTTTCGCTGCGTACGATTGCATTATGCATGAGGTTACAAGATTGGAAATCCTCTGGGAAGATAGGCGTTGACCCTTTGATCTCTGTGTCAAGGAGACAAATAAGTGGTTCGTACGCCTGAAAGGTTTTGTGTGATCTATGTAGAATGCTAAGGCCCTGTGGGTGTCCAAGGAGTGTAGGGCCGCTTCTCGTGGTGAGGCATGGGGCTTTGGGAAAAAAGTTGGCAGGATCACTGGTTCGTTGACATGGAAATGGGAGACAATTTTGGGTATGAAACTTGGATGTAGTCTACTCCATCCTTACAGAAAATTGTATATGGTGGTGTGGCTATCATGACGGAAAGCTCACTCACTCTGTGTGCTGATGTTATGGCAAGCAGGAAAACAGTTTTCAAAGTGAGGAAATGCAAGGATATAGTCGCCAGAGGCTCCAACGGTGGCCTCATTAGGGCGTCGAGGACAATGTCCAGGCTCCACACCGCTGGGACTGGGTCATGCCGTGGGTCCATGTTGGTAAAGCCCTTGAGAAATCTCTTAGTAGTAGGATGGGCGAAGGCAGAAACACCATCTATTGGTGATGTGAATGCTGATATTGCTGCAAGGTGCACCCTGATGGAGGCTAACGCAAGGCCTTTGTTCTTTAGGTGCAATGCGTAGTCCAGTACAGAGGGGATTGATGGACGTGTCGGATCGTGGTGGGTCAAAGTACACCAGGAGGAGAATCTGCACCACTTGTGAAGGTAAGTTTTTCTCATGGTTTGTCATCTACCGTGTTGGACTGGAACGGAGCAGAGGGATTCAAATGGAGTCAGCCAGGTAGGAACCATGCTGTTAGGTTCAGCATTTGTATCTGGGGGTGTTTCAGGCATCCTCGGTCTTGTGTGAGGAGATTGTGGAGAGGTGGAAGGTGGATCAGTGTCTGTGCAGAGAGTCGGTGGAGGAAGGGAAACCAGTGCTGTGGTGAGGCCAGTCCAGGGCTATGAGGATTAGCATTACCCTGTCCGCCTTCAGTTTCTGAAGGACTTTGGGGATCAGAGGTATGGGGGGGAATGCATAGAGGAGGGGTCCGCGCCAAGTCGTAAGGAAGGCGTCCCCTAGGGATGCGCAGCCTAGGCCCACCCTGGTGCAGTACTTGTGGCATGTTGTATTGGCGGGAGTTGCAAAGATGTCCACGCAGGGAGTACCCCAACGTTGGAAGATCTCGCGTAGGACGCCATCGTGCATTTCCCATTCGTGATTTACATAGAAGTGTCTGCTTAGGAAATCTGCCGTCACGATTGTGGTGCCAGGTAAGTGGGATGCCGTAAATGTTACTCCGTGGCGAATGCACCAGTTCCAAAAGTGGATGGCTTCCGTGCATAGGGAACGGGAGCGAGCGCCACCTTGGCGATTCACGTAATACATGGCTGTGATGTTGTCCGTGAGTATCCTCACCGTGGTGTTTCAAATGTAGGTGAGGAAGGATTTGTATGTGTTAAAAATGGAGTGTAGCTCTAGAAGGTTTATGTGTAGTTGTGCTTCTTGTGGGGACCATTGGCCTTAGACTGAGAGGGAGCCCATGTGAGCCCCCCAGCTTAGTAGGGAGGCATCCGTTGTGATTTGGTGGAGTGGCTCCTGCCGATGGAAAGGTATACCTGACAGCAGGTTTGTGTGGCTGGTCCACCAAAGGAGAGATTGGAGAATGCCAGATGGCGGCGTTACCAGCCTGTGGAGATCGTATCTGGTGTGATTGTATACGAGAGTCAGCCAGTACTGAAGGGCGCGCAGATGTAGTCTGGCATATTTCACCACATATGTTGTGGTGGCCATATAGCCCATCAGTCTGAGGCATGCGATGAGTGGAATGGTAGGGCTGATGGTGATGGTGTGAATGAGGTCTTGGATGGCTTGAAACCTCTGTAAGGGTAGGAATGCTCTGCCGGCAAGTGAGTCCAGGAGGGCCCCAATGAACTTGATGTTCTGAGTGGGTCGCAAAACGCACTTTTACTCGTTGAGGAGGAGTCTGAGCAATTGAAAGACTTGCCTTGTGATGTGAACCATCTGGGAGACCTCGTGTGCAGAAGGGCCCTTGAGTAGGCAATCGTCCAGGTAAGGGAAGATGAGTACCCCTTGGCATCGGAGGAAGGCTGTGACCATGGATAGAACCTTTGAAAACACCCTGGGGGCTGACGATAGCCCAAAGGGGAGGACCTTGTATTGGAAGTGGTCCTTTACCACGATGAAGCACAAGAACCTTCTGTGAGTTGGATGGATAGGGACGTGGAAATAGGCGTCCTGGAGGTCAAGGGCGGCAAACCAGTCCTGTGGATCTAATGCAGGGATTATGGCAGCTAAAGTCATCATTTTGAATTGTTGTTTCCTGAGATATTTGTTCAAACGGCGGAGATCTAGGATGGGGCACCAACGTCCGGACTGCTTCTGGGTGAGGAAATAATGTGAGTAAAAGCCCCTGTTCCTGAAATCCTTTGGGACTGGCGCTATGGCACCCAGAGAGAGAAGGCGGTCGACTTCTAGTTAGAGAAAGGTCTCGTGAGAGGGGTCCCTGAAGAGGGACAGGGTGGGAGGGGTAGTTGGTAGGATGGCTATGAAAGGGAAAGGGTAGCCAGATTGAACAATCTCGAGGACCCATCTGTCCATAGTGATTTTTGCCCATTGATGTAGAAAGGGCCTCAGCCGGTGGTGAAAGAACTGGGTCGTACGATTCGTGATGCTGCCTGTGACTGTCTGCTTGCCCCCGACCAACGTGTCAAACCTGTTGTTTGTTGTTGGGAAGCATGATCATCCTGCCGTTTGGGTTTCGGCATCGCCGAGGCCTCTGGCGAGAGCGTTGGTTGTCAAAGGGCCTCTGTTGCTGGTGTTGTTGCTGCCACTGATGTCTGATGTAGGAGTAGTCATATCTGCGCTGTTATGGTGAGTACCGGCGTCTCATAAAGGGGGGGAGTGTACATCCCCAGAGTTCGCAAGGTTGTTCGGGAGTCTTTGGAGGAGTGTAAGATTGAGTCCATGGTCTCTGCAAAGAGCTTATCCTTGTCGAAGGGTAAGTCCTCGACTTTGGCCTGTAGTTCCTTCGGAACTCCCGCTGCTTAAAGGACAGAAGCTCTGCGCATAACGATGGCAGTAGCAGTGGAGCGAGCAGCAGTGTCAGCAACGTCCATGGCTATTTGGAGGGGCGTTCTTGCTGATGTGTAACCCTCTTGGATTACTGACCTCAGGATCCATTTCTTAGAATCAGGGAGATGATCCATGAAGGGGGTGAGGCGTGAAAACATATCAGAGGTGTGATTGGAGAGATGCGCCGAGTAATTGGCGATTCTGAGGAGTAGCGTTGCTGAAGTGTAGACCTTCCTGCCCAGGAGGTCAAGTCTCTTTACGTCCTTATCGGAGCCTTGTTGTTTGAAGTGTGGGGCTCTAGCCCTCTGTTGAGCTGCGTCCACTGCTAGGGAGTTAGGTTGTGGATGGGCAAAGAGGAATTCCATGCCCTTCAGTGGTACAAAATATTTCTTTGTCGGCCTGTTTGTTGGTCCGGAGAGCCGATGCTGGAGCATGCCACACTTCATCAGCCAGTTCCAGGATGCCCTCGACAAGAGGAATGGTCAGGCATGAGCTATGCTGCGGTTGGAGATTCCTGAAAAGCTTGTGCCGCTTGTCCTTGAGTTCCTGCAGCGGAATCTCTTGTGTGATAGCTACTCACTTAAACAACTCTTGGAACTGACGGAGGTCATCTGGTGGAGAGCTGTCGCCCGGTGTGACTGCCTCCTCTGGCGGTGACGAGTCTGGGATGGAAGTCCCCGGTAGGTGGTCCCCAAAGGCGGTGTGATCAGTCTCTGATGGAGGATGAGGTGGTGATGCTGAATGATGCGGAAGAGTAAGGGGGGCCAGAGTTGGAGAGCGTCTTCATGATAGATAATTGTAGGCAGAACGTGATCGATAAAAGTAGCCGCTGAGGGAGTCTTGAGAGTGGCGGTCGCCGCGATGATATTTGTCATGTTGCGGTGAGCGGTCATCGTGATAGTTGGAATGGGAATAATATCGGTAATGGTACGGAGAGCAGGGCGAACAGGAGCAGATGTCTGATGCCCTGGAAGAAGCAGGAGACGCAGAGAGCTGCCTGTAGTGATGTCTGCGATGGGAAGGTGCAGCAGCCGGAAATAGTGAAGACAGCCTGGAGGAGGCATGGGGGGATCCATGCCAGTGGGTATAGCAGCGTGGAGAATGAGGCACCGGGAGAGGCGAGGAGGGTGCCGGTGAGAGAAGGCGGGGGCAAGAGCAGCTCCGGCGCAGGAAGATCAAAGGAGCAGGACTCAGCGCTCCTGCTCTGCCAGCGTGCGCTGAAGAGCTAGCAGGTGCTCTGTTGATTGGCGCTGGCGGCTCAGGGGCAGCAGCAACCAGCGCCGTGCCGGTAGCAAGGCGGATCGGCGCCATGTAGTCTGGCACCGCACGATGGCTTGGGAGCGGTGCGCGTGCCGGTGCCATGATGGTCGGTTCCAGGTCAGTTCTCGGAGCCGGCTCAGCGCTCTGCAACGGAGGCAGAGGAAGGGGCTGAGGCAATGCTGCCTGGGAAGCCGGAGTATGAGAAGGCTCCCGTGGGCACTTCAGCTTTGGAGCCACTGAGGCTAGGGGACGTGGCTTCACAGTGCCAGAGGTCCCAGGTCTGTCAGGCTGACTTTCCCTGCCATTTAAGGCAGCTGGTAAGGATCTCGTCAGAGAGACCCTAGGCTTCTTCTGAAGCCCCGTAGTCGGGGAGAAAGCCCGTCACTTGTGGGGCTGCTGGTCAGAATCACTTTGTTGCGGCTGCAGGGCTTTGTTGAAGAGAAGCATTTGCAGATGCCTCTCTGTCTTTCCTAGCCCTGAAGGTGAGTCTGGTGCAGTGGGTACACTTCTGGGGGACATGAGATTCCCCCAGACAACAGATGCATTCTGAGTGGCCATCGGTGGCTGACATTGCCTCCCGGCAAGAGCCGCATTTTTTGAAGCCGGCAGTTGACTTCTTGCCGGTTGCCCTGAGGCGGCAGTTGTTTGCAGCCGAGTTTTATCTCTGAGTAAATGGTAACTTGGTGATAATGTCTCTCTTCTGTTGTCTTTATCTGTTGTTTTTGTCTTTCTTTCTATTTTTTTTTTCAGGGAACACAACTATGTACAAGGGGCGAAAGGGAGAACAACTGAGAGGCGGGAGGTAAGAACAGTAAGGGGTTTCTATTCTTACTCCCTTTCAATTCTTGTTGTTCTTTTTTTTTTTTTTTTTTTTAAGAAATAAGGAGAATAACACGAGGCATACAGATAGTTCGGAATGGCTAGCTAGTTCGAACTATCTAGCCCGTGCCGCGTGTAGCCGCGCGGCACGGGGTTCGCACTAGCCGGCTTTTAAAAATGGTGGCGCCAGCTTTATGCTAATGAAGCCCGGGAAATTCAAATCCCGGGCTTCATTAGCAAGTTCGGTATGCATACATTACCCCGCTAGTTCGAACTAGTGGGGTAGTGTAGACATACCCTAAGGGTGTATGTATGAGGGAACTAGAAATAATCTACTTCAGTGAGCTAAATGAAGAGCGCAGTTCCAAGTGTCTGCAGCCTGAGGCGGTAAAGAGGGACTGGCGGGGGGCTGGACCACATGAGACAGAAAAGAACGCGAAAGCTGCGAGCCTGCAGCACATGTACGGTCTGGCCGAACACTGCTCATCACAAGCTTCCGTCTGTGGCACCGGGGCAAGTCCAGCACCCATAGTGGAGCACCTGCGGGGACATCCCCGAAGAAGAATAAACATTATTCTGCGCACTGAATTATGTACAAATGTGCACCAGCACAAGAAACACAGGCTGCTGGCTCTGGACATTCCGCTAATCAGCTTGTGGTACCTGAATCCCTCCTGGTGGCCGCCTAAGTGCTCTGCTCACAGGGAACAGTAGGCCAGACCCTCAGCGGGTGTACGCTGGCAGCACAAGGCCTTTCTGTTCAGTCTCAGGGGGGGTGGCTGCAAAAACAGTCTGTGTCTGCAAAAACAACAAGGAATCCAGTGACACCCTAGAGACTAACAGACTGATTACAGCATCAGCTTTTGTGGGTAAAACCCACTTCCCCAGATGAATGGGAGTGGTAGCTCCACAGGCAGGGTGTGGATAAGAAAGAAGTTGCTTGTGTTGAGGCTAATCAAGTCACAGCACACGTGGCTCATTCACGGCATTTGGTGGGGGATGTGACTGTCCAGAGAGGGGAAACTGCCTTTGTGATGCATTAACCAGTTCACGTCCCTCTTCAGCCAGAAATTGATAATGTTGAAATTGCAAATTATCCAGTTCAGGGTCTCCCTCTGTGAGCAGGGTTTGAAATTCTTTCCTATCTACACCCCTGTCTGACGGGGAAAGCACGCCCGTCCCCCTCAGAGGCAGGGCGTTAGAGCTCTGAGGCCTCTCAAAAGGTGCTTTACCCCGTGAGCATATTGAGCCCAATGGCTAAGGCCCAATAACCACACTTCCTCCCTAGGAGGCAATCAAGCCTAGTAGCCACAGTCAGTAAGAGCACCCCTTCTGGAATGGTAGTGAGACCCAGATATCACAGTCAATAATAACATACCCTGCTCTCATGGCAGTGGGGCCTAGTGTCCAGTCACCAGCCCTCTCCTCAGATCAGTGGTCCTGTACCCAGCCTACTTACAAAGAAAGAGCTACTGTTTGCAACCTCCAAGACTGGTCTAAACCAGCATCTTTCTGCCTTGTCTTTTTGGGACCGTACTGTGCCCCTCATCTCTTTGTTCTGCACACACGTATCCCAGGGACCAAGAGCGTGACGACACCTTCTGGCCTCGTCCCACCTCTATCATCCTTATCTTTGGGTCACTCCAGTGAGAGCAACTGCCGGCCTGTGCCTATGGCAGAACTCTCCCCCTCCATCCCATGTGCTCACGCTCATAGGTTTTGGGCAAAAACAGTTAGGGTATTTCTACACTAGCTCGTTAGTTCGAGCTAGGTAGAGTAATTAGGGCAACCAGAGCTGCAAATGAAGCCTGGAATTTAAATAACCCGGGCTTCATTTGCATGTTCCCGGGCGCTGCCATTTTTAAATCCCCCTTAGTCCGAACTCCGTGCCCGTGGCTACATGCAGCACGGAGTAGGTAGTTCGAATTACAGATCCTAATATCGAACTTCCGTTACTCCTCGCTCACGTCCAGTCCATTAGGGCTGTGCGGCAGCATGCACTTGTCATTGGAACTTTTTCCCCCAGAAGCACCCATTGGGCCAGCAGGGGAGCCCTCTGGAGTATGCTGTTATACCGGCCAATATATACCCCTGCTGGCCTCCACCCCCTTGGTTCCTCTTACTGGATCACTCCGAAGAAGGGGAGGTGGGCAGGATTTGGAATGGACGTGAGCAGCGCATCTCGAAGAACAACAGTTACCAGGTAAGGATCCATTCTATCTTCTTGGAGGGATGCCTTCAAAGTAGAAACACCAGGTGGCGGGGTCAGAGTTCTAACCTTCCCCTGAATGGAGGACAGCTCTACCCAAGGTAGTGATCGGCAAAGGTGTGATCAGCAGATATCTAGGATCAGGACCTGAGCCACAAAAGCTGCACCCCGGAACCTGCAGCCAGGAGCTGCAGCGTTAACACCAACCCCATGGCCGAGGCACATGTCGGGCCGAGAATCCCTGGGAAGCAGTTCGGTGAACTTGTCCACGGAGGCCCATAGCAGGACAGCAGAATCTGCTGGTTTGCTTTTCGAAATTGGAGGCATCCAGATGCGTTAGGCCTTGCTTCCTAACAGGTCCTGTTCTTAGGGGTGGCACCCTCTGGTTCACCAACTGAACGACCAGTGGCCCCGGAACTGGATGAGAGAAAAGGTATTCGTTCCCCTCCCGGGAAACAGAATGCCGCCGCTCAACCTTCTTATCTGTTGATGGAACAGAGGCCGAGGTCTGCCAGAGGGACCTGGAGATTTTGGCCACCATTTTACTGATGGGGGTGTCCGATTTCAGGATGTTGGTGGTAGGGTCGGAGTCCTCCAACACCCTCTCAGCCTGGACCCCAGGCTTTGGGTCAGTCGGTGAAGGCGATCTTGGTGTGCCCTTGATGGAGGGGAGAGTGCTGCCCAGGGCCTCATCCAGAGAGGAAGATGAGGACCCCTTCAGGCCTGTCACCACGTGGACTGTGGCCTGTGAAGGGCCTTGAGAGGCCATTGACAAGGGCACTGTGGATGGCTGGGCCCCGGGGCCCTTGGTCTCCGAAGAATGAGGGACTGGCCTGATGAGGAGGAGCGACTGCCCTGATGTAGAGGACCGAGTTGTTGGGGTTGCCAAAGAAGCTGCCTGGACTCAGAGAAGACTGGCTCCAGTCTAGAAGGGCACCCATCTGGTGGTAGGCCCATGGGGTCCAAAATGGCCACTCAGATGGAGTTGGTGCCAGTGGAGGCCATGACTGCTGCATCTTCGGTACCAGGCCTGGTTATGCCCATTGGTGCTGCTCCTGATGCACAGAGGAACTACAGTGCCATGATCGGTGATGGGAGTAAGACCGGGGCCGAGACCGAGATCTGGATCCCCTGGATGATCATGGTGACTCTGCTTCTGGAGTACTCTAAGGCCAAGCAGGGTGCAGCAGAAGTGGACGTAGCTGATGACCCTACAGTGGGGGGGTGCCAGGCCATCAACTCTGGCTTGCCTCAGTGCTGATGAGGGGGAGGAGCAGGAGGCCGGTGCCAAAGTAGGAGAGGGGGAAGTTCAATTAAGTCTTTGGAAACCTCAAAGGCCTCCAGAGTCAAGGAGTCTGGGCCGTCTCCCAATAGACGGGGGTCCCAGCATGGAATAGGTCGTTTACCCGACTGAGATGGTCTGGGCTCGGCGCCCAATGCTGCTACATGCCCCACTTGAGGGTGCATAGAGGGCACGCACCCTGGAGGTGACCTGCCTCTGCTGGGCCTCCTCTTTTTTTCAGGCACCAGGGACTGGGAGCGGTGCCAGAGTCTGCACGGTGCCGGTGAGGCATCTGAATGGTTTGATGCCTCTTGCACCAAAGCCGGTGCACTCTGGGTCGCCAGTGCTGGATTGGATGCCAGTTGCCAAAAAGCCCCTCTATCAGGATAATCTTGAGGCACGACTCTCTCTCCTGCTTTGTCTGCAGCATGAACGCCTTACAGATTTTACAGGCCTCGGACAAGTGGGCCTCACCCAGGCACTTAAGACAGACAGAATGCAGATCGCCACAGGGCACAGGCCTCTGGCACTTCTCACAGGGCTTGAAGCCTTGAGGCCTGGGGATGCCCCACCTCACGTACTGGGTGTACTTAGCAGGAACCACGGTGGGTTCTTAGCTCAGGAAACACCACTTAAAGAACAAACTGATAAGAACGGTAACTGATACTAGAACGAAGAACATTAACGCTGGGTACCAGTGAAAAGGCGTTTGCTAAGCAAGAGCAGAAACCCTTTTCAACGATCATCTTGGGTGGTAAGAAGGAACCAAGGGGGTAAAGGGTGAGCAGGGGTATATACTGGCCGGTATAGCAGCATCATTGCAGGGGCCTCCCCTGCTGGCCCGACAAGTGCTGCTAGGGGAAAAATTACTGACAACACGTGCACACTGCACGCACACACCTACATGGAATGGACGTGAGCAATCGCTCAAAGGAGAATGGCACATTTGAAGACGGTATCATGGAATACTTAGCACAGAGGAACAAGTGTATAGAGAAACATAGGCCAGTTCAGGCCATGTAACCGCTAGAAGTGAGCACCTGACACAATGTTATGGGCATTCAGGGCAGACTAGGAGTATTAACATATCTAATGTGAATCATACCCACTGAGCATGCAATATGTGACCTTAGCCCAGCATACGGCAGTGAACACGTCAGAAATAGATTTAACCCCCCTCAAACATTCAGCTGTTTCTAGTGACTCCGATCCAGTGACCCCAGCCTCCACTATAGAGCTGAGACCCCATCAAGAGCTGTTCGCCCTGTATCAGCTTCACAGCAGACACATATTCTGTGTGAGGTTTTGTGATGGGCATAAACGCGTCCCACACAGTTTTGCATTCTGTTCCGTGAGCCTGGGAACTTACCCGTTGAGCCTTGAGTGCTCCCTGGTGGCAGAGAGGGGACTACGACCAGGAGGAGAAATACTTGAAAGAAACAAAAATAAATGTGTGTAAATGTTATACAAACAGAAACAAGCAACAGAGACAGAAACGTCTCCTGGCCCTTGTCCAGGGACCAAATTTTGCTGGATGACTCCATTGTGATTCTAGTGTAAATCCAATGAAGTCCGTTTTTCCATTAATAACTGTTTATACCATAGTATATGCAGGAACCCTGGTTTTGTGCCACTCCAGCAAGTTGGCTTACCCAGCTATCTCGAAATTCCCCTTGTGCACTGACTTCATGTTACACCACCCCCGCAACCCTGGGCACAGCAGCTTCCCAGAGATGAGTTGTAAGGCCAAGATACATCTATGCTCTGACTAGTGTCAGCTGCTGAATGGTCCCTTGGACCTGGGATGCTTCAGGAGGAATCGGGGAAGACTTTAGGCTGCTTGCAGGCACCAGACTGATCCTGTTATCCCCTGGGATTCAGTGGTTGTGAACATGGCTGACAGCATCTTCGACCCATCCAGGCTCTGGTCTCACGGTGAGTCCCTCTCAGCCAGCCCCAGGAATCTGACCCGTAAATCTAAGGGTGTTTCAGCAAGTCTGGATGGAGTCTCAATTAGTGCAACATGAGCACTGGAAGGAGCAGAGGAAATGTCCTGTCACAACAATGTAGGTGTAAATTCGAGCTCTAGGAGACATACCTGGCATATGAGAAACAGAAGTGTGGCCGTCTTTGGCCAAGTAAAGGGAAAGGCTGCCTGCTCCAACCTCATCTGTATCCAAGGCCACAGGTAGGCACTCAGGGCAGCTAGCCCCTCCCCCTGCTGTGGGGACACTTCTCTGTGTAGCACGCAGCTAGACAAGAGCTAGCACAGCTGTGTCTTCCCCAGCGGGAGCACACACCTTCCAGCTCTCGTGCAGATGGACACATGAACCCCTCTGGGCTGTCTGAGCTCCACCCCTGAGTCCAGCCCATGGACTTTGTTCCACTCACCCAATGGACACAAATCCCCTCGGGTTCCCATGATGGCTCCGACACTCTCAGGAGCGGTTGAGCTCTGAGGGCTCTGAGCTTTGCAGCTTCCTTATTTTGGAGAAATTAGGCAGGAAGCCAAAGTGACTCAAGTCCTTGTTTCAGATCATATCAACATAGAGTACCACGCACGACAAAACACTGTCTTTCCAGCCTGCCCTGCCCTCCTTCCTTCTGCCTCCCTCGTCTGCCAGCCCCATAGTCTGTTACTTTGCAGTGAGACCCTATGGGGAAAACCGAGCACAGTGCAGATGGCCCAGCCCCATTTCACAGAATTAGAGAAAAGGAGAGTTGCGAGGGACCTGAGGAGCTTGAACAATCCACCTCCAGGCACTGAGGCAGGACCAAGTGGACCTAGAACATCCCTGGCAGGTGTTTGTTCAACCTGTTCTTAAAGCCTGCACTGACAGGGACTCCACAACCCCCTCAGTGTGTGTTCCTCTGCTGAACCATCCTCAGAGTTAGAAAATTTTTCCTGATACCTAACCTGCTTCTGCCTTGCTGCTGACTATGTCAGTTCCTTCTTGTCCTACTCTTGGGGGACCTCGGAACCTGTAATCCCTGTCCCTGTTATAACAACCTTTTACCTATTTGCAGGGTTATCATGTTTCATGCCTCAGCCATCTCTTCTCTGCACAAAACATGCCCAATTCTTTCAATCTTACCTCACAGGTCATCTTTCCTAACTCTCTGCTCATTTCTCTTGCTCTTCTTGGACGCCGTACAGTTTATCCTCATCCTTCTTTCAGCTCAGCACCCAAACCTGGACATGGTACTCCCAAGCCGCGTAGTGTCACCTCCCATCTCTACCCACCCCACTCCGGTTATGCATCCCAGAATGACATTTGCCTTTATCGACAACCTCTCACTGTAGACTCACATTCCCTTTGTGGTCGACCAGAAACCTCAGACCCATTTCTGTGGTTCTGCTGCTGAACCAGTGAGTGTCCATAACTCTCGACTAGCCTTGCACCCTCCTTATGCAACCTCCTTTCAACCTCCGTTCGGACAAGAGGAAACTAGCACGTTTCCTTAGTTGTAGTCAGAAAAGACTTTTGAAATTGAAACCTTTTTCGGGCCCCATCCACTAGGCTGGGTGCCTGTGAAGGAAATTGCCTCTTTTTGGTATGATTTGTTCTCGACAAATCCACGTTGGTTGTTGTTTATCACCTTATTATCCTTAAAGGTTTAATAAATTCGTTGCTTAATCATTCCTCACTTGTGCTCTTTTTTGAAGATAGGCACCATGTCTGGCCTTGTTAGGAACCTCGCCCATCCTCCATGAGTGCTAGAAGATTATCACCAATGGTTCAGAGGTTGCTTCCCCTAGTTTCTTAAGTGCTCTAGTGTGAACTTTGTCTGGCACTGCCAAAATGCATAGATTTAACTTAGCTCAGTAATTTTTGTTAACTTAGCTATTGTTTCCCTATCCTGGCCACTGCTCCTTCCCTCTCATTAATATTAATGAGTGTTATGGCTCTAGTCACAATTAACCCTTTTAATCCTCTATTCAGGAAAGCTTAAGACGAGCCCACACTGAGTAGGGTCTTGGAAACAAATTTTAAGGAGAAAGTAGTTAGGGACATTGAGGTTAATGGCAATTGGGACAAATTACAACATGGTTTTACAAAAGGTAGATTATGCCAAACCAACCTGATCTCCTTCTTTGAGAAAGTAACAGATTTTTTAGATAAAGGAAATGCAGTGGATCTAATCCACCTCAATTTCAGTAAGGCATTTGATACAGTACCACATGGGGAATTATTGGTTAAATTGGAAAAGATGAGGATCAATATGAAAATTGAGAGGTGGATAAGGAACTGGTTAAAGGGGAGACTACAGCGAGTCATACTGAAAGGTGAACTGTCAGGTTGGAGGGAGGTTACTAGCAGAGTTCCTCAGGGATCAGTTCTGGGACCATTACTATTTAATCTTTTTATTACTGACCTTGGCCCTAAAAGTGGAAGTGTGCTAATAAAGTTTGCGGATGACACAAAGTTGGGAGGTATTGCCAATTCAGAAAAAGATCGGGATATCATACAGGAAGATCTGGATGATCTTGTAAATTGGAGTAATAGTAATAGGATGAAATTTAATAGTGAGAAGTGTAAGGTTATGCATTTAGGGATTAATAACAAGAATTTTAGTTATAAGCTGGGGACACATCAGTTGGAAGTAATGGAAGAGGAGAAGGACCTCAGAGTCCTGGTTGATCACAGGATGACTATGAGCCGCCATTGTGATATGGCTGTGAAAAAGGCTAATACGGTCTTGGGATGCATTATGCGAGGTATTTCCAGTAGGGATAAGGAGGTGTTAGTGCCGTTATACAAGGCATTGGTGAGACCTCATTTGGAATACTGTGTGCAGTTCTGGTCTCCCATGTTTAAGAAGGATGAATTCAAACTGGAACAGGTAACAAAGAAGGGCCACTAGGATGATCCGAGGAATGGAAAACCTGTCTTATGAAAGGAGACTCAAGGAACTTGGCTTGTTTACCTTAACCAAAAGAAGGCTGAGGTGAGATATGATTGCTCTCTTTAAATATATTAGACGAATAAATGCCAGGGAGGGAGAGGAATTATTTAAGCTCAATACCAATGTGGACACAAGAACAAATGGATATAAGCTGGCTATTAGGAAGTTTAGACTCGAAATTAGGCAAAGGTTTCTAACCATCAGAGGAGTGAAGTTCTGGAACAGCCTTCCAAGGGAAGTAGTGGGGGCAAAAGACCTATCTGGCTTCAAGATAAAGCTAGATGGGTTTATGAAGGGGATGGTTTGATGAGGTAATATGATCTTGACAATTAATTGACCTTTCACTATCAGTGGTAAATAGGCCAATGGTGGGAAGATAGGAGTTGCTATAGAGAACTTTTTTCTGGGTGTCTGGCTCATGAGTCTTGCCCACATGCTCAGGGTTCAGCTGATCGCCCGAATTTGGGGTCGGGAAGGAATTTTCCTCCAGGGTAGATTGGCAGAGGCCCTGGAGGTTTTTCGCCTTCCTCTGTAGCATGGAGCACGGGTCACTAGCGGGAAGATTCCCTGCATCTTGGGTCTTTGAACCATCGTTTCAAGGACATCAATATCTGAGATATAGGTGAGAGAATTATTCTAGCAGTGGGTGGGTGAGATTTTGTGGCCTGCATTGTGCAGGGGGTTGGACTAGATGATCAAAATGGTCCCTTCTGACCTTAAAATCTAGAGGTATATTTAAACTACATGGTTCCATCGACAGAGACATGTAGATTTGTTTGTTCAGCAAAGGGAAATGAAGCCACGATTTAAATAATCATGGCTTCATTTAAATTTAAATGGCTGCCCCGCTGAGCCGACAAACAGCTGATCAGCTGTTTGTTGGCTCATCGCGCTAGTCTGAACGCTTCCGCGCCGACATGAAAGCCCTTTATTGATCTCCCCGGTAAACCTCATCCTACGAGGCATAACGGGGAGGTCGATAAAGAGCTTTCAGGTCGGTGTGGAAGCATCCAGACTAGCGCACTGAGCCGACAAACAGCTGATCAGCTGTTTGTCGGCTCAGCAGGGCAGCCATTTAAATTTAAATGAAACCGCGATTATTTAAATCGCGGCTTCATTTCCCTTTGCCGATCAGCCTAATCTAACATCATCGATTGAGCCATGTAGTTTAGACACACCCTAGAAGTGGCTGGTTGTTGACATACTGGTCAGAGATTTCAGTGGGCTGGGGTTCATAATGAATCTTCCTGTTGCTGGTCATCTGAGGTGGGGAAGCTCTAATGCCTCGTCATTTTCTCAGAAGAGGCTATTCTGAACATGAAACAAACAGGAAGGCAAGTCTTTCTGCAGATCACAGATTTCTACTGATCCGGAAGATGCTGTTGTCATGTGTCAGCCTCAGCCCTTACTAACCTTTATCTGCATCTAGTGGCTTGGAAATACGGTTCACACGTGAGTGTTGTTCCGGGTCCCACCCGCTCCCCTGAACCTCAGTGAACCACTGGAATTGTCCCTCCCAGATGCTGTGTATGAAAAACCAAAACTCCTCTCTGACTGAAAAGGAGAAAGTCACTCCCATTTTCCCCTCTCGAAGGGGGCTCAGGCTAGCAAATTGTGTGTGTGCCAGCCCCACAGAGGATGGCAGGGGCTGGCATCCCAGCTCGGGCTCCCCAATGCTGGGGATGAGGAGCCCTGAGCCCTGGCAGCCAGATCCAGGCAAGCTAGGGGAAGCCAGGTCTACATCTGGGCTTTATGTTACCCATCTCTGATCTCCAAATAACACCATGCTCCCTTATTTAGTTTCTCCTGGCTAGTAACAATTTTATAGACCGAAGAGGCAACCCCCTGGCTTTTGTGGATCTGGCCCCTGAGGAGTTGGAGAGCCCGTGCTCAAACTCCAGCCTTCCTGCCGCCCCACTACGGGGCTAGAGAATAAAAAAATCTACTAGCTAAGGCCACATCAGTGAGGGGTTGTTTTTTGGGGTTGTTTTTTGTTTGTTACCTCACTTTTGTTTAGCTCCTGACAGATTTTGTGGGTCAGCAGCCACTCCCGTCATAGACCTCTATCATATCCCCCTGTTACCCAGGGGACAAAGGCAACTAGGAAAAACAGGAAGCAAGAAGGTGACCCCAGTATCAGGGTAGCCCCTGGTTCAGAGGATGCAAGCCCCCTTTCCCCGTGTCTGTCACTGGGAGGGAATAATTACTCTGGGCACCCTCCAGGTGTGATGAAGGACACTGCAGGTAAATTTTACAACTGTATTAAGGGATTAAATTACAATAATTGGGAAAATGGGAGAATTCAAATAAGAACTGAAAACAAAGAACAATAGTGCGCATCCCTAACTAACCGGTAGCCATACAAGAGTGCAGGGAGTCTAGCAGGGAGGCATATCGCCTGGGTCCAAACCCCTCTTTAGCCAGTAAAGATGACAGAAAAGACCCCAAAAGCGATAAACCCCTTTGACATTTTAGAGGCGCAGATGGGTGCCATGCAGAGGCCAAAGCCTGGGCCCTTTGACCCTTGAGCTAATGGGATGCTTTTGGGAAGGAACTCCAGGGCGATCCCAGCAGGGAACGTAGATGGGTGACAGTGGAGCCCAGATAGGAAGATTTACTGACTTCCCTCGGCACAGCTGTAAGGCTGCGGTCTGTGGCTGATGGGGTGGCGAGGGAACGGAATAATCCTAAGGCCACAAGCCACCCACCCCCAGAGCCTGGTAGCGCTTCTGTGGCACAAAACCTCTGAGGTGATGGAATGTTCAGGGGCCGTTCCGGCGGGAAAAACCGGTTCCAGCCGGTAAGAACCAGCTCAGCTCGGCCTTCTCTAGCTGCTGACAGGCCCTCTGCTCAAAATGGCGTTCACTGACTCCATCTTCAATGGCTTTCACAAACAATCATGAGAATCATGCTTAACTAAACCCTTAAATACAAACCTACCGCTTTCTCCAGCTTAACTAAACCCTTAAATCCAAGCCTGCCGCTTTCTCCAGATCATATGTTAAACAGTCCCAGACCCAGTCCAGGCAGCTGGGGACATCCACTATTCACACCTCTCATTTCTGAAAACTAACCATTAATTCTTACCCTCGGCTTCCTATCTTTTAACTTGTTTTGGATCCATGACAGGACCTTCTCTTTTGCCCCATGGTAGCTTACTTTGCTTACAAGCCTTTAGTGAAGGATCTTGCCAAAGGTTTTCAGAAAATCTAAGCACATTAGATCCACTTGAACACCCTTGTCCACATGCTTGTTGGGCCTCAAGTATTTCTGCTGGATTGGGGAGGCCTGTTTTCCCTTTTCAGAAACTAGGTTGACAATTCCCCCCAACAAATCATTTTCCCATGTATCTCTGACAATTCTGTTTTTTAGTGTCATTTCAACCAGTGTGCTTGGTACTGAAATCAGGTTTACTGGCTTGTAACTGTCTTAGATATGTTGAGAGAGCCACAACCTTTGCACCTAGCAGGCAAGATACCATGTGGTTCTTTCAGTCATCGCAAACCCAGGTGTCTATTTCTAATGATCAATACCCTCGTTACTAACACCTGTCTCTGCCTAATAACTGGAGTTCCCCTCCCCAGAGAGGCATCCTCAGCATGAGAGGATACCGCAGCAGCATCTGGAAGGAGGGTCCCAGCTATGGGCTTGCTTCCCGTTGTTCCAGCAGAGACGTTGTCAGACCAGAGTGGGACCATTCCACTGTGTCCTTGGAACCTGCCAACTGTCCCCTGACATTTCTCATACCACAAACCAATGAGGGAATTCAAAGGTGATTGTCGGCAGAGGGGAACTTAACCTGAGCCAAAGCAACAGCAATGGCAGGAGCACTGCAAACACCAACGTTCAGCTTACCATGCAGGGACAAACCAAGGGACTCTGGCTCCTGAGGGGTGTTTCCAGATCAGCTTGTAACTTTAAAAGGGCCCCGTGTCGTAAGTGCCTGAACACTGACACTTATGTGGGAAACACAAAGGCAGCTTTCAACCTGCATCCGAACCATACAGGGCCTATAAGAAGCACACGGGATCTTTTCAAGGACAAAGGCAATGTGCTGTGTTTATTGAGAATATAACGTAAAAAGCAGCATTTGCACCCACCCCCCCACAACCACCTCCTCACACTCCACTCCCACCTGTAGCTTGGACCAATGTCATGGCCAGTGGGGAAGCAGGGTTCTGTCACTCACGATCTGATGCTTTGCACGACAGACCCCAATGCAAGACACCTCATCTGTTATATAATTCCTTCTCAGACGCATCTCCAAGTTTTGCTGCGTTGTGTTGGAATCAGTTACTTGGCAATAAAGGATTTGTGACAGGGCACTTGCCCTGCACTGGCCTTTTACGGGCAAACCCCAGCCCTGAGGAAGAGCTAATTAGGGCCAAGCCGGGAGAGGGGGAGGGCCTTATAATGAAGGACTCCTGGAGGGAGTGGGAGAACTGACTGTGGCTCTGGTCAGAAAGTAGCAGGGACCTGACTGCTGGGAAAGCAGGAGGCTTCCTGGTGCAGCAGCAGGTCCACAGCACCCTCTGCCAGTGATGAGAGGTCATTACAGACTGCAGCAGGTCCCTGAGGCAAACGGGATACAGGGAGGACCCTGCAGTACATGCAGAGGAAATAACACCCTCCCCCCCGAAAGGGAATGCAGAGAGATGGGAGTGGGCCCTATCGGAGGCCCATGTCCTGAAGAGGATGCTGTGGACAAGAGGAACACGGGGAGACACCAGCTAGAGGGAGGCACCCAGCCAGGCAGGCGAGCTCATTCCCAGGAATGCCGCCTGGATGCACCAGGGTGGTGAATCAGACCGTGACATCTTGAGGGCTCTTTCTGTCATGTTCTGGTTTCGGTGGGATCTTCTAGGGTGCTTGCCTCAGCTTCAGGGTCACCAATCTGCCCTTCATTAGTCATCAGGTAAAATGGGCCCATATGACTGAGTGAGCAGGTTCTGAATCAATGCTTCAAATGCAGCCAGTTGGAAGAGGAAGGGAATCCTGGGCGTGGTCATGCTCACTCAGTGGTTTAGCCCTGTAAGGTGTTCAAATGTTGTCATATAAATACAGTTCATGCTGGAATGGGAGAGAGATCCTGGGTGTGCTTGTGTAAATCCAGTTCAGTCAGTGCTACAGGCCTGATGGATGCTCAGTTGTTAGAATGGAATTTTGCCTGTTGTCACTAATTCAACTGTTGTGGGGTCACAAACCATGTTAACCTTAAATGTAGGAATTGTAAAACATGACACTAGTGCTTGCAGGAGAGACACTGTCATTGTAAAGAATCTCAGATGGACAAGTCTTTCCCCTCCAGACTTAAGTGGAATAGATGCGGGTGGGGGGAGAGCAAAGCTCTGAACCAGCAGGCTACATGCTCTCCAGGCATGATCTGTAAGACTGGTTCAGCCTGTTTCCCTTTCCCTCTCCTCAAACACTAGGCCTTGTAGTGTCCCAGGGAAGATCCTCTTGTGGGTTCCTGACCTGTACATCATGTATTCCTTCCCCTGAGATTCTACTCTGAAGATCCAATAACAAAATTATCCAAAGCACGGGACTTGGTGATTGAGGACTCCCACTATCCAGACATCTGTTGGGAAAACAACACAGCGCGGCACAAATTATACAACAAGTTCTTGGAATGTCCTGGAGACCTTTTTTTAAGCATTTCAGAAGGTGGAGAAAGCAGGAGGCTGTTCTAGGTCTGATTTTGAGAAATAGGGAGGACCTGGTTGAGAACCTGAAAGTGAAAGGCAGCTTGGATTAAAGTGATCATGAAATGATATAATTTGTGATTTTAAGAAATAGCAGGAGGGAGAACAGTGGATTTCAAGAAGGCAGACTTTAGCAAACTCAGTGAGTTGGGAGGTAAGAGCCCCTGGGGGAAGCAAGTCTGAGAAAAAAAAATTGAAGACAGTTGGCAGTTTTTCAAAGAGTCTTTATCCAGGGCACAAAAGTAAACTATTCCACAGTGTAGGAAAGAGGACATATAGCAAGAGACCACTTTGGCTTTCCCACGAGATCTTGAATTATTTAAAAATCATAAAAGAATCCTACCAAAAATGGAAACTATGTCAAAGTACAAAGGATGGAGATAAGCCAATAGCACAAGAATATAGGGGTAAAGTTAGAAAGGCCAAGGCACAAAATGAGCTCCAACTGGCTAGAGACATAAAGGGTGACAAGAAAACATTCTAGAAATACATTAGAAGTGAGAGGAAGCCCAAGGAAAGGGTCGGCCTGTTCTTCAGTGACGAGAGAAACACGAAAACAGAAAATGTGGAAATGGCAGAGCTTGATGAAATGCCTGCCAGAATGCTCAAGGAGCTGACTGAGGAGATAGCTAACAGGAGGGAGCAGTGGGTGGGTGCTGGGTACTCAACAGTTTTTTTCCCTGTGGGTGGACCAGCCCCAGAGCACTCATGGAGTCGGCGTCTATTGTTGGATTTCCTAGATGAAAGCTCGGTTCTGTTCCCCTTCCTATTAAAATTTCCCTTTGTTACACAGACTCAGGGCTTGCAGGAGGGGGAGCGTGTTGCCTCTTGGAGGCACCTGGGTTGTCCTTAAGTATTAGCACATTAGTGGCTGGGGGCTCCAGACAGTTCTGGTTTGCACTGGAACCCCGAGGGATTGACTCTGGGTCTGGCTGCTGCCGATTCCACATGGCAGCAGGGTTCCACCTGGCCAGAAAATCAGGGACGTGAAGAGAGATACCAAGGCCACGGAGCTTGTTCTATGCAAACGGGTGGGTTGTCTTGGGGAGGCGACACACAAGGCCCTGGGAAATTTTCCATGGTGCTGACGGCTCACAGGGGATGGTCCGTCTGCACTGACAAGGTTTCCGTCCCAGGGGACACTGGGAGATATTCAGATCATTACACTGACAGAGCCAGCACCTGCCTCCCCAGCAAGTGACCCCGGGAGCTCTCCAGAGAGCCCAGGAAAGGGACCACGGGGGCATGGGAAAGGCCATTCTGTGCTGTGCCTAGGATGGAGGATACCCCTAGAGAGAGAAAAAGGACGTGTCCAGACGGCTCATAACAAATTGCAGGTCTCTCGCAGGGCAAAGCACCTGTACAGCAAAGCTAGAGGGGACAGTATCGCAGGCGGGTGTGCAGTGGTGGGTAAAGTATCCCAAAAAGTTACTTGAGTAAATGTACTGCTACTTTGAAAAAAATGTAATTAAGTAAAGTCAAAGTATCCTTCTGGAAAACTACTTGGGTGCATCTAGACTGGCAAGATTTTGTGCAAAAACTTGCCAGCTGTCTACACTGGCCGCTTGAATTGTGCAGAGCACTGACTATCTCATGTAAGACATTCAGTGCTTCTTGCGCAAATACTTTGACATTCCCGCTCAGGGATCAGCCCTCTTGCGCAAGAATACTTGCGCAAGAGGGCCAGTGTAGACAGGCACCTTAATTTTTATTTCAAGAGGGATAAGGGATCTTTTAGAAAAGGCTTTATTTTCCAAAAGATCCGCATCTAGACTGGCGCTATTTTCCGGCAAAGCTCCATGCAGAAAAAAAGCGGCAGCCATTTTTATGCTAATGAAGCGCAAGAGATTTAAATCCCTGCTTCATTAGCGATTGCGATACGTCTAATTTACATCCCTTTTCCGAAAGAGGGATGTAGTCTAGATGTAGCCCAGGTGAGTGAAGTAATATCTTTAATTGGACCAAATATGGTTGGTGACAGAGATAATCTTTGGAATTCCTCAGAGTTCTTCTCCAGATCTGTGAAGGGCTAATCTCTCACCAACCAAAACTGTTCCTAAATCATTTTAAAAAAGATAATACTTCCCCCACCTTGTCTCTTTTTTTGGGTTTCAACAGCTTTAGAGCTTGAACTCTTTGCATCTCCACTTCGTCATTAAAAAAATTCAGACCTCCCTCCATTATTTCTTGTGAAAATTATAAAAAGATGAAAAGCTTAAAACATAACACAAAGTTATAAACCACAAAGAGTGCATGCCTTTTTATAAGCCAGAGCAGCAGAGGTGAAGCATTGCACAGGGGATGGGGAAGAACCTGTATTTGCACTGAGTTCTTCTGAGTTTAAGCACCTCATTGAAACTGCAAGTCACAACAATCACACCCTCTCACACACTAGGAACCCCAGTGTCTTCCAGAGCATGAAAAAGGTTTGCAGGTTAAGATGGGAGCAAAGAAAATGTCCTTATTGTTAATCTTAATGAAGGATCAACACTGCTAAGAAACAGCTTCAGCAAGGCCCAGGCAGGAGAAATTTTAGCATACTGATAAATACAACTTGTAGTGAAAACATAAACAAAACCTGAGAGCATGGACAGGTCATTAAGAATTGAATGGAAGGTAAATGTGTTTCAACCACCCAGCCAGACATTTCCCTAGAGGGCACGTGGGAAAGCTGATTTCAGTGACACTCATCTCCTCTGCACCCACCTGCCTCACATTGGGGAAGCAGCAGCAATAGCTCCCCCTGCCCCCATCCCATACTCACCCCAAAAAAGTGAACAAAACTTCTGAGCCAGTCAGGGAAGCAGGAGAACAAGACCAACTGCTCATGGGGGAGGGGGATTAAAGGTCTCCTCCCAACAACTCAAAGTGTTATACCCCCCTCCTGAGCCAGTAGCCCAGCTCTCCTCAGTTCCCCTATAGGGCTCTTAGGGGGAAGATGAAAAAAAGAGGGAGGGTGACCCACACCTGCTCCACTTTAGCGCACACACCCAGATAGCAGGGTTACTCCAAATCTCAATCAGCTGGCACACAGAGGGAAGCTGCGCGCACAGATACAATTCTTCAATCCCCGCCAAACCCAGCCATCCACCCCAAGCCTTTTCCAACACAGCCTGTCCCACGGCATCTATGGGGGACCCTCTATCCCCACGAGAATTGGGAGCTCCTGTGCAGGGCACCTTCCCTGTTGCTGCTCCTGCACGAGCAGAGGATTTGCCTGACACACGTAAGTGCCTCTGCCCGCCCCCCCGCCCCCCACCTTGGCTGAAGTGGCTGCTGGGCTTCCCTCCTTTTTAGCTGGCTGACCCCGGTAAGGTCACTTGAAACTATTCAAATGCGCCCCCTCAGCACATCGCCCTGGCCAGCAGCCTTGGTTGCTCAGGTCTCAGGCTGGCAGTGCCTGTAGAGATGCTGTTCTGGAATGAAAAGGTGTTAATGGAGCTATTAAAATGTCTTTGTTGGCAGGGACATTGTGCTGTTGATTGGTTATTTTTTTGGATGATTGGGTGCTTGCACAAGAAGCTGTGCTTAGGCAAATTAGAATGATGAAAGTAGTGAGTAACTAAGTGCTTCCAGAATAGTGGTAGAAATGTAGCTGTGTTAGTCTGGTGCAGCTGAAACAAAAAACAGGACTGTGTAGCACCTTAAAGACTAACAAGATGGTTTATTAGGTGATGAGCTTTCATATCTACCTCTTGCCCCCTTCCTCCCCTCCATCCCCCTTCTGTTCTGAAATTTGATTTGTCCTTTTCATATGTGTTCATTTTTTTTAATTGTATCCTTTTGTGTATATATGGTTGTGACAATTTTCTTCCACTATTTGATCTGAGGAAGTGGGTCTGGCCCATGAAAGCTCATCACCTATTAAACTATCTTGTTAGTCTTTAAAGTGCTACACAGTCCTGTTTTTTGTTTAAGTGCTTCCAGAAATTGTAGTGGAGTAAAAAGTATGACTTTTACTCAAGTAGGTTTTTTTTATTTTATTTTTTTTAGAAAATATATCACAAAAATAAATTACTTGAGTAAAGTACAAATACTGAAAAAATGTACTTCAGTAGTGTAATAAAGTATTTCTACTTAGTTACTCTCCACCTCTGTGGGTGCAGCAGCAAACCAGAGGATCTCTTACCGCCTTAGTGCCAGTGGTGGGGACAGTCGACATGGAGAGATCGTCTGTCTGAGATTTCTTGTGAGGTGGTCGAAATCCCCTGATCCATCTCCTGTACTCCTCTCTCACCTGGGAGTCAAGGACACGGTCACTGCACCGCGTAAGGAACTCTGACAAGATCAGACATGGCCGCCATGGGGCCGGTGAAGGAGCTGGGTGAGCGCTGACGGGCCATGGGCGTTACCTGGCGATTGAGGAGACAGTGCACCAGGAAGATGAAGGCTCCCTGCAGGCTGTTGATGATGTTGAACCAATACGCCATGAGCGTGGCTGCTGGGCCGACTTGGAGAAGACCAAGGATCCATGTACAGCCCAGAACGAAGAGCTGGACGATGGTTTTAAAGATCATTAGTCTGGAGAAAGGCAGATAGAGCCCGTTACAACAACCCGGTGGGAGCATCGGGGTCAGCAGGGTCTGGCCAGAGGGGGGTGGAGCTACTGGCCCTGCTTTCCTGTGTGGGACGGGGTTACTGTCAATGCAAACACAATGGGCCTCGTTCTGATGGATCCTAGATACGCTGTCCCCCTTCTGCAGTCCCTCACTCCCTCTCCATGCCCAGGAACATCCAAACCAAGACACCTGACCCACCCCGACTGCTCCGATGCCTTCTCACCTGTGGCCTCTGTGGGAGGACACATCCGCATTGAGGGAGGAAAGACTGCTTCTCAGGATCCACAGGGTCAGGGCAAAGAACGTCACATTTATCTGTGGGCAGCGGGAAATGTTTCCTGTGAAATGTCCCGTCCGGGGCCGGTCAGTCCAGCTCAGTCAGAAAACGATCCCAGGGGACCGAGCCGAATGCTGCAGAACTGGAATTGCTCATGGCCAGTGGGAATCTTTCCCCCTCCTGTAAGGTCCCCAGCAGCTCTCAGTTTCTCCCTACACAGGGAGCTGATGGCACAGCCAGGGCTAAGATGGATCAATGGGATCAAAGAGGCCAGATTCTGCTCAGTGTTCAATATGGATCCACTCCAGTGGAGTAAATAGGGTTCACACTGGTATAACTGAGCAGGATTTGGCTCAGAGGATGTGTCTAGACTACAGGGTTTTGTTGACAAAAGTGGACTTTTGTTGACAACACTATACCTGCGTCTACACTACCGCCAAGTTCTGTTGCGACAGAACTTGGCAGTTTTGTCGACAGCGGTAAACCTCATTCTACGAGGAATAACTCAGAGTTCTGTCGACAGAAGGCGTTATTGAGTCTACACTGTCCTTTGCATCTACACTGTCATGTCGATAAAGCGGCTTGTCGTATCTGTCAACAAAAGCCTGTAGTCTAGACGTACCCAGAGAGTCCAGATTCTGCCTCTAGAATATTTCCTGCACTTTCAGGCTGTAAGAAATTCCCTACTCACCCATCCCCCAGTTTTTCCCCAGGGGTTGAGGAGGAATATGTAGGGACAGCTGTTTCCACCCCACCACACACACACACACACATAATCACGGTATGGTGTAGCCCTTTCCCTTCCCCATTCCTTGGGCAATTAGCTAGACTGGGCCAGACCCTTTCTGTCTCTTGGCCAAACTCCTGCTGACGTCCCTGGCAGCTGTGCCTGAGTAAAGGCTGTGGGCTGGGGACAGGGCACAGGGACAGATCCTGCGACTGGCCAAAGCAGATGAACCAGGTGGGTCCTAACTGGGTCTTTCCTTGTGTTTTATGGACACACCTTCACCTCCCTGCTTCCCTCAAATCAGTGGGGCTGCCGAGGTGGGAGAAGGGGGCTGGGATTCTGTGAGGTACCCACCAGGATTATGACACAGACTGGCCCCAGGAAACTCCAGCGAAAGCCTCTGTCCAGGCTGAGCCAGCAGCTACAGGCAGGGAGAAGAAGAAGCGCATTACCCCCAATGTAAGAGCATGGGACATTAATATGATCACTGCCCTGTGAGCAACAGGTGTCACAAGGCAGCTGCTCTCACCCGCACGATAGATGTCTGCCAGCCTGTGACATGGTGACCCTCTTGCAGGCCAAGAGATTCCACCACCCCCATCAACCGCAGCTTCCCTGACTTTCTGCCAAACCCTCCTCTCCCACCTGCAACAGACTGTTCTGGTGGGGCGTGTCAGAGCCATGGAGGACCAGGTAGGCAGCTGATGTAGATCGACCTCATTGCACAGAAGCAAGAGGCGTGACACAGATTTACACCAGTAGGGGGGGTCTAGCCTGGGGTGTCTAGAACAAGCCCCACTCTGGTTTAGTGGAGTTGCTCAATTTAGAGGGGAGACCCTCAGGGATTTGCCCACGGTACAAAGGTGCGTTTGTTCCCAGCACCACAAACCCAGCCTGGGACTTTGCTGGCTTGTTGTTCTGCAGGGTCAGTGGGGCGAGTTGTAGCTGCCTGGCAGGTGGGCAACTCAGCTACTGTGCTGGGGCGGCTTGCTGTTCCTGGGGCGGGGGAAGGCTGTTGGGAGACCGCTCCCAGGCAGGGTGAGCAGGGCAATGCAGGCTACAGACACGGAGGCCACATCCCAGCTCCCCTTCGCGGTGGGCGCTGCACTTACTGCTCAGAAGTTCCGTAGCCTTTAGGATTCACTGCGGCAGAAATAGCCACAATCAGGGCTGGGAATCCGTAGCCAAACGGGTACATGTGTCTCTTCTTGAACCGTCTGATGCTGGTGTAATACACCTCTTTCAAGGTCCTGGCCGTGAGGAAGAGGTGCAGCCCCTCCAGGAGCATCCAGGTGAAGCAGGCCAGGAAGAGGTAGTGTAAGAGGCCAGCAATAACTGCACAAGCCACAGAGACCTCAGGGACACTGCAGCTGGAATGGGATTGGTTGGATATGGGAGAGACCTGCATGGGGGTCACACCAGGATTCTTGTTAACACAGCTCGCCAGTTACAGTGCTGCAGAGCTGGCAGGTTCCTCAGTCGGGGTGCGGGGGGGCGGGCTGCTCATTATGGATGCAGGAAGGCAGCAGAGATTATTGGTTAGAGCAGAAGAGAAGGCCTCAGGGCAGCCAGGTTCTCTTCCTGACTCTGCCGCACATCCCCCGAGTGACCCTCGGGCAAGTAACCTAGGAAGGGATTGGAGGCCCAGGGAGACGGCGACATAGGGGTAGGACTGATCAAATTCCTGGGGACAGCGAGACTGAGGCTCCTGTGTCCAGTGTAAAGGAGCCTCACAGGGAGTGGGAACGTCCCCCTGGAATCCCGTCTGTGTCCTGCACACCCAGAAGAGGAGGTTACTCACTTTCTGGTAACTGATGTTCTTCAAGATGAGCATCCGTGGGGGTGCTCCACATTAGATGGTGAGCATCTCAGTATCTCTCAACTCAGTGTTTTCTAGCAGTGCTTTGGGGGCCGTGCATGCATAGTGCGTGCGGGTCTCCCCAGGTGCCGTCGCACTCCCCCCCCCCCCTTTAGTTCCTTCTCTATCCGGAACTCGGCGAGGATGTTTGATATCTTGATATTAAGGTTTTCCGAAGTAGAGGGGA
This sequence comes from Pelodiscus sinensis, assembly GCF_049634645.1. Lineage (NCBI taxonomy): Eukaryota > Metazoa > Chordata > Testudines > Trionychidae > Pelodiscus > Pelodiscus sinensis. The sequence goes on along the minus strand of NC_134729.1, from coordinate 13,428,884 downwards.
GGAAGGGAGGGTACTGGAGCACCGCCAGGGATGCTCATCTCAAAGAACGTCAGTTACTGGAAGGTGAGTAGCCGCCTCTTCTTCTTCGAGAGGCATTCCTGGAGGTGCTCCACATTAGGTGACTACAAAGTAGTACATTGTATGGAGGTAGGGACTTCGGATCAGGTAAGTACGCCGTTTGTAGCACAGCTTTCACTAATCTAGTAAGCATGATGCTATGTGGCGCAACAGTTGTAGATAGTCATGAGGCAGTATTGAGGGCATCTCTTGGGAGGACTGTAGCAAGTGTCTGATTCGGATGAGCCTGTCGGTAGGCAGAAAGGGCCTGGCTGTGATGGAATTGAAGTGTGCCACAATGAATTGAATGGTTTGAGTAGGTGTAAGCATTGATTTGCTGTGGTTTACCTGGAATCCTATGGAAATGTGGAGCCACTGGTTCTATTGCCCCTATATGGAGGAGGTGCTCCACCTCTTGTTGTAAGATTGTGTCGTGAGAGGGGTCCCTGAAGAGGGGGAGGGTGGGGAGAGGAGATGGTTCGAATTATCCAATTGTCTGAGGTAATAGCTTTTCAGGTTTTTCTCCCCTCCCCCTCCCCCCCAGAACAAACAAAAATTGAATAAGCTAATGTACAGGGCTCGCCGAACCACTCGCCAGCCGCACTGTCCGGAGATCTGCGCATGCACAGATCGTTCTGTGCATGCACAGATCGCCCGAACCCAGCTCTTCCAGGTTACAATCTACTCGCCCATGGTGAGTAGATTGTATTATTTGTCAAGCCCTGCTAATGTATTTTGAGACTCCTGGGTAGGTAGTGTGGCATTTGGACTGATGACTGGCCTCTACAATTTGCATATTAGATTGTGACGAATGGTTGGGGTTGTTATTCTGAGTACATTGTCTTTGTTGTCTACCCCGCCGGTGTTGTTGGTATGGTGGATGGTCTTGCCTCTGATAACAGTATGTGGGTACCTTCTCTGATATGGTTGGTATCTGAATTGTCTTGGTGTTGTCGCAGATGTTTGGATGCCAAGTGACCAAAGTATGGCCTTGGAGTTCTTCATTGACTGCAAAAGTTCATTAGTCTTTGTCGAGAATAGCTTATTGCCATCAAATGGGAGATCTTCCACAGCTGGTTGGATTTGACGCGGAAAAGCAGAATTGAACCATGAGGCCCTTCTCGTGGTGATCGCTGTGACTATTGTCCTCGTGGCCATATCTGCTGCATCGAGGGTGGCTTGCAATGCTATACGCAGGGCTCGACAATTGGGGCAATCTACTCGCCCATGGTGAGTAGATTTTAGCCCAGCATGCCAAACCGTGCAGCTGACGAGCAAGACTCGCCTCCGCTTGTCAAGCCCTGGCTATACGTAATATCGTTTGGCCTTCTGAGATGATAGTTTTAAACTGTGTCTTCTTGTTATCAGGGATATGTTCAATAAATGTGTTAAATTTTGCATAGTTGTTAAAATCGTATTTACTGAGTGACACGGTGTAATTTGCTACCCTCATCTGAAGTATAGCAGAAACATAAACCTTCTTTCCAAAAGAGTCTAATCTTTTATTGTCTTTTTCAGATGGAGTGGATTGGTTCTGCTGTTTATTTCTTTCCTACACAGCATCTACTAGCAGGGAATTTGGTGAGGGGTGTGAAAAAAGAAATTCAGAGCCCTTAAGGGGAACAAAATACTTCCTATCTGCCTTTTTAGATATAGGTAGTATCGAGGCAGGAGTCTGCCACAAGGTTTTTGCCAGTTCAAGTATGGCTGAATTGATAGGTAGAGCTATCTTTGCAGATGGTGTCGCCTGGAGGATGTTTGTGAGCTCATGGTGAGATTCTTGTACCTCTTCCATGGAGATATTGAAATCTGTTGCAGCTCTTCTAAAAAGGTCCTGAAAGGACGAAACCTCCTCTGCATTGCTAGCAGATGGGGGTAGGTTTGCCTCTTCTGTGGTAGAAAGAGAGTTAGGCTGAAGTAAAGATGCCACCAAAGAGTGTGGGGAGTAGATCCGCACCATCATTTCTGTCAGTAAGTACATAGGTGATTAATCAGAGAAGTGCGAGGTTTCTCTAAATGTTTGGTTTTGAATGGGTTTTTTTCTATGTTGCTGCTGCGGGCATTGATTCCACATTTGCCACCGTGGAGGGCAAACCATGGGTGGAGGCATCCATGGGTATAGAGTCCAGGGAGCCGTTTGTATTCGTAAGAAATGTGGCTGCTCAGGGTGGCTGCGCAGGGTTAACTGGCATTCCTGACCCCTGTGAGTGTGGAGATAGCTGTGGTGAAAACACAGCCACCTCCCCGCCTCTTCCATTGAGAAAGGGGAATGTGACTGTGAATACTCAGAGAAAGGGGAGGGAGGAGATCTGTTGTCACTCAGAATAGGAGATTGGAGCGTAGGAGAAATTGTTAAATCTTTAATCACCCTGTAGCTCCTGACCGGAGAATGTGGGAGCTGTCTGCCACAGAGTGTACTGACTGTGGTGCCCAGAGAGCAGAGCTCACCGCCTGAGGCGTTGCCCCGACAACACAGGGGGGGGGAGCGGTGCCCAGTGGCTGCCCCGTGAGTCCTGTGAGCGGCTGCGGTGCCCTGCTGCAGTCCTGAGGTTTTGGCTGAGCTGGTGCTGAGGCGAGTGGCATCCTGCTCGGTGCTGCGTTGTTCGAGGCAGGCACGGGTGTGGCCTGTTGCCTCTGAGGGGGCAGCTGTGTTAGCGCTTTTGCTTTTACAGCGCTGTTCGCCCCAGACACCTGGGCGGTCAAAAGTGCTGAGGCTCCTATCAGAGGGATCCAACTGCCTGTCAGCAGGGTGCCTCTTAGAAGAGTGCTGAGGCAGCGAGCTTGCCCATCTTTTCATGGCTTCAGGGGCTTTATCCCTTTTTGCCGTGGTAACATGACCTGAGTCTGGGTCAGAAGGAGGGTGTCCACCTTTATCACCTTTAGCATTTTGAGCCTGAGCTCTCTATCTTTATGTGCCTGCGCTTTGAGCTTAGCGCAGTGTGGGCAGTCTTTTTGGGAAAGCGAAGTTACTCACCTTGGTGCAGTAACTATCGTTCTTCGAGATGGTGTCCCCGCGGGTGCTCCACTGTTGATCCTGGGCTTGCCCCAGTGCCGCAGAACGGAGATTTTTCTAGAAGCAGTGCTCGGCCGGATCATGCATTCGCTGCGGTGGCTCGCAGCGTTCAAACTCTTTTCTCTGAGTGCGCGGTCCGGCCCCCGCCAGTTCCTCAAGGCCGCCTCGAAGTCTGCAAGACACAAACAGAAAGCAGACACCGAAGTGGGGAGGAGGGCGGGCAGTGGAGCACCCGCGGGGACACCATCTCAGAGAACAATAGTTACTGCACCAAGGTGAGTAACTTTTCTTTCTTCTTCGAGGACGTCCTCGCGGGTACTCCACTCTTGGTGACTGAGTAGCAGTAGTCGCCACAACGGAAGGCGGTATAAACAAAGGAGTCCCTATTTGTCCACTTTGGAGAGCACCACCGTCGCCAGTACCTCATCGGATTGCCTACTCTGGAGTAAGGCATAGTGTTCGACAAAGATATCGTGTGAGGACCAGGTGGCCGCTCTACATATGTCTTTCAAGGAAACCCCTTTAAGGAAAGCCATTGACACCACCATGGACCTGGTGGAGTGGGCCCAAGGTTGGATAGGGAGTGATATATGCTTCGTTGCATAGGACTCTTTTATGCAATTGAATATTAGTTTTGAAATCTGCTGAGCAGATAAGGGTTGTCAGCCAGAGATACAATCAAATGATCAGTTTGTCTAAAGGGTCTTGTCTGGTCAATGTAGAAAGCTAGGGCTTTTCGTACATCGAGTGAGTGAAGGGTCGCTTCCCTTGAGGAGGAATGAGGTTTCGGGTAGAACACCTGCAGGATTATCGGCTTGTTGACGTGAAAGGCGGATGCTATCTTGGGAATGAATTTAGGGTGGAATCTTAGTATCACTCCATCTTGTGGAGGTCATGTCTGCTGTGATTGTATGCTTGTGTGAGCCAGTACTGGAGAGCATGGAAGTGCAGTCTGGCATAGCGCACCACATAAGTTGTGGCAGCCATATGGCCCATGAGGCTCAGGCAGGTAATGACCTGGGCTGAAGGCTGTCTCTGATGACCTGTATGAGATCTTGAATGGTGTGGAATCTTTGCAGCGGTAGATAGGCCCTGGCTGTAGTTGACTCCAGGTGAGCTCCTATAAAGTCCAGATCCTGGGTCAGGTGCAAAGTGGACTTTTGTACGTTTATGAGGAGTCCTAGGACGTTGTAGCCAGACAGACTAACCCCCATATCATCTATCTTATTTGCCTTCCTGAAGCATACAGGACAGAGAAGGAGCAATAAAATCAGCATAGTCTATGCTGGCTCATCTGATCCTGAGAAGCTGAAACATAGATATGAGGAGAGATCAGGATATGCGAGACTGCCACCGGCTGGCACCTATGTTGATTCGAACACACACACAGTCCCTGGAAGAGGAATTTCCCACTGAGAAAAGAATCCCCAGTAATTCCAATTTAGTTATCTCTCTTACAAGTGTAAATTAAGTTCACAACTCCCTTGTAAGAACTGGTCTCACAAAAGACAGACCAGCCCCATTTGGCATGACAGACAAGAAAGAGAAATACGTGACCCCATGAGTATATAAGATAGGTCCAGCACACATTCACTTTGAGTGTCATTCTACCCTCTACCTGCTGGTCGGGTTAGGTGTTTGACCTCCCGAGGTTCTATGGGGACACCCACCTCGTATTTTCGTCTTTCCTAGGAATTGAGGGACCGGCCCTGGCCTGACATGCTGGAGTCAAGAGGCACAGAAGGGGGTAAAAATTGTACCTGGATGTGGTCCTCTGTCTTAAGTGTACACATAGAAAGAGTAAGCTGTTACTTGGTACCATTATTTCTATTTTTCTATCTTTATCTTCTTTGTAACCATTTTTAAGATCTATATTTTGCTAGCAGTTAAGAAATAGAACAATAGCCATTGCAACCATATGATTTATAAGCTTCCTCAAATAAACCTGTAACTGTTTAAGCTTTAACCTGACTCCTTCAGTTGCTGTAACAGAACCAAGCACAATTTAAAAGAACTTCAGCCGGTCATAAAGGGACAGACATAGAGAGAGCTTGGGCGTTTGGATCTGTGTCACTCCCAGGTGACAAGATCCGTTGGGGCACCTTTTCAGCCTTTCCTAGGCTGCCCTCTGCGAAGGAACCCCTGTGTTCTAGCAGCTAAAATCTAAGGTGTAATAAGCTCTTCCTATATAACGGGGCGTCTGTTGGCCTGCTGGCCACCCTCTGCGATGGGACCCCGGTCCTAGCAGTAAAGACACGGACGTTAAACCTTTTCTCGGAAACATACACACACACTGCCCTGACCGTCGGCTGACAGGCGTGGAAGAGTTGTTTGGTGGCCAGGATCACGTTTCAAAGTTCGGATGCTGTACGACCTTTGAGGAGGCAATCGTCCAAATACAGGAAGATAATCACCCCTTGCGTTCGAAGATGGGCCGCAACCACCACCAGGATTTTTGAGAATACCGTGGGAGCGGAGGAGATACCAAAGGGGAGGACTTTGTATTGGTAGTGGTCTTTGCTGAGAACAAATCGTAGGAACCTTCTGTGGGCTAGGTGGATGGAAACATGAAAGTGGGTGTCTTGGAGGTCGAGGGCCACAAACCAGTCGTCTCACTCTAGTGCGGGAATTATGGTAGCTAGTGTGATCATCCTGAATTTTTGCTTTCGTAGGAATCTGTTCAAACAGTGGAGGTCCAATATCAGCTGCCAGCCTCCCGATTTTTTTCTGAATTAGAAAGTAGTGAGGGTCTCGATCGTTTGGTCACAGCCGTGGTGGGGGATGAGGCTCTCCGCTTAGAAGTCTGCTGCTGAGGAGCGGAGGCAGGGCTCTGCGGTTGTAAAGCCTTGTCAAAAAGAAACAACCACAGGCGTCTCTCTCTGTCCTTCCTTGCCCTAGATGTTAGCTGAGTACAATGAGGGCACTTTTGGGGGACATGAGATTCTCCTAAGCATCGTATGCAATACGAGTGGCTGTCTGAAGCCGGCATCACCTCCCAGCACTTGTCACACTTTTTAAAGCCTGGTGAGGATGGCATCTTTAAATGCCTTGTGCTTTTCTTTTTAAAGTTGTTCTGTTTCGTTTCCTTCTGTTTTTCCCCGTTTTATCTGAGGGTACTTAACTATGTACAATATGAACATTGAACAAACAGGGGGAAGGGGAAATGAAAACCTACTATAGCGACTAAAATTTAACAACTACTTCTTTTTATATATGAATGAAACGGGATATGGGAGAGGTAAAAACGACTAACTCTGTTCTATTTGTGTAGTCTTAATCTCACAACAAGGAGTCTGTGTGGAGAGAGCAGTTCCGTCAGTCTGCAGCCTGAGGTGGTCAAGAGGAACAGGCGGGGGCTAGACCGCACACTCAGAGAAAAGAGGGTAAACTCCGTGAGCCACCATGGCGCATGCGCGGTCCGGTCCAGCACTGCTTCTAGAAAAGTCTCTGTTCTGTGGTACCGGGGCAAGCCCAGGATCAACAGTGGAGCTCTCGCGGGGACATCCTCGAAGAAGAACATGAGTTGCCAATGTACTTGACACAGTTTTTGTGTCCATCAGAGGCTAGCATTGTCTCATTGCAGAGGGTACAGCGCTTGAAACCAGGAGATCCCATGCCGTGGCTATGAAGTAACACACTATCCAATCCACATTTGTTTTTTTTAACACTAAAACACTAAAGCAACACTGAGCAAGTGAACTAGAACTTACAACTAACTAAACTAGAAGAGAAATTCTATAACTACGTTGAAGAGAAAGGAGAGCACTGCCGAGTTCCGTCTGGTGTCCAGGGACAGTAGAAAAGAACTGAAGGGAGGGGGGGCCACGCATGCATGACGGCACTGGGGAGGCCCACACGTGCTGCGCACGGCACATGTAAGCTCCCAAAGCACTGCTAGAGAAAACGCCATCAAGAGGCACTGGAACGCTCATCATGTAATGTGGAGCACCACCAGGGACACCTCTTGAAGAACCCAGGGAGCCCCTGGGGTTCACAGCCACACACCCCAGCCCTGCTACGAGAGGAGGGGCCAATCGGGGGGGAATGGGGCCGTACCCACTGGCTGCTGAGGACGAGCAGGTCGGCCAGGAAGAGGCAGAGGCAGAGCTGCAGGTGGAGGGCGGTGCTGACGTTCCAGATGGAGCGGCACAGGAGGAAGGTGAGGATGGTGAGGAGGAGGCACAGCAGGGAGAGGCTCAGGCCCACATAGATGAGGATGTTCAGTGGGCGACTCTCCTGTAACACAGCAAAGGAGAATCCCCATTAGCCAGCCCAGCCCTCGGGTCCCACTCAGCCTTTTCCCCAGTAAAGCCTCCGTCTCTCTCATGGCAGCTTTGTCAAGATCAGGCTGAGCGCAGATATCAGGGTCCAGCCTGGGAGCCGAGTCTCAAGGGGAGATACCGTCACTGCAGTGGGAGCCATTAGGATGGCGAAGCTGGAGAGATGGTCGCAGCTGCAGGTCGTGTGGGTGCTGTTCACGTGCAGGGTGGTGCAGCCATCTGGAGACCAGCTCCCTTTGCCGGCCTCAAATTTCCAGTAAACGCAGAGAGCCACTTCCTGCTCCTTTCTGGGCTGGAAACACGACAGAACCCTCCTTACGGGAGCACAGACAGTCGCAGAATCATAGAATACTAGGACTGGAAGGGACCTCGAGAGGTCATTGAGTCCAGTCCCCTGCCCTCATGGCAGGATCACATACTGTCTAGACCATCCCTGATAGACATTTATCTAACCTACTCTTAAATATCTCCAGAGATGGAGATTCCACAACCTCCCTGGGCAATTTATTCCAGTGTTTGACTGCCCTGACAGTTAGGAACTTTTTCCTAATGTCCAACCTAAACCTCCCTTGCTGCAGTTTAAGCCCATTGCTTCTTGTTCTATCCTCAGAGGCCAGGAAGAACAAGTTTTCTCCCTCCTCCTTATGACACCCTTTTAGATACCTGAAAACTGCTATCATGTCCCCCCTCAATCTTCTCTTTTCTAAACTTAACAAACCCGATTCCTTCAGCCTTCCCTCATAGTTCATGTTCTCTAGACCTTTAATCATTCTCGTTGCTCTTCTCTGGACCCTCTCCAATTTTTCCACATCTTTCTTGAAATGTGGTGCCCAGAACTGGACACAATGCTCCAATTGAGGCCTAACCAGCGCAGAGTAGAGCAGAAGAATGACCTCTTGTGTCTTGCTCACAACACACCTGTTAATGCAGCCCAGAATCATGTTTGCTTTCTTTGCAACAGCATCACACTGCTGACTCATATTTAACTTGTGGTCCACTATAACCCCTAGATCCCTTTCTGCCATACTCCTTTCCAGACTGTCGCTTCCCATTCTGTATGTGTGAAACTGATTGTTCCTTCCTAAGTGGAGCACTTTGCATTTGTCGTTTCTGTGATCATGTGTCTCACACACCCGAGCTGTGACGTAGTGGGGGTAACTTGCTAGGGCTGTGGCGACCTCTGCTGTCTGGAGCAAGACCCAGCAGGGAAAACCTTATTATGCAAAGGTGACTCCATACCGGTTGAACCAGCCAACCCCCCCATGGGGAGAAACAAAGGGAGGTGGAATGCTGCCCTGGCTGGGAGCAGGGCTTGGAGAGGGGGAGTTAGGTCCTGGCTGGAAAACAGGGAAGAAGGAACTGGGGAGGGGGCGGGGATTCCCCCCATCTCAAGGGGGCACTGAGGCCTCTTAGCCCCAGTTCCTGTAACCAGATCACATCTGTACTATGCTGTATCCTGGAGGAGCAATAAACCACCCTCAATTCCACTGGCTGGTGGAATCTGTTTATGCCATTTCGGGGTGCAAGAGACAGGAGACCCCCAACGCGCCGTCACACGAGCCACCTTCAGCTCCATGGCTCTCCCCACATGACTCCCAGCGCCCCTTTCAGTGATGGGGAGAGAGAATGCAGCTCCTGCCATTCCTAGAGCACAGACCCTGCTCCTGGAGCCAAAGGAAAATCCTTGCCAGCTGTGGAAGGCGTGTAGCACATGGTTGAGCAGCTCTGGCTGCATCCAGCAGAGGGCGGTACAGAGTGAACACAGGCGCACTAACCACTTCGCTACCGTGCCGAAGAGTTTCACCCCACTGCCCTGAGCCCACTGGCTCTAGAAAGAGGCTTTATTCCACCTCAGGGTTAGCCAAGCGGTGCGGTTCCCCCAGGGCACTTTGCACGGCCACCGTGTGACCCCTGGTATCCTCCTCCAGTCAAACAGCTCCAGCGCCTCAAGAATAAGGAGGCCTCTGTTTCTCCAGCCATTGGGAGCCAGAACAGCAGCACCATCCCAATGCCCGACAGGAGATGGAGCCTTCTCTATGCCCCTGTGGAGGCCCCAACACAAAGATTTCCCTCTGCACACCTGTTGATGGCGCAGGGTGAAGTTTGCCGGTCTGGAGAGGCAAATGGGTCCCCCGTCACCGACAGCTCCACTCACCACCCTGGAGCCGAGGTGACTCTTCTCCAGCATCCCTCCAGCCGACAAACAGCCTGAGCTGAAAAGTCTCTCATTGAAGATGGAGTGCAGGGAGGAGTAGGCAATAAAAGCAGCAGCCCCCAAGTGCGCTGGGAGAGGAAACAATCTCGTGTTATGGGGATGACCTGGGCAGGTGCCCAGGGGTCACAGTGAGTCTGAGGCAGAGCTGGGAATGGAACCCAGGAGCCCTGGACCATGCTACCTCCTCCCTCAGAGCCCCCAGGAATGCCCCCGGCTGGCAGTATCTTGCTGCAGCCTCAAAATCTGCCTGTTTGTATAGTTAGCGACCAAAGGGCTGCTTGCCGCCACTTGCTCCCCTGTCGTGGCCCGGCGGGTGCGCTGCTCAGCTGTGAGTGGAGCAGCGCGCCATGAAGGGGGAGGGAGAGGAAGGGGGCGGGGCGGGGCGGGTCATCACACAGGGAGGGGAAGGGGGCGGGGCTGGCCGGAAGGGAGGTGGGAAGCAGAGCTGGGGGGAACGGGGACTGTAGGGGAGGATGGGGGGCCCGGAGGAAGGGGGGAGGGAAGCAGCGCTGGCGGGGGGGTGGCCGGGGCTCACCGTGGGGCTGGCCGGCAGGAAGAGAGCATGGGAAGCAGAGCTGGGGAGGATCGGGGGCCGTGGGGCTGGACGGGAGGAGGGGGGACAGGAAACAGACCTGGCAAGGGGGGGGCAGTGACATAGACAGCCCCGCCCCCTAACTGTGCACAACACTGCCCCGCCCCGCCCCGCAGTGGTCCGGCTGAGCGTGTGACACTCAGCCGAGCCACCACGGAGGGAGGGGAAGGGGGCAGTGCGGTGACATACACAGCCAGGGGGCAGGGCCATGTACGTCACCGCCCCCCTTTCCCTCCCGCTGTGGCTTGGGCCGCCGGGGGAGCCAGCAGCACAAGGGGCTGTTTGGGCTCCCCCGGGGTGGGAGTGGAAGAGAGGGCGGTGATGTACACGGCCCCGGCACCAGCCGTGTATGTCACCTCACCGCCCCACCCCGCCCCATCTCCCTCCCTCCCTCCCTCATGGTAGCCTGGCTGAGCAGGCAGCACTCAGCCAAGCACCACGGCGGGGGGCAAGGGGAGAAGGGGCAGGGACAGGCAGGAGGACGAGGAGGAGAAGAGAAAGGGAGAGTGAGAGGCAGGAGGGGGAGAAGAGAAAGAAAGAGATGGAGAGAGAGGCAGGAGGTGGAGGAGAGCTGGGGGGGAGGCAGTAGGAAGAAAGAGTGATAGAACGAGAGAGCTCAGGAGAGAAGACCTGAAAATCCCATTTTATGATGGGCTAATTGGCTAGTCATATATATAGTTGCCCCGTGTTTGAGAGTCTGTAACACCGAAATTCTGGCTGTTCCCTCTGGACGGCGCTGTTGCCTGAAATGCTGGCTGTTCCCTTTGGGCGGCCCATGATGCATGGGGAGTGTGGGGCCCAAACGGCTGCTTGCGCCGCTTCCTCCCCCGCAGCAGCCCGGATGAGCAGCGCAGAAGTCAGCCGAGTGTCACGGTGGAGGTGAAGTGCGGCATGACAGTGGCTCCAGGCCCCGCCCCCTGGCTGTGAACGTCACCACCTTGCCCTCCTTCGCCTGCCGCTGTGATGCTTGGCTGACTTCTGCGCTGCTCAGCCAGGCCGCCACGTGGGAGCAAGTGGCGCAAGCGACTGTTTGGGCTCCGCACCCCCCATGCAGCACGGGGAGTGCATAGCCGAAACGGCCATTTGGGTTCCGCGCTCCAGTGAGAGGCAGGAGGGGGAGAAGAGCTGGGGGGTGGAGGCAGTAGGAGGAGGAGAGAGAGAGAGAGGGTATGTCTACATTACCACCCTAGTTCGAACTAGGGTGGTTAATGTAGCAAACGAAGTTGCAAATGAAGCCCGGGATTTGAATTTCCTGGGCTTCATTTGCATCTTGCCAGGTGCCGCCATTTTTAAATCCCCGCTAGTTTGGACTCCGTGCCCGTGGCTACACGTGGCACGGAGTAGGTAGTTCGGATTAGGCTTCCTATTCCAAACTACCGTTACTCCTTGTGGAACGAGGCTAAGGGGGAAGGTCTTCTCAGGAATTGATAAATGGTTCAAAGATAGGAAACAAAGAGTAGGAATAAATGGTTAGTTCTCAGAATAGAGAGAAGTAACTGGTGGTGTCCCACATAGCCCTGTACTGGGACCAATCCTAATCAGCATATTTATAAATGATTTGGAGAAAGGGGTAAACAATGAGGTGACAAAATTTGCAGATGACGCTAAACTGCTCAAGAAAGTGAATTCCAAAGCAGACTGTGAAGAGCTTCAAATGGATCTCACACAAGTAGATGACTGGGCAAGAAAATGGAAAATGAATTCTAATGTTGATAAATGCAAAATAATGCACCTCGGAAAACATAATCCCAACTATACGTACAAAATGATGGGGACTAAATTAGCAATTGCAACTCAAGAAAGCTGCCAAATGAAGAGAGATTAAAAAACAAACTTTTCATCTTAAAGTGAGACAAAGGGGGATATGATAGAGGTCTATACAATTGTGACTAGGGTGGAGAAAGTGAATAAAGAAAAGTTATTTACTTCCTCCCATTCCATAAGAACTAGGGGTCACCAAATGAAAATAACTAGGTAGAAGGTTGAAAAGAAAAGAAAGCACTTCTTCACGCAACACACAGTCAACCTGTGGAACTCCTTGCCAGAGGACGTTGTGAAGACCTGAGCTTTAACAGGGTTCAAAAAAGAACTAGATAAATTCATCTAGGCCAGGTCCATCAATGGCTATAAGCCAGGATGGGTAGGGAGCGTGTCCCTGGCCTCTCTTTGTCAGAGGTTGGGAATAGGTGACACAGGAGGGATCACTTGATGGTTCCCTGTTCTATTCATTCCCTCTGGGGCACCTGGCATTGGCCACTGTGCAGACAGGACCCTGGGCTGGATGGGCCTATGGTCTGACCCAGTCTGGCCACACTGCTGTTCTGTTTATGTTCTTTTGCCCCACTGCCTGAGGCGCACAAGCCAGCAAGGAGCACTCCAGTGCTAGCGGTAGAGTTCAGTGGGGTTCAGTGCCTGGGTACTGCGTTGGGCTGTGGTTTGGGCCCTGGGTGTCTCCATCGCAGGCTGGTACCTTGCGTGGCTGCGTGGGTGACCGTAGTGCAGTGCACTTCCATCGTCTCCCCGTCACTGCTCAGCCGGAAGGCCTCACTGTGCTGGCTGCAGTTCTCTGAGATGACCCGCGTCTCGATAGCTGGAAGAGACCAGGGTGGGGGTGAGGCCACATCTAGAGTGTTGTGTCCAGTTCTGGGTCCCCCACTACAGGAAGAATGTGGACGCATTCGAGAGGGTCCAGCAGAGGGCAACAAAAATGATTAGGGGGCTGGAGCATATGACCTAGGAGGAGAGGCTGAGGGATTTGGGTTTATTTATTTGGGTTCCAAAGAGGATGGAGAGAGGCTGTCAGAGTAGTAACAGATGCAGAACGGGGAACAATTGTCTCAAGTTACTGTGGGGGAGGTCTAGGTTGGATATTAAGAAAAACTATTTCCCTAGGCGGGTGGGGAAGTGCTGGGCTGGGTTCCTTAGGGAGGTTGTGGAATCTCCATCCCTAGAGGTTTTTACATCTCGGCTTGACAAAGCCCTGGCTGGTTGATTTAGGTGGGATTGGTCCTGCCTTGGGCAGGAGGCTGGGCTTGATGACCTCCTGAGGTCTCTGCCAGCTCATTCTGTGATTCTATGAATGACAGAGCCCCTTGCTGTGAAATCACTTCCCTGGGAATCCATCCTTCCTGGGCCAGATCCACCCCCTCCCCCACCCAACTCCACCAGGAGCAGGGGAGTTCACAGCTATTGTGTGCTTGGGGGACAATTAGAGCCCCCCCAAGTTCCATTGATCACTCCCCCATATCCCCTTCCCCCACTCTGCCTGCGTCTGCCTGGAGCTTCTTCCTCCCCAGCAGGGGGAGTTGTGGGTGTGAGGGGAGGCGCCTGGCTCAGCATGGCAGCCCCTGGCGGTGGGATGCCAAGTGCTGCATTGATACCCTTCTCGGGCATTGCTCTTGCTCCCAGCTGCACAGGCGGGGCCAGGTTCTCTGCCCTGGCCAGGGGCCATGCTGTTCTGGGTCTGTACTGAACACAGGCGCACACCCACAAAGCCACATCGGCTCCTACCTTCCCGGGGACTTGAGGCACCAGGTATATCCCCGAAGCTCACAGCAGCCAGCAGGGGGTGCTGAGAGCCACACGTCCCCTCTCACCCATAGACTCTGTCCTCATGTTCTGTGTCGCCTGCCCCGGAGACCGGAGCGCAGCGGCCAGTGCGACCCGTTCCACGCTCTGCAGCAGGAGGGTCACTGCCGATGCCACCTCCCCCTCGCATCTGCTGGACCCGAGGGAGGTGCGGTTCAGGAAGGAGTTGAAGGAGCGAGTGGTTTCCTGGGGACAGGAAAGGAAAGGCCCTGGGAGCAAGGAGTGCGAGGGATCAAGTGCCACGTCCCGTGGCTTCCCAGGGGCATTGGGGGTGTCAACCTGTCCCAGCTAAGGGGCTGCAGAGCTCTCACAGGGGGAGCCCTTTACAAAGGGGCACCATGGAGGCTGATTTGGGACCCCACTAGGGCCTGAAGCCAAATGGGGCTAGAACCCTTGGTCATTCCTTCTTCAGCCCCGCTCCCTCACCCTCCATGCCCGGGCACAACATTGGCACAAGCCGCCTGCTGCCTGGGTCGTCCCTACGCTGCACCCTGCAGCTGCTCAGAAATTGACAGCAGAGCAAGAATAGGGCCCAGATCCTGGTGCTTGAAAACCCAGGCCACTGACTGATGGGCTGAAGGGGAATCCCCACTGTCGGTTAGCAGTATAACACCTCTGATGCACAACAGCAGCACCGCACACTGGAGGGTTTATGTGGGTGGATGAACACAAACATGCACTCACACCACTAAATAATACACACAGTCACGTGACTAGAGCGTATGCACAGGCACAGGCCTGCGTGCGCACACAGCACAAGGCACACACATGGCACTAGAGGACACGCGTACCTGCATGCATAAGCACACACCTGGCTAGAAGGCCTGGGACATCAACGTGTAGTCAACTACGCAGCTAACCTATAAGCACGGGCTTATCAGTTAATCCTACTGACTACACACACTGCCCTGCCCCCCTGCTTCTGTATCAGGCAGCAGCACAGAGGTTGAGGGGAACTGATGCTCGGGAACAGCAGGCTTTAAGGTGGCTTCCTGTGAGAACCGGCTCCTGCAGAGCCACCTGGCCCCCACTCCACTGATGCTTATTGAGAGGCCGTGTGCAGGAGGGCAGGCAGCCACGGGCTCCCACCTGCCCCCCTTGCCAAAATGTCAAGCGATTACATGTTTATACAAATACCTGATAGTTAATGCCCCTAATGTATATGAGAGATTCATTAGCCGTGGTTTAGCTGGACCGTGCATGAGCCCTTCACGCCATTTCTGAGGCTGCGCGTGGTCTGGCTCCCGCCAGTTCCTTCTAATTGGATACATCTGTAAGACATAAAGAGAAACTCCAATCGGGGAGGAGGGTGGGACATGGAGCACCCACGGGGGGACACACCTCGAAGAACCATCGTTACTGCACAAGGTGAGTAACTTCCTCTTCTTCTTCAGGTAGTGTCTCCGTGGGTGCTCCACTCTAGGTGAGTACCAAGCTGTTGTCTGGTCTAGGGAGGTGGGATAGGACTCAGGATCTCTGGATTGTGGAAAGAACTGCTGATGCAAGAGCTGAGTCTCGAATAACAGTGTCAATTGCATAGTGCTTTGCAAATGTAAATTCCGAAGACCACGTAGCTGCTCTCCTGATGTCTCGTAAGGGCACGCCGGAAAGGAAAGCTGTGCACGAATCGATGTTGGCAACGTTTTGTGCTGTATCTCGTAACATTGTGTAATGCATTTTACGATGGACTTAGAAATCCGCTGTGCGGATAAAGGGTGACCGCTAGATCGTTCGTCCATGAATAGTAAGAGGTGCTGTGATTGTCGGAAGGGCTGTGTTCTCTGAATATAGAACACCAGAGCCCTGCGGATATCCAGCGTATGGAGTCTTGCCTCCTGAGGTGACTCATGTGGTATTGGGTAAAAGGTAGGTAATATTACTGGCTCATTGATGTGAAATTCGGAGTTCACTTTTGGGAGGAATTTAGGGTGTGACCTTAGGATAACTCCAGTGTTCGTGAAGAGAGTATAAGGCGTTGGCTGAGAGAGCGGCAAGTTCGCCTACCCTTCATACTGAAGTGATGCCTAGGAGGAGGACCACCTTCATGGTAAGTATTGGGAACTCACGAGATGCCATTGGCTCGAAAGGTGGCCCTGTTAGAGTATCTAGGACTAATTGAATGTCCCAGGATGTTGGAGGGGCCTTCCGCGGGGGGTAAAGATTCGCCAGGCCTTTGAGGAATCTTTTTGTCACAGGGTGAGCAAACACTGACTGTCCTTCCATTATGTCCATGAAGGTGGAGATCACAGAGAGGTGAACCCTTATGGATGGTATCAAGAGGCCAGAGCGTTGGAGATACAATGCATAGTCCAAAATCCAATGGATTGGTAACATAGCGTCGAGGCTGTTGTCATTGCACCATGATTGGAAACGTAGCCATTTAGAAAGGTAAGTTCTTCGAGTGATTGCCAATTATCTCTCCCCCATTTGGAGACAGGTTGTCCCATTTCGCCTAGGCCTGGTCAGATATCACCTTGGACAAATAGGTGCTGGACATAGTGTCTCGGGGGTACTCTATCCCCTTCCTGGGTCCCTTCCCTTCCCTCCCCCTTTTCCCGTCCCTCTTCAGGGACCCATCTCACGAGGCCCTCCTCAGACAGGAGGTCCTCACACTCCTGGAAAAAGGGGCAGTGGAAAGGGTCCCTCCCCATCGGAAGGTCTATTCCCGTCACTTTATTATCCCAAAGCCAAAGGGAGGCCTTCGGCCCATCCTAGATCTCAGGGCCCTCAACAAGCATGTAAGAAGGGAAAAGTTTCGGATGGTAACCCTGGCCTCAATCATTCCAGTACTGGACAAGGGCGATTGGTATGTGGCCCTTGATTTGAAGGACGCCTATTTTCATGTTGCGATTCGGATGAGCCACAGGAGGTTTCTCCGGTTTGTAATATCCCACCAGCACTTCCAGTTTACGGTCCTCCCCTTTGGGTTTTCAACGGCCCCCAGAGTGTTTACGAAATGTATGGCGGTGGTAGCGGCCTACCTTAGGTGGATGGGAGTCCAGGTCTTTCCGTATTTAGACGACTGGCTCGTCAGAGGTCGTTCAAGGGACCAGGTCCTCGCGCACATAGGTTTGGCGCAGTCTCTTTTCAACAAACTGGGTCTGGTAGTGAACGAGGAGAAGTCGACCCTTACCCCCACTCAGAATACAGAGTTCGTGGGGGCGGCCCTGTGTGCCAAGATGGGGCGCGCTTACCTCCCGCGAGCCAGGTTCCAGGCGATACAGACCCTAGTGTCAGCCCTGCAGCTGTCTCCTTTGACAACAGCATGGTTGTGCATGAAGCTGCTGAGCCATATGGCAGCCTGCACCTATGTAGTCAGACATGCCAGGCTGAGGCTCAGGCTGCTGCAGGCATGGTTGGCAGGTGCGTTCAACCAGGCCAGGGACGGCTGGGACCAGATCTCACAGTGGCACAGGGAGTCCTCGCTTCGCTCCGCTGGTGGACATTGGAGAGTGAGGTGTGTTCAGGAGTTCCCTACTGTGCGGGACTGCCGTCGGCACAGCTCATCATGGACGCCTCCGACGACGGTTGGGGGGCACACCTACAGGACCGCAGGACACAAGGGCTGTGGACCCCCCAGGAGCGGGGGTTGCACATAAACATTCGGGAACTGAGGGCGGTCAGGAGGGCCTGCAAAGTCTTCCTGATCATGCTCTCGGGGAAGTTAGTGTCAGTGCTGCTGGACAATACCGCAGTGGTTTTTTACATAAACAAGCAGAGTGGAGCCCGATCATCCCCGCTGTGTCAGGAGGCGGCTCTCCTGTGCGAATTCTGCATAGCCCACCGCATCCAATTACACGCGGCATATTTGCCGGGGTGCGTGAATACGTTAGCAGACTCATTGAGCAGGTCCTTCAGAGTCCACGAGTGGTGCCTCAAGGGTGAGGTGGCGGCACACCTCTTCCAGATGTGGGGTCATCCTCTAGTGGACCTGTTTGCTACCAAGGTCTCCATTACTTCTCCCTCCTGGGCCTGGGAGCAGGCTCGAGAGGGGACGTCCTGACTTCAGCGAGGCCTCAAGGTTTGCTTTATGCATTTTCCCCATTTCCACTGGTTCCCAAGGTGCTTACCAGGATCAGGCTGTTCAGGTCATGGGTAATCCTGATAGCCCCGGATTGGCCCAGACAGTTTTGGTATCCCATCCTGTGGGAAATGGTGGTGGCCTGCCCTTATCGCCTGCCGCTGACCCCAGACCTAGTTACCCAGGACAGGGGCGGGAACATCCTGTATCACCTGGATGTGCAGTCCCTCCACCTGACGGCGTGGCTTATCCATGGCTGAAGCCCTCAGAGGGCTTGCTCTACGGGGATGTATGCCACCAAATGGAAGCGTTTTTCGGCCTAGGCTCAGAGTTGGGGTGTTTGCCCCTCCTTGGCTCCTGTCCCGGTGGTCTTGGATTACCTTCTTGGGTTGCGACAGGCGGGCCTGTCCGCTCTGTCGGTACGGGTGCATCTGGCATCCCTGACGGTGTTTCATGAGGGATCAGGGGGCAGGTCTCTGTTCTCCGACCCTCTGGTGAAAAGGTTCCTGAAGGGCCTAGATAAGCTGTTTCCCCATGTGAGGACCCCGGGGCCACAGTGGGACCTTAACGTGGTGCTGAATAAACTCTTGAGTCCCCCCTTCGAGCTGCTAGTGTCCTGCCCTCTTAAGTTCCTGTCTCTGAAGGTGGTTTTTATAGTCGTCATTACGTCAGCACGCTGGGTGTCTGCATTGCGCGCCCTGACGGTGGAGCCTCCGTACTTAGTGTTCTCGGCAGACAGGGTTCGTCTGCGTCCCCACCCCGTGTTCCTCCCCAAGGTGGTGTCAACCTTTCATGTGTTGCAAGACACATACCTCCCGGTTTTCTTTCCCAATCCCCCACAGCTCCCCTAAGGAGCAGGCTTTGCACTCCCTTGATGTGAAAAGGGCACTGGCATTTTATATAGACAGAACTAAGCCGTTTCGCAAGACTTCTCAATTGTTTATTGCCTACGCGGATCGGATGAAAGGGATGCCGGTTTCAGCCCAGCGGCTGTCGGGGTGGATATCCTTCTGCATTCAGGAGTGCTATGCTCTCGTGCATTGGGAGCTGCCTCGTGTCGGCTCATTCCACCAGGGCCCACGCTTCGTCCGTAGCCTTTGGGGCCCACGTTCCAATCCTTGAGATCTGTAGGGTAGCTATGCGGTCCTTGGCCCATACGTTTACAGAGCATTATGCGCTCACCCAGCAAGCGCAGGAGGACTCTGCCGTGGGTGCAGCTGTGTTGGGTTCTCTCTTGTGAACAAAAGGAAGTGGTTGAGTGGCACGCAGCATGTTGTGTACCTGCTGTATCTCTCTGTTGAGTTGTTTATGTGTTGTGTTCTGTTCCAGTTCTGCATTAAAGTTCTTGTTGCACTGAATCTCAGTGTGAGGGTTCTGTTGGATGACTCCAACCCCGCCTCTGGGGTAGGAGCAGTTTGGTAGTCACCTCGTTTGAATGGACATGAGCAATCACTCGAAGAAGAAAACAGGGTTACTTACCTGTAACTGTTGTTCTTCAAGATGTGTTGCTCATGTCTGTTCGATTCCCCCTCCCCCGCCTCGGAGTTTCTGGCAAGAAGGAACTGAGGAGGGGAAGGGCCAGCAGGGTACTTATGCTCCGCTATAGCGGCGCCACTCCAGGGGACGATCTGCCAGCCCGACGGGTACCGCTGGGGAAAAAATGCTCCGGTAACCGTGCACACAGCACACATGCACCTTGTTTGAATGGACATGAGCAACACATCTCGAAGAACAACAGTTACAGGTAAGTAACCCTGTTTTTTGCAGGTAGAGTCGCGCCTACTGTTTAACAGAACATGTTTTACCTCTTGTGTGCAAATGAGCTCTGTGCGATGGAACCAGCTAGCAGCCAGGCCATGAAGTGTAGCTGGTCTATTTGAGGGTGCATTGTGGTCCGTCCCCATTGTATCAGTAGGTTTCAGACTGCAGAAAATGGTATGGTGGATGTAGGGATATCTGCATTAGGACTGGAAGCCACGTTTGTCTGGGCCAGTACGGGGCTATTAGTATAATAGTTGCCCGGTCCGTAATTATTTTTTCCAGTACTCTGGGAAGAAGTGGAATAGGGAGAAAAGCGTAAAGTAAGCCTCGTTTCCATTTGAGGAGGAAGGCGTCCCCTAGTGATTTCAGTCCCACTCCTGCTCTGGAACAGTAACTCGGGCATTTTGCATTGGTATACATGGCGAATAGATCTATGCGTGGATAGCCCCATCATCGAAAGATGAAGTGAGTGAATTGCGGGTTCAACTCCCACTCGTGTTGATGGAAGAATCGTCTGCTGAGCGTGTCCGCTATAGAGTTGTCCTTGCCTGGCAGGTATGTTGCAATGATATTGATCATGTGCTGGTTGCATCAATTCCATAGGCATGTAACCTCTGTACAGAGGGATTCGGATCTCGCTCTGCCTTGGCGGTCGATATATTATACCACAGTAGTGTTGTTGGTAAATACTTGGACTGTGCGGCATGTGATTTTGGACACAAACGCCTTGCATGCATTGCGTACTGCCCTCAGTTCTAACAGATTGATGTGTTGGAGTGATTCCGTTGCCGTCCATTGGCCTTGCACCCACTCTCCCATGCACTGCGCTCCCCATGCAATGAGGGATGCGTCCATGGTGTGGAGGCAGGAAAAGGGAATAAGGGAATTGTGTGCAGCCATCTTGGTCTTGTTAACAAGAGAGCAAGAGTCAGGCTAAGTCTGTGGCCTGACAACGCGAGATCTGTAATTAGACGCTGCCTTCGCCTCTCGCCTCCATACGGAGATAAGGATAAAATGCTGATTCTGGTAGGGACCTTGAGATAAGGAGCATCTGGGTGGAACTAAATAACTGTTAGCCATTGGTGTTTGTAATGGGAAGGAGACTAATTGTTATTGTTATTATATTTAATAGACAGTATATAAACTGCTTCATAATTGCTTGTATTCGAAGATCAGCCTTGGGGGAGGGGGCTCCGCCCTGTCCGAACCAGTTTTTCCCTTGCTGCAGCTCGTAATAAAACTGCCTCTGGCCACTTGTTGCTTACAAACTCAGAGTGAGGACAATGTTTTCTTCCACAATGGTAATCTGGATGTCTGGTTGTGGACGATGGAAGGGGATGCCTGTAAGCATGTTGGAGGCGGATATCCACCATTTTAGAGAATGTTTGACTGTATGGGGCATTGTAACTGGCCTGTGAACATTGTGTTCACCAGGGCGGTATACTGACGCGATCCAGTATTGTAGGCATCTCAGGTGCAGCCTTGCGTGCTGTACCATGTAAGTGGTCACTGCCATATGTCCTAATAACCTTAGACAAGATAGTATGTCGATTCTTGGACTTATCAAGATAGTGCGGGTGAGATCCTGAATCTTCTGGAATATCGTCCTTGGAAGGTACGCCCTTGCTGTTATAGACTCTAACTGTGCCCCCAATGAACTCTAGGGAAGTTTGAGGTGTTAGAGAGGACTTTTGGATATTGATGACTAGACCTAGTGTTGTAAATAGGTTTTCTATAACGTGGGTCTCCCACAGGGTTTGGTCATACGTGGGTGCTTTGAATAAACAGTCGTCTAGATATGGAAATATCATTATGCCTTGTCGGCGGACGTAGCCTGAGACTATGGAGAGGGTCTTCGAGAAAACCCTCGGAGCGGACGACAGGCCAAAGGGAAGGACTTTGTACTGAAAATGTTGGTCGTCTATCATGAATCTGAGGAAGTGTCTGTGTGCAGGGTGAATTGTGATGTGAAAATATGCTTCTTGTAAATCTTGTAAATCAATCTCCTGGGTTCAATGCTGGAATTATAGAAGCTAGCATCACCATCTTGAACTTGTGTTTTCTGAGATACCGGTTGAGACATTGTAGATCTAAAATGGGTCTCCACCCTCCTGATTTTTTCTCTGCAAGAAAATAACAGGAGTAAAAACCCCTCCCATGGAAGTGATCCAGTACTCTCTCTACAGATCATTGAACTGTTTGACATCATCCACTGGAGAAGAGTCCCCAGGGAAAACCACGTCATCTGGTGATGAGGAGGATTTGTCAGTTGGGGACTGTGACTGTGCCTCTGGCTGATCAAGGGTGGGTTCTGGCTGTACCGGTTGGTGAGGTGTAGGCGGTGCATCCCCTGAGGAGGTTGGGGGTCTAGTGGATGTCTGTGGAGACGGGATTCTGGTGGTGCTGGTCGATTGCCTTCGATGGTAATATGGAGAGGGAGAACGACTATATGAGCATCTGGGAGAGTAATAGTGTCTGCGTCGATGATATCTGTTGTATCCATGGTGCGAAGAAGATGTGTAATATGGTGAGTATTCTCTGTGAGAGAAGCGTCGATATCCCCTGTGAGGGGATCTTGTCGCTGATCTTTGAGATCGAGATCTCCGCCTCTGGTAAGAAAGTGAGCATCGCCGGCCATGGAATCTCTGCGGAGATGGCGAGAAAGGTGGAGAGCACCTGTAGTGTGTGGCCGATGGGTCTCTTTGTTGCATGTGCACCAAAGGTGACGACTGCCCTGGAGAAGGCTGAGGAGAGAATGCTTCTGGTTCTGGGCTGGGAGATGGAGTTATTATTCTCCTGGATTTATGAGTTGCCTTGTGGCCGGAGGTTGGTGCTGGCTGCGGTGCTGCATGGACCAGCACCTGTGTTGGTGAAGGCACTGGAGAAGACGATGCTGCTGTAGTCAGCACCGGTGGGATTGGTGCCGCTGACTCCAATGCGGTCGGTGCCAGCACGAGCTGTAACGGTGCCGCATGACTATCTGGCGCTGCAATCGGTGCTGTCAGGTTATTTCATGGAGAGCTGACCGCGGAGCCCGAAGATACTGATGGGCTAAGGCAGAAAGATAAAGAGGGCGATCTTGGTGCCGGGCATGGTGCCAGCTCCTTGCACCACAGTGCTGATTTTTTCGGTGATGGTCTTGCCGTCAGTGCCGATTCTGTCGGTGCCGATTTCGTCGGTGCTGCTTGTTTTTGTTTAATTGGCGCTGGTACTGAATTGGCCCTAGGCGGTGCTGGAAGAACCCTCGCCACTTCCCTGTGCGAGGCTGGACTCGGCTCCAAGACCGTGCATCCTGTCCTGTGCCTGTGGGCCTGGCTGCCCGAGGCTAAGCCAGATATGCCCGGTCTGTCTGCTGCACTGATCCTATGAGAAGCCTTACCCACGGTTGCGGGGTTCATGGCAGAGTCTTTCTCAGCAGATTGGAGTGCCTTGTTGAATAGCAACATCTTCAGGCGCATCTCACGGTCCCTCCTTGCACGGGCCGTGAGCTAGGAGCAGTGAGGGCACTTTTGGGGAATGTGACCCTCTCCAAGGCACTTAATGCAGCTCGCATGGCCATCTGACGCTGGCATGGTGTCACGACATGACGAAGGTTTTTTAACACCAGGAGACCCCAGCATTTTGAATTCTTCTTCTTGTTCGTTTTTCTTTTCTTTTTTTAAACTATATATAACTAGGGTAACTGAGAACTATGTATAACTAACTTTAACTAATTTAACCCTGTTTTTTTGTTTGTTTTTTTTGTACAAAGTAAATGTAACTAGAGTAATTACGAATGAAATGAAGATTAAAGTAAGGAAATCTGGATCTTTTTCAGTCAGAAAAGAAAGAGAAGCAGTTCACTCCGCCTGCGACCGTGAACGGTTAGGAGGAACTGGTAGCAGCCAGACCATTCACAGACTCAGAAACGGCACGAAGGGCATGCGATACCACCGCACATGCATGGTCCGGCTAAACCATGGCTAATGAATCTCCGACCTGCGGCGCCGGGACGAGCCCAACACTTAGAGTGGAGCACCCAGGAGGACACTACCCGAAGAAGAATTGGGGAAGCTATCTTTGTAATGGGTGAGATAATTAGCATCTTTGTTAAGGCCCATTCATAAAATGTCAAATTTAAGCATGAATGACAGTTCTGAGGCTTCTCCTTGAAGTCTGGAGTTAAAATCTCTTTGAAGCAATATGCATATTTAAAGGTCATTGAGAGAATGGTCAGTCTGGTTAACATGGCTGCATCTCTATCACTATACCACTAGAGGGTATGCACAGACACACACACACCACAAGAAGGCATGCACACACATGCACACACACACGCACACACACATATACCACTAGAGGGCATGCACACATATGCACATACACAGACACATACCAATGTGCTCCCCCCAGCAGTAGAGGACACAGAACTATTCTGAAGAGTGTCTCAGTGTCTCCCTCAACCCCAGAAGTCCCCTTAACCGGCCCAGCAGCACGCAGAGCTCTGGGGCACACACAGGGGCACTAGCCGGCAGAGCGCAGCCAAGGGGTGGAGTCTCTCACCTCCAGGGATAATGTCACATTTCCCTCTCCACACTCAGACTTCAAAACCCTTAAGGTCGAATTGAGGAAAGAGCAGAATCCGCTGCTGCTGCGCAGTTCTCCCTGCGGAGAGACCCAGGCAGAGGGTGAGTTCCGCGCTGGAGGGGACCCATACTGTGGTGTGGCTCATGCAGGGGCCTGAGTCTGTCACCCCAATTGTCTGACTAAAACTTTGCTCTCAGACTCGCCCAGCACACGTGCCATGGTGCTGTTCCCACAGCCAGAGCCTGACACGGAGAAAGGGACAGCGTCTAGGAGCAGCTGGGATACATCAGGGCTCAGCACTGCAGAAAGCAGCCAGAGAGCGACACCCTGGCACCTGCCTTGTGCAGATGACGTAGTGCTCCCAGGGGAGAGGATAGAGGAAGTGAATGAAGATTTAGAGACATATGGAGGTGAGTATGTGAAAGAAAGGGCATGAAAATCGGCAGACGAAATCACAGGTACATGCTCTGTGGATTCAGTGCTCTCCTGCAGGAAAACATCAGGACTGTACATTTGGGGCCTGTCACTAGCAAAGCTACAGACATTTTAGATGGGGTTATAGCAAGGGCTGATTTTTGAAAACACCTTAAGGTGAGAAGTAACAGTCAACATGGATCTATCGAGAACAAGTTGTGTCAAGCTGACCTAATAGCTTTTGTTGATAGGATATAACAAGCCTTGTGGATGGGGGAAAGCAGTACACGCGGTGTATCTTGACTTTAGTAAGGCTTGTCACACTGTCTCCTGGGACCTTCTCATAAACAAACTAAGGAAATTAAACTTCGATGGAGCTACTAGAAGGTGGGTGCATAACTGGCTGGATAAGTGTTCCAGAGTGTAGCTATCAGGGGTTCAGAGTCAAGCTAGAAGGGCATATTGAGTGAGTTAGGTCAGTAGGGATCAGTTCTGGGACCAGTTCTGTTCAGTATCTTCATTGATGATGTAAATAACGCATAGAAAGCGCACTTGCAAAGGCTGTGGACAATAACAAGTTAGGAGGAACTGCAAGTGCTGTGGCTGATAGGATTATCATTCAAAATTATTTGGACAAACTGGAGAAATGGTCTGAAGTAAATGGGATGAAATTCAATGAGGACAAATCCAAAGTGCTCCACGTAGCAAGGGACGATCAGCTGCCCATGTACTAAACAGGAGATGCCTGCCTAGGAAGGGGTACTGTAGAAAGGGATCTAGGGTCATAGTGGACGACAAGCTACATATGAGCTAGCAATGTAACACTGGTGCAAAAAAAAAAAAGAAAAGAAAACACCATTCTAGGCTGTATTAGCAGGAGTATTGGGAGCAAGACACAAGAAAGAAATTTTCTTCTTCTCTACTCCATGCTTATTAGGCCACACCAGGAGCACTGTATCCAGTTCTGGGTCCCACATCTCAGGAAAGATATAGAATTATATAAATTATAAATTATAGAACGTTGAGGTGAGAGCAACAAAAATGAGTAAAGATCTAGAAAATGTGACCTATCAGAGAAGATGGAAGAAATTTAGTCTGGAGAAGAGAATAGTGAGAGGGGACAGGATATGAGTTTTCAGGTACATAAAAGATTAGACAGACACCTGTCAGGGAAAGCTGAGATAATACCTAGTCCTGCCATGGTTGGGGGGACTGAACTACCAACAGCAAAGGTATTTCTCTGAGAATTTCCATAGTAGGGGGGCAAAACACAGGGCAGAATCCCCGACAAATGGGTTCAAACGTACCTGTGGAGAGCGACTCCTGCACGTCTCTGTTATTCCCTCGAACTTGGTGCTGCAGTTCATGCTGGGCACTTGGAGCAAGGGGGAGGGAGGAGCAGACATTAGAACTTTCCCTTCACATTTTCATATCAACTCGCTCCTGCCTGGGGAGAAATCCCTGTCTGCTCCCAGTCAATAGTTTCACATGCGGTTCCTACAAACCTCCCTCCCTCCCTCCCTCCCCCTCTCACTCTGCCTCTCCCCTGTATTCACAGAGTTTGAGGCGTCCATGGGTGGGATGGGATGATGGGACTTCCTCCGATGGCAGGTGGCCCGTTGGCAATGGCCAGTAGCAAACCCCCCAATGGCTGGAGATGGGACACTCAACGGGGAGGGCTCTGAGCTACCCGGATCGTTGCCAGGCAGATCTTGCCCACATGCTCAGCGTCTAACTGCTGGGCCGTGTTTGGGGCCGGAACGAAATTTTCCCTCAGCTCAGACTGACAGAGACCCTGAGGGGTTTCACCTTCCTGTGCAGCCCTCCAAATAGACCCCGACCCCCAGCTGGAGGTCAGGGGTCAGAGGTTAGGGGTGAGTTTGGAGTTGGTGAGGCTCCATGGCCTGCGATGTGCAGGAGTCAGACTAGAGGATCCGGATGGTCCCTTCTGGCCAGGAGTCTATGAGTCCTCTAGCTCCTGGGGCCTGGCCCCACACCCATGGAGAGCCCGAGAGGACTATCCCCTCTGGAATCCAGACTCCCTGTCCCTGCCAGAGCCCACTCTTGCACCCTGAACCCCTCCCCCCGAGGCCTCCCCAGCTAGACCCACCCCCACCCCTGCATCCCATCCGCCTTCCCCAGGCCGGTGAGAGCCAGTAAGGGAAGGAGGGAGCAGGCCACTGAGAGAGGGGAATGTAGTGAGAGGGGCCTGGGGCCTCTGGAAAGGAACAGGCCGGGGAGTGGCCGGGAGGCCATGGTGCAGCTGTGAGAGACTCAGCAGGGCAGGGTGGAGGCCAGAGGAGAACTCACCCCAGCAGCTGTTCTCACTGGCGTTCCTGAATCTGGCTTTCCCAGAGCTGGACTTGTAGCCATCGGTACAGGTGCAATAGAAACTCCCAGGCAGGTTGTTGCAGGTGGCGTTGGGTCCGCAGTTTACTGGATTGGGCCCCAGACACTCGTCGATATCTGCAACAGGAGGGATGCTCTGTTCAGCCCTGGCAGGGAGACGTTCCCCGTTCGCCTCCCCGCACTGACCTGGCAGCAGGAGCCCCAGGACCCAGGTGCCCTGAGCATTCAGCACTCACAGACCGGATTCACAGCAACACGGAGGCCCTGCTAGGCCTCTCTGGAAGTATCATGGCCTCTGACAGCCCCTTCCCCATATCCTGTGTAGGGGTCTCCCCAGACAGCCTGGAACTGGTGTAAGGGCCCTGCCCCCTAACTCATCGCACAGGGTAGATTGGGTCATGGCTACACCCCCTCCACGGTGGCTCTTCTCTGCTGCTGGAGCCCATAGCGGTGGAGCAGGGGAGGGTGACCAAGTATACGGTTTTCGCCCAAACACCTAGTCGAACAGGGACCCTGGTAGCTCCAGGCAGCACTGCTGATGGGGCCGTTCAAAGTCCGGTCAGTGGGGCTGGGGGGCTCAGGCTGGCGAGTCCCCATTGGTCCTGGCACCACCCTGTGACTATTGGATTCTGATACGAACACGCCAAACATGTCCTGTGTTGGCTTCTGTGGGATCAACTGGCCTCACCCACCTGTAGCGGGTGGGTTGCCCTTGAGTGACTAGCAGCACTTCTCTGACAATGCACCTCGAGTGGGGCCAGCCCACAGGTGAGGAACTTTGCTGTGACCCTGCAGACCAGCAGGTCAGCGACGGCTGCTACGGACTGAGTCCCGCACGGACAGGTGACCTGCTCACGTGACAAACTCCATTTTGTGAGGAATTTCCACACAGGGAGAACAATGGAATTCCCTCCACAGGGGCAAGGGTGTAAAGGGGCCCAGAGGTTCCTCCAATTCTCTTCATTCCAGCTCATCACTACCAAAACATCTTTGCTATGAACTGATCTCAGAGGTACCGATGACCCTTCTTAACAGAGGATGTATCCCAGATACTCAACAAACAGCAGATAGATCCATCTCTGCTACAAGCCTGCACCAAGAACAATGTGATTGGTGTGTGTAATTTGATTCCTTTAACAATTTAAATCTCTCTGTCTCTCCCTCCCGTCCTGGTACAAATTAACCTGGGACCGTGCCTGGTCCTTTGGGATCAGAACAGCCAGTTTGGATTTGGTCTAATTGGTTTTGAAAGCCTCTTCTCTTAGCAGGGGTGCAGGTTGTGCAACGGGAGAGCTGGAGTGTTGATGGGGATTAGTTGTGTAACCCCAAGCTGGCCAGTGTGGCAAACAGAAGATCTCCCTGTGACTGGTGCGGTGCCTCATGCTACAGGACCCACAGTCTTCGGCTATAACTGCACCCTGATTTAACTCTCTCAGTGGTGCCACCAGAGACCCTGCAAATCACATGCCCTGGGCCTGGGAAGTGACCAGCGCTTCCAGCTCCTAGGCGAGGGGTCTTGGGGCTTCTTGTGCTGCCCAGGTCCCATTGGCCAGTTCACTAGCTGGCAAGAGACTCTCAACACGCCTGCCCCAGCCCAGGCACTGAGGCTGTTGGACACAACCGGGTGTAACATGGAGCCCGGTTAGGCAGGGAGCCCGGCTGCACAGCTGACCAGGAGCCCCTTGTGTTAAGCTCACCCATGAATTTTGAGCCTCAGCACCTGTCCCACCCTGAGCCCCCTAAACCCAGATGCCCCTTCTGCACCCCAAACGCCTCATCCCCAAACACCCACCCAAGGGCAACATCTCCGTCCAGTTCCCTCACCCCTCCCACATCCCAACCCCCTGCTCCAACCTGCAGCCCCCTCCCGCATTACAAATCCCTCAGCCAGGAGCCCCCTCCTGCACCTCAAACCTCTAAACCCAGCCCCACCCCAAAGTTTGCACGGCCAACCAGAGCCCTCAGTCCCTCCCAAGTACAAACCCTGTCCCACCCAGGACCACTTCCTGCTCCCTCAACCCCTCGTCTGGCCCCACCCTGAGCCTGCACCCCGGTTACAGCCCCCAGCCCCTCCTGTATCCCAACTGCCTGTTCCAGCCATCGGAAATGAGCAAGGATAGAAGGAGCAAGGCACAAAGGGACGGGATGTGTGCTGAGTGAGGGGTGGGGTAACACGAGAGGGGCGAGGCAGGGGCATGGCTTGGGGAAGAAGAGCAGCTGCGGTGTTTAGTTTTCTGCTCTTAGAGAGACGGCGACGCTGATCAGGGTGTAGCCGGGGTGCCAGGTGCTGCTCCTGCTCCCTGCTCCCCCGGGCCAGCAGGGACAGCGCATGCTGGGCTGAATCTCTGGCCCACACACAGGGCCCTGTCCCAGGCTCAAGGGGCACTAGCAGCTGAGTGCTGGGGGCAGTGAGGGTCCCTCCCTTCCTCCAGAGCCTCCCTGCAAACCCAGCAACTAATTCCCAACCCAAAGGCCGAGCCAGGCGAGATCGAGGCCTGTCTACGCTGGGGGAGCAGTCGCTGGTAACAGCTGATCACGGCCCCAGTGAGGGGATCAGAGGCCTTTAGTGCAGCTGGCAGCCACCTCTGGTGCAGCACCAGCCCTGGGATGAGCACAGGGCTGTGGGAGACTCAGCAGGGCAGGGTGGGGGCCAGGGCAGAACTCACCCCGGCAGCTGTTCTCACTCGCGTTCGGGAATCTGGCTTTCCCAGAGCTGGACTCGTAGCCATCGGCGCAGGTGCAATAGAAACTCCCAGGCACGTTGTTGCAGGTGGCGTCGGGTCCGCAGTTTACTGGATTGGGCCGCAGACACTCGTCGATATCTGCAACAGGAGGGATGCTCTGCTCAGCCCTGGCAGGGAGACGTTCCCCGTTCGCCCTCCCACACTGACCTGGCAGCAGGAGCCCCAGGACCCAGGTGACCGGTGCCCTGAGCATTCAGCACTCACAGGCCAGACTCATGACACTGAGCCCCTGCTGGGCCACTCTGGCCCGGCCAAAGAATACGTGGGGCCCAACGCAGGACGCTGTGTCTGGCCGAGCCACACGGCCACGTGGCTCCCAGTCAGGGCAGAGAGTGAGCGGCCGGGTGGGCAAGGGCAGGAGCTGAGCACCGTGTGGCCTTGAATACGTGGGGCCCAAGGGAACCGCCTCGCTTGCCTTGCCCAAAGGCCGGGCCTGCTCTCTGGGACTGGCTTGGAGCTTTATCCTGGAGGCCCCAGGCATGGGCTATAAGTAGCTCTGTCTTGAGCGATTCGCCCTGATTTGAGCCTCCCAGTGGTGCCGCCAGAGACCCGCTACATCACACGCCCTGCACCTGGGAAGTGACCAGCGCGTCCAGCTCCTAGGTTGTGGGTCCATGGGGCTTCTCACACTGCCTGGACCCTACCGGCTGGTACGCAAGCGCAGCCTCCTACCACGCCTGCCCCAGCCCAGGCACAGAACTTGCTGGACACGACCAGGGCGCAATGTGGTCCTGGGACAGGCAGGAAGCCTGGCTTAGTCTCGCTGCCCTGCTGACCACTAGCCCCTTGAGTTAAGCCAGCACCCCAATTCTGAGCCCAATCGCCTGTCCCAACCCTGCACCCCTAGACCAAGATGCCCTCTTAGCACCCCAAACTCCTCATCCCAACCCACTCCCCTGCCAACACCTGAGCACAGCTCACTCACCCCCTCCCACAGCTCAGCCCACTACTTCAACCTGCAGCCCCCTCCCACATTCCAAATCCCTCAGCCCCCACCCATATCCCCTCCTGCACCTCAAACCGCTCACCCCAGCCACACCCCAGAGTCTGCACGGCCAAGCAGAGCCCTCAGCCCCTTCCTAATTCAAACTCCCAGTCCCATCCCAGCCCCCCTTCCTGCACCCTGAACCCTTCATCTGGCCCCACCCTGAGTGCACCCCAGTTAGAGCCCCCACCCCCTCCCGTATCCCAGCTGCCTGCCCCAGCCCGGTGAAAGTGAGTAAGAGTGGGGGGAGCAAGGCTCTGAAGGAGGGAGGATGTAGGGAGTGGGGTGGGGTGAGGCCTGAGGGAAGGGGCAGGGCCAGGCAGGGCCTAGGGAAGAAGTGAGGCTACAGTGTTTGGTTTTCTGCTCTCAGAAAGTTGACAATGCTAATCAGGGCCTGGCTGGGGCTTCCGTTGCTGTGCCTGTTCCCTGCTCCTCAGGGCCATAGAGGGCAGCGCCCGCTGTGCTGTATCTGGGGACCCTGCACAAGGCCCCTTCCCAGGCTCAGGAAATGCTCCCCTCCTATGCCAGCCGGACACTGGGAAAGGCTCCCCCAGAGCAGGCAGGGGTTCTGGTTGTATTGTCCTGCACCCAGCCCCACTGACAGCGATTCTGGGCCTTGTGAAACACTAGTGACCCACCGTCCCCTCTCCCCCCGAGTGCCTGAGCGATCTGGGGTCGGACGGGGATCCCCGTTACCATCGCAGGTCTCCAATGAGTCAGTGAAGAAGCGACCCCCTCGTGACAGGAATCCCTCCAGGCAGGCGCAGTGGGTGCTGTTCACACAGGTGGTATTTGACGGGCAGATTAGGTCAGGGCAGATCTCAGAGGCACCTGCTGGGAATGGAAACCAGAGTGAGCCGCCCTGCGCCGTCTGCCCCTTCCCCCGGCTCATCTCACGCCCTGCGGGCCCCTGCCCATGCGCTCCCGGCAGCTCTTCGGCCCCTCGTCTCCTACTCGCTCCTCAGACGGGCTGGGGCGAGCGGGGCCTGGTCACTGGTGAGCACGGTCAGCCCCTCTCGCCCTCGTGGAAGGGAGGGAGGGGCCCACCCAGGTGTAAGGCAGGCAGGGGCGGGCGGGCTCTGCAGGACGCTCTGATAACCGTCTGTCACACTGGGGAAGCAGATCTCCAATTGGGGGATCTACCCTTCACTGCTGGGATCTGCACTAGGCTGTAAAGCCTTTTCCAAGAGCAGCATGCGGAGCCTAAGCTCCCGTCCCTCTTGGCTCTCGCTGTCATACCACAACCGGGGTCCCATTTCAGGGAACACGTGTCTCCCCCACACAGCCAATGCAGGTGCTGTGCCCGTCGGAAGCAGGCAGCGGGTCAGCGCAGGACAGGCATTTCGTGACGCCCTGCGAGCCCGGCATGACAAGACAGGCAGGGGCTGTGCGGCCTCTGCAGGACGGCTCTGCTAACGGTCTGTGTCCTGCCCCACGGCCCACCCCCCACATTTCTGTCCTGGGCTTCCTCATTTCCACAGCTCTGCCGATGACCCTCAGTCCTGGCGATTCTAGCCCTGGGACTCCCCCCAACCGCGGTCACAGCTGCACCCCCAATCTGGAACTAGGCCTGAGCTCTGTACCCAGGCAGAGCTGTGCCAATAGGTCTCAATCCCACCCCAGCCCTGCTAGGCCAGCCGGCTAGTACTCCAGTCCCTGCTGTCTGATCCCCAACCCCTGGGCAGAGAGTGAGGCCGAGCAACACCATCAGGAGGCGTGTGAGACTCAGCAGGAGAGTCAGCAGTGAGACTTGGCAGGAGGAGGAGTCATGTTTAAAAGACAGCGGCCTGGGGCAGACTAGAACCTGTAAGCAGAGGGTGACACACATACTGAATGGGTAAATGGACACAGAGGGGCTAAACCTCACACAGAGAGAGGGCCAGGCCAATGTTCCCTCTAATTTTCCCCACCCGTGTGCGGAATAAATGTTATTCTGTGCACTGAGGCATGTACAAATGTGAACCACCACTAGAAACACAGGCTGCTGGCTGTGGGCACTCTGCTAATCAGCTGGTGGCACCTGAATCCCTTCTGGTGGCCACCCAAGCGCTCAGCTCACAGGGAACACTAGGCCAGGCCCTCAGCGGGTGTATGCTCGGCCTTTCACTTCAGTCTCAGGGGGGTGGCTGTGTTAGTCTGTGTCTGCAAAAACAATGAAGAGTCCAGTAAAACCCACTTCACCGGATGAATGGGAGTGGAAGCTCCACAGGCAGGATGTGGATAAGAAAGAAGTTGCTTGTGTTGAGGCTAATCAAGTCAGGGCAGAAGTTGCACATTCACTGCATTTGGTGGGGGATGTGACCATAGTCACATCCTGCACCTTTGTGATGAGTTAACCAGTTCACGTCCTTCTTCAACCCTAAATCGATGGTGTTGAAATTGCAAATTATCCAGTTCAGTGTCTCCCTCTGAGGCCTCTCAAAAGGTGCTTTACCCTGTGAGCATATTGAGCCCAATGGTTATGGCCCAATAACCATACCTTATCCCTATGAGGCAGTCAGGCCCAGTGGCCACAGTCAGTAAGAACATCCCTTCTGGAACGGCAGTGAGGCCCAGATATCACAGTCAGTAATAACATACGCTGCCCTCACGGCAGTGGGGCCTAGCGTCCAGAGTCACCAGCCCTCTCCTCAGAGCAGTGGTCCTGTACCCAGCCTCCTTACAAGGAAAGAGCTACTGTTTGCAACCTCTGAGGCTGGTCTAAACCAGCATCTTTCTGCCTTGTCTTTTTGGGACCGTACTGTGCCCCTCATCTCTCTGTTCCGCACACACATATCCCAGGGACCAAGAGCGTGATAGCACCTCCTGGCCTCATCCCACCTCTATCGTCCTTATCTTTGGGGCATTCCAGCAAGAGCAACTGCCAGCCTGTGCCTATGGCAGAACCCCCCCCATGTGCTCATGCTGACAGGTTTCTGGCGAAAGAACAGTTACTTTCCTCGTAACTGTTGTTCTTCAAGACGTGTCGCTCACGTCTAGTCCTTGTAGAGGTGTGCGTGCAGCGTGCACCTGTTGTGGGAAAATTTTCCCCTAGAAGCACCCATCGGGCCAGCAGGGGAGCCCTCTGTAGTGGCGCTGCTATACTGGCCAGGATATACCCCTGCTGGCCTCCACGCCCTCGGTTCCTTCTTACCAGATCACTCCGAAGAAGGGGAGGTGGACGGGATGTGGAATGGACGTGAGCAGCACATCTCAAAGTACAGCAGTTACCAGGTATGGAACCGTTCTTTCTTCTTCGAGGGATGGCTCGTGTCCATTCCATGTAGGTGACTCCACAGCAGAAACCCCAAGCGGCAGGGTCGGAGTTCTAACCTTCCCCTGAATGGAGGACAGCCCTACCCAAGGCAGCATTCTCCTTTGTCTGATGCGTCAGCGTGTAGTGATCAGAAAAGGTATGAACAGAGGACCATGTGGCAACCCTGCAGATATCTAGGATCAGGACCTGCAGCCAGGAGCTACAGTGTAACACCAACCCCATGCCCATGGCATGTGCAGCCTCATCAGCTCCAAACTCAGGCCGAGAATCCCCGGGGAGGAGTTCGGTGAACTTGTCCATGGAGGCCCAGATGTTGTAGGCATAGCAGGACAGCAGAAGCTGCTGGTTCACTATTTGAAATTGGAGGCCTCCAGATGCGTATAGGGTTGCCAGGTGTCTGGTTTTAAACTGGACAGTCCAGTATTTGAGCTTTCTGTTCGGGAAACAAATTGAGAAAATAGAAATGTCCGGTATTTTCTAAATGAGATGGAATGTA
Source organism: Pelodiscus sinensis (assembly GCF_049634645.1). Classification (NCBI taxonomy): domain Eukaryota; kingdom Metazoa; phylum Chordata; order Testudines; family Trionychidae; genus Pelodiscus; species Pelodiscus sinensis. Next base: position 13,394,547 of record NC_134729.1, on the reverse strand, counting down.
GATTGTGTTATAATGTTAAGTGTATCTGGTATTTTTGTTGAAACCATCTGGCAACCCTAGATGCATAGGGCCTTTCTTTCTAACAGGTCCATCTTTTTGGCACCGCTGTTCTTAGAGGTGGTGCCCAGCTGGCCCTGCCTCTCCCTCTGGTTCACCGCCTGAACGACAAGCGACCCCAGAGCTGGATGAGGGAAAAGGTATTCACTCCCTTCCTGGGAAACAAAACACCACCACTCGGCCTTCTTGTCTGGTGGTGGAATAGAGGCCAAGGTTTGCCAGAGGGACCTGGAGATTTTGGTCACCATTTTATTGATTGGGAGGGCCACTCTGGTGGGGGTGTCTGATTGCAGGATGTTGATGGTAGGGTCTGAGTCCTCCAACACCTTCTCAGCCTGGACCCCCAGGCTTTGGGCCAGTTGGTGAAGGCGGTCTTGGTGTACCTTCAAGTCCATGGAGGGTATGGAGAGGAGAGTGTCGCCCAGGACCTCATCCAGAGAGGAAGATGAGGACCCCTTTGGGCCTGTCACCACAGGGACAGTGGCCTGCGAAGGGCCTTGAGAGGCCACCGACGAGGGCACTGTAGGTGGCTGGATCCCAGGGCCCTTGGTCTCCAAAGGATGAGGGAAGATCTGGCCTGGCGGGAGCAACTGCCCCACGTAGGGGACCGAGTCATTGGGGTCACTGAAGGAGCCACCCTGGACCCAGAGAAGACTGGCTCCGGTCTAGAAGAGCCCGCATCCTGGCTCTGGTGGTAGGCCCACGGGGTCCAAAACAGCCATTCAGATGGAGTTGGTGCCAGTGGGGGTCATGACTGCTGCATCCCCAGTACTGGGCCAGCTGTGCCCATTGGGGCAGTTGCTGATGCGCAGAGGAACTACGGTGCCATGATCAGTGATGGGAGTAGGACCAGTGCCAAGACCGGGATCTGGATCCTCTGGACGATCATGGTGACTCCGCTCCTGAGTCGGTGGAGTACTCCAAGGCCGACCAGGGCAGAGCGGAGGTGGATGCAGCCGGTGACCCTACAGTGGGGGGGTGCCGGGCCATCAGCTCTGGCTTGCTTTGGTGCTGATGAGGGGGAGGAAGAGGAGGCATGCCCAGCCCCGGGCCCGGTATGCTCTCGGTGGGGCCAGGGGTCATGGCAGCCAGTGCCACATTTGGTGCCGCTTGAGACCCTTGTCCCAGTGCCAGGTCTTGTGCTGAGGCACAGGCCAGAGTTGAGGTTGCTGCTGGTGCCGATAGCTGGTGCCGTTGGGAGGGCAGTACCAGGGCGGTGTTTCCTCAGTTCCGGTGCCAGGGTGCTGGGAGCCCTAGCCTCCGATCGGGTCCCAATCCTTGGCTGAGGGCAGTGCCAAAGTAGGAGAGGGGGAAGTTCAGTCAAGTCCCTGGCAACCTCAAAGGCCTCCAAAGTCGAGGGATCTGGGCAGTCCCCCAATGGACTGGGGTCCCAGTGCGGAACAGGTCATTTACCCGAGCAAGATAGTCTGGGCTCAGCGCCCGATGGTGCCACATGCCCCACTTGAGCGTGCATGGAGGGCACGCACGGTGGAGGAGACCTGCACCTGCTGGGCCTCCTCTTTTTCTCAAGCACTGGGAATTGGAAGCGGTGCCGGGGTCTGCGCGGTGCTGGCGAGGCATGTGAATGGCTTGACGCCTCCTGCACCGAAGCTGGTGCACTGTGGGTTGCTGGTGCCAGGTCGGATGCCAGTGACAGCCACAAAGCTTCCTCCATCAGGATGATCTTGAGGTGCGACTCTCTCCCCCACTTCATGTGCAGCTCATTGCAGGAGGAAAACCAGCTAATTTGAGTTAGGGATTTATTTCAAAATCACGTTTCACTGCTGCATGTAGACGCAGGCAGTTACCTTGGGCTAGTCAATTTCTAAAATGGCAACCGGCTGGGAACATGCAAATCAAACACGGGATATTTAAACCCCGTGCTTCATTTGCAATTTCAGTTGCCCTCATTAACCTCCCTAGATCAATTTAGGGGCCTAGTGTAGACGTATCCTATGATACTAGAACAAAGAACTTTAATACTGGGTACCAGCGAAAGGGCATTTGCTAAGCAAGAGCAGAAGCCTGTTCCAACAATCATCATGGGTGGTAAGAAGGAACGGAGGGGGTGGAGGGCCAGCAGGGGTATATACTGACCAGTATAGTGGCATCTTTCCAGGGGGCTCCCCAGCTGGCCCGACGGGTGCTACTAGGGGAAAAATTTCTGACAACACGTGCACACTGCATGCACACACCTACATGGAATGGGCGTGAGCAATCACTTAAAGAAGAATGGCAGGTCCCTGTGGGAATAAGCGTATAGAAACACATAGGCCAGTTCCGGCCATGTAGCTGCTAGAAGTGTGCACATGACACAATGTTATGGGCTTTAAGCGTATACTAGCAATATTAACATATCTAATGTGAATCATACCCATTGAGCATGCAATATGTGACCTTAGCCCAACATACGGCAGTGAACACGTCAGAAATAGATTTAACCCCCCTCAAACATTCAGCTGTTTCTAGTGACTCAGATCCAGTTACCCCAGCCTCCACTACAGAGCTGAGACCCCATCGAGAACTGCCCCCCTGTATCAGCTTCACAGAAGACACACATTCTGCGTGGGGTTTTTGCGATGGGTATAAAAGCGTCGCACACAGCTTTGCGTTCTGTTCCGCTAGCCTGGGAACTTACCTTGAGTGCTCCCTGGAGACAGACAGGGGACAAGGACCACGAGGAGAAATACTTGAGAGAAATAAAAATAAATGTGTTTTTAAATGTTATCCAAACAGAAACGAGCAACACAGAGACAGAGACAGAGACAGAGACAGAGACAGACAGATACCAAGAGAGAGACGTCTCCTGGCCCTTGTCCAAGGACCAAATTTTGCTGGATGACTCCATTGTGATTCTAGTGTAAATCCAATGAAGTCCGTTCTTCCATTAATAACTGTTTATACCATAGTAAATGCAGGAACCCCGGCTTTGTGCCACTCCCGCAAGCTGGCTTACCCCACTATCTTGAAATTCCTCTTGTGCACTGGCTCCATGTTACGCCCCCCCAACGCCAACCCTGGGCACAGCAGCTTCCCAGAGATGAGTGGTAGGGCCGAGATACTTCTATGCTCTGGCTATTGCCAGCTGCTGAATGGTCCCTTGGGCCTAGGATGCTTCAGGAGAAATCAGGGAAGGCTTTAGGCTGCTTGCAGGCACCAGACTGATCCTGTTATCGCCTGGGATTCAGTGGTTGGGAACATGGCTGAAAGCATCTTAGACCCATCCAGGCTCTGGTCTCACGGTGAGTCCCTTTGAGCCAGCCCCAGGAATCTGACCCATAAATCTAAGCATGTTTCAGCAAGTCTGGATGGAGTCTCCATTAGTGAAACATGAGCACGGGAGGGAGCAGAGGAAATTGCCTGTCACACCAATGTAGGTGTAAATTTGAGCTCTAGGAGACTTACCTGGGCTTGCTCTGACCAGCTGGCGTATGAGAAACAGAAGTGTGGCCGTGTTTGGGCAAGTAACAGGAGAGGCTCCCTGCCCCGACCACATCCCTGTCCAAGGCCACTGGTAGGCACTCAGGGTAGCTAGCCCCTCCCACCATTATGAGGACACTTCTCTGTGTAGCACGCAGCTAGACGAGAGCTAGCCCAGCTGTGTCTTCCCCCGCTGGAGCACACACCTTCCAGCTCTCGTGCAGATGGACACATGGACCCCTCTGGGCTCTCCGGGCCCCACCCCTGAGTCCAGCCCATGGACTTTGTTCCACTCACCCAATGGACGCACGTCCCCGCGGGGTCCCATGGTGGCTCCGACACTCTCAGGAGCGGTTGAGCTCTGAGGGCTCTGAGCTTTGCAGCTTCCTTATTTTGGGGAAATTAGGCAGGAAGCAAAAGTGACTCAAGCCCTTGTTTCAGATCATATCAACCTAGAGTGCCGACACAGCAAAACACTGTCCAGCCTGCCCTGCCCTCCCTCCTGCTGCCTCCCTTATCTTCCAGCCCCATACTCCGTTACTTTGCAGTGAGACCCTATGGGGAAAACCGAGCACAGTGCAGATGGCCCAGCCTCATTTCACTGAATCACAGAAATGGAGAGTTGCAGGGGACCTAAGGAGCTCGAACAATCCACCTCCAGGTGCTGAGGCAGGACCAAGTGGACCTAGAACATCCCTGGCAGGTGTTGTCCAACCTGTTCTTAAAGCCTACACTGACAGGGACTCCACAACCCCCTCAGTGTGTGTTCCTCTGCTGAACCATCCTCAGAGCTAGAAAGTTTTTCCTGATATCTAACCGGCTTCTGCCTTGCTGCTGACTACGTCGGTTCCTTCTTGTCCTACCCTTGGGGGACCTGGGTGCCACTTATCACTGTCCCTCTTATAACAACCTTTTACATATTTGCAGTGTTATCAAATCTCTTCTCTGCACAAAACATGCCCAATTCTTTCAACCTTACCTCATGGGTCATCTTTTCTAACCCTCTGCTCATTTCTCTTGCTCTCCTTGCATCTGTACTGTTTGTCCTCATCCTTCTCTTAGATCAGCGCCCAAATCTGGACATGGTACTCCCACACCAAATAGCGTCACCTCCCATCTCTACCCACCCCACTCCGGTTATACATCCCAGAATGACATTTGCCTTTTATTGACAGCCTCACACTGTTGACTCACATTCTCTTTGTGGTCCACCAGAAACCTCAGACCGGTTTCTGCAGTTCTGCTGCCGAGCCATTGAGTCTCCATAAGTCCCCGACTGGCCTTGCAACCTCTATATGGACAAGAGGAAACTAGCAGGTTTCCTTAGTTGGAGTCAGAAAAAACTTTTGAAATTGTACCGCTTTCTGACCCCATCCACTAGGTTGGATGCCTATGAAGGAAATTGCCTCGCTTTGGTATGATTTGTTCTTGACAAATCCATGTTGGCTGTTGCTTATCACCTTATTATCCTCGAAGGTTTAATAAATTGGTTGCTTCATCATTCCCCAGTTCTGCTCTTTTTTCAAGACAAGTACCATGTCTGCCCTTGTTAGGAACCTCACCCATCCTCCATGAGAGCTGGAAGATTATTACCAATGGTTCAGAGGTTGCTTTGCCTAGTTTCTTAAGAGCTCTAGCGTGAACATTGTCTGTCACCACCAAAATGCATAGATTTAACTTAGCTCAATAATTTTTGTTAACCTAGCTATTGTTTCCCTATTCTGGCCCGTGTTCCTTCCCTCTCATTAGTATTAATGGGTGTTATGGCTCTGGTCACAATTAACGGTTTCAATCCTGTATTCAGGAAAACTTAAGAAAGCCCACACTGAGTGGCTGGTTGCTGACATACTGGTCAGAGATTGCAGTGGGCTGGGGTTCCTATTGAATCTTCCTGTCACTGGTCATCTAACGTGGGGAAGCTCTAATGTCTCATCATTTTCTGAGAAGAGGCTCTTCTGAACAAGAAACAAACAGGAAAGCAGATCTTTCTCCAGATCGCAGTGAGGCTACTGATCCAGGAGATGGTGTTGTCCACGTGTCAGCCCTTACCAGCCCTTATCTGCCTCTAGCGGCTTGGAAACACAGTCAGACCAACCATGCTGCTCCAGGCCCCACTTTCTCCCCTGAACCTCTTTCCCCATAAACTCTGTCCCAGAGCCTGCACTCTAACCCACCTCCCAGACCCAAACTCTCAGAGCTCAAATGCCTCCCTTACCCCCTGCATCCAAATGCCCTCCCAGAGCCAGCACCCTGCACCCCAATCTCCTGCCCAGCCCAGAGCCTGCTCCGGTCATTACTTCGGATGGAACATGCACATGGAAGTCCATTCGGTGTAGAGGGGCACCTTCTGTTGTGACCCACTTTTTTTTTTAATCAGCCACTTGAATTGTCCCTCCAAAATGTGACATACTGTGTAGCAAAAACCAAAACCCCTCTCTGACTGAGAAGGCCCCTGACTGAGAAGGAGAAATTCACTCCCATTTTCCCCTCTCCTGAAGGGGGCTCAGTCTAGCAAGTTGTGTGTGTGCCAGCCCCACAGAAGATGGCAGGGTCTGGCATCCCAGCTCAGGCTCCCTAATGCTGGGGATGGGAAGCCCTGAGCCCTGGGAACCAGATCCATGCAAGCTAGGGGAAGCCAGGACCACATCTGGGCCTTATGTTCCCCACCCCCTATCTCCATGATCCTATTTTAATCAGATAACACCACACTCCTTATTTACTTTCTCCAGGCTAGTAACAATTTTATAGACCGGGGTGGCGGCCCCCAAGGCTCATGGCATTTGGGGAGCCCGTGCTCACACTCCAGCCTTCCTGCTGCCCCACCAAAGGGCTAGAGAACAAAAAATCTACTAGTCAGTGCCACGTGAGTGAGGGTTTGGGGTTTTTGGGTTGTTTTTTTTTTTTGTTTTCTCACTTGTGTTCGGTTCCCAACTGATTTTGTGGGTCAGCAGCCACCCACTTCATAGACCTCTATCATATTCCCCTGTTACCCAGGGGACAAGGGTAACCAGGAAAAACAAGAAGCAAGAAGGTGACCCCAGTATCAGGGTAGCCCCTGGTTCAGAGGATGCAAACCCCCTTTCCTCTTGTCTGTCACCGGGAGGCAATAATTACTCTGGGCACCCTCCCAGTGTGATGAAGGACACTGCAGGTAAGTTTCACAACTGTATTAAGGGATTAAATTACAATAATTGGGAAAATGGGAGATTTCAAATGAGAACTGAAAACAAAGAACAATAGTGCGCATCCCTAACTCAACCAGTAGCTGTACAAGAGTGCAGGGAGTCTAGCAGGGAGGCATGTCGCCTGGGTCCAAACCCCTCTTTGGCCAATAAAGACGACAGAAAAGACCCCAAAAGCAATAAACCCCTTTGACATTTTAGAGGCGCTGATGGGTGCCACGCACAGGTCGAGGCCTGGGCCCTTCAATCCTTAAGCTAATGGGAAGCTTTTGGGGAGGAACTCCCGGGATAGCCCAGCGGGGAATGTTGATGGGTGACAGTGGATCTCTGATAGTCAGTAAATCTTCCCCTTCCCTCGGCACAGCTGTGAGGCTGCGGTCTGTGGCTGACGGGGTGGCGAGGGAATGGAATAATCCTAAGGCCACAAGCCACCCACCCCCAGAGCCTGGTAGCGCTTCTGTGGCGCGAAACCTCTGAGGTGATGGAATGTTCAGGGGCCGTTCCGGCGGGAAAAACCGGTTCCATCCGGTAAGAACCAGCTCAGCTCATCTCAGCGTTCTCTAGATGCTGACTGACCTTCTGCTCAAAATGGCGTTCAATGACTCCATCTTGAATGGTGCCACAGGGCGGGACACACTGCCACGGCACCTCCTTCCAGTAGCACTGGGAATTAGCAGCCCACAGGGCACCTCCTTCTGGCTGGTGTCTCCCCATGTCCTTACTCCACGCGCCCCAGTCTGGACCCACGCCGCCTTCTTCAAGACACTGTCCTCCGGCAGTACCCATCCCAGTGTGTGTCAGTCCCCTTTGGAGAGGAGGGGTGTTTATCAGTCTCTGCACTCTGGGGTCCCAGGGAACCCTGAATCCCCCTGTTCCCACCTTGCCTCAGTGACCCATTTTCAGTCTTCATGTAGCCCCTGCCACAGGGGTAAACTGCAGCCTGAAGTGGCCACTCATCCTAGGCAAGAGGGTGTGAACTTGCTGCCTTTTCCTATCCTGCCTGCCCCCCTGCAGCCCTAGTACTCTAGGCCTTGCCTCAGGCCCTGCAGTCTGGGAGTGAGTCCCCAGCCCTGCCTGCCTTTCCTCTCTGTCTTGGGAAGCCACTAAGCTTCCCTTAACAGTCAGGCCCTTCCTGCTTCTCCTGCTGGAGCAAGAGAGTCTCTCTTGGCTCCTGGAGCCCTTATTTATACAGCCCCCAGCTGGGCCCTAACTGGCAGTATCAGCCTCAGCCTGTCCCAAGGCTGGGCTTTAGCCTTAAAAGGCCAGTGCAAAGCAGATGCCCAACACAAATGGCTTTCACAAACAATCCACTAGAATCATGTGTAACTAAACATTTAAATACAAACCCACACATTAGCCCTTATTCCCAATACCCCGAGTCATCTCTTGTCCTAGCTGAAGATTCCCAGTCTTATGCATCTCTCTGCATATGGAAGCTGTTCTATGCCCCTAATCATTTTGTTGTCCTTCTCTGTACCTTTTCCAATTCCCATGTTTTGTTTTGTTGTTTTTCGAGATGAGGCGAGCATTCTAGATGTGTCGCATGCATTTATATACAGGCAATATGATATTTTAGGGAACTGTTCACAATCATCACAAGATCTCATTCTTGTGTGGTAACCGCTAATTTATACCCGATCTTCTTGTATGTGTAATGGAGATTGTGTTTTCCAACCTGCAGTATTTTACACTGATCACCATTGAATTCCATCTACCATTTTGTTGTGCAGTTACCAAGTTTTGTGGGATCCCTTTGTAACTCTTTGGAATCTGCCTGGCACTTAAACTAGTTTGAGCATTTTGTATCCTCTGCAAATTTTTGTTTGCTGCTGTTCCTGTTTGCTGCTTTTTCCAGATCATAAGTTGAATAGTCCCACACCCAGTACAGCCACATGGGGACGCCCATTATTCACACCTCTCATTTGAGAAAACTGACCATTTATTCTTACCCTTGGTTTCCTATCTTTTAACTTGTTCCTTATCCATGACAGGATCTTCTTTTTCACCCCATGACAGCTTATTTTGCTCACAAACCTTTAGTGAATGACCATGCCAAAGCCTTCAGAAAATCTAAGTACATTAGATCCACTTGAACACCCTTGTCCACATGCTTGTGAGGCCTGATTTCCCTTCACAGAAACTAGGCTGACGATTCCCCCCAACAAATCATTTTCCTTGGTGTCTCTGACAATTCTGTTTTTTAGTGTAGTTTCAACCATTTTGCTGGTACTGAAATCAGGTTGATGTAGCCTTACAGGCCATTATACACTGCAGGCTTCTTGCGCAAGAAGCCTTTCGCGTAAGCGTTTTTGCGCAAAAACATCTTGCACAAGAGCACGTCCACACCTCAAAGCACATTGCAAAAGTGATGTGCTTTTGCACAAGAGAGAATCCACACTGCATGGACACTCTTGCGCAAGAAAGCTCTGATGGCCATTCACAGAATAGCCATCAGAGCACCTGAGCTTTTTCTCTCTGGAGCGTCCACACTTGCCTTTTTGCGCAATAGAGAATTATGCCTCATAGAAGGAGTTTTACCCACACCAGCAAAAGCCCTCTGTTTTGCTGTTTTACTGCTGATTTACTTGTACAAAAGTGCATTTGAGGTGTAGACGCTCCACAGATTTTTGCACAAAAACCTTGCAGTGTAGACATAGCCTAACTGTCTTAGATATCTCGAGAGAGAGCCACAACCTTTGCACCCAGCAGGCAAGATACCATGTGGGTCTTTCGGTTATCACAAACCCAGCTGTCTGTTTCTAATGATCAGGGCTCGACGATCGCGGCAAAATCCGCTCACCAGCCCTGCACTGCACATGAGCAAGACCCGCATTGCGCATGCGCATGCCGCCGGTAAACGGGGCGCTGGGCTGAAATCTACTCACCACGGGCGAGTAGATTGAATAGTTTGTCGAGGCCTGCAAATTATCAAACCTCCCATTACAAACACCCGTCTCAGCCTTTCCCGCACGAGGCATCCTCAGCCCCAGAGGATAAGGCAGCAGCATCTGGATGGAAGGTCCCAACTATGGGCCCGTTCCCCACTGTTCCAGCACAGAGGCTATGCGACAAAGGTGGGACCATTCCACTGTGTCCCCGCAATCTGCGAGGAGCCCCCTTATGCTACTCATCGCACAAACCAACGAGGGAATTCAAAGATGATTGTCGGCTGAAGGGGATGTAACCTGGCCCAAGGCAACAAGCACTGAGCTTATAATGGAGGGACAAACAAAGGGACTCCAGCTCCCGAGGGGTGTTTCCAGAGCAGCTTATAACTTTAGAATGTCCCAGTGTCATAAGTGCCTAAGATTGACACAGGCAGGAAATGCAAAGGCGACTGTCCACCAGCATCTCAGACCCCACAGGACAGAGCTATGCTTATAAGAAGCACGCGGGATCTTTTCAGGGGAAAAGGCAATGTGCTGTGTTTATTGAGAGTACAACTTAAAAAACTGCATATGGATCCACCCTCCCCCCCCCCCCCCACTCCTGCCATTGTTTTATAGTTATCAGCCTGTAGCTTGGACCAATCTAACAGCCAGTTAAATGGGGCCCCAGTGGGAGAGGTGGGTTCTCTCAGTTGCAATCCAATGGTCCGAGGCTTTGCCGAGTCTTATTGCAAGACATCCCGGCTGCATCTAGACTGGCAAGATTTTCCGCAAAAGTAGCTGCTTTTGCGGAAAAACTTGCCAGCTGTCTACACTGGCCCCTTGACTTTCCACAAGAACACTGACTTCCTACTGTCTGAAATCAGTGCTTCTTGCAGAAATACTATGCTGTTCCTGTTCGGGCAAAAGTCCTTTTGCACAAAGCTTTTACGCAAAAGAGCCAGTGTAGCCAGCTCAGATTTGTTTTGCGCAAAAAAGCCCCGATGGTGAAAATGGCAATCGGGGCTTTTTTGCGCAAAAGCTCGTCTAGATTGGCATGGATGCTTTTCCACAAAAAGTGCTTTTGTGGAAAAGCGTCCGTGCCAATCTAGATGCTCTTTTCCGCAAATGCTTTTAACGGAAAAGTTTTCCGTTAAAAGCATTTGCGGAAAATCATGCCAGTCTAGACGTAGCTCCCATGTTTTGTATAAATTCCTCCCTCTGCTGGCCTCCGAGCTGAACTACAGCCAACAGCTGCCTGCTGCGCTGAAGCTAAACAGTGTTGCTCTCTTGCAGGTGAAAAGATGCTGGCAGCTCTCTGTGAGACTGATCTCCTCTGTCCACTCAGCAGATACAGCATGAACACAACCAAGCTCTTATTCCCCGATGCTCCCCAGAAGGCAAGGACCCTCCCCCCCTCCACATTGAGCACATCTTCCCTGGCATAGGTTTGCATTAATGTTCTACCACTTCCCCATTCAAGCGCTTTAAAAGCTCTGTTGCGAGTTCCCTAACCCCTGGTGTCGCTGGAGAACATCCCCACTAGCAGCTCCTGCCACCACCAGGAGAGCGGTGCACGGTGGGCGCTCTCCCACCATGCAACTGGCAGCAGTGGGCCTAGGGAAGTGTTTGCAGGGCCTCCTGGGGCAGGTGCAGATGTCTCAATCCCGTAGCCAACCATGGTGGGGAGAGTGACAGTGGGGGTGGGGCGTGGTGGACCGACAGTGTACGCTGGGGGACAGTGTGTCGGCAGGCAGGCTGTCTCAGAAATGCAGGCAACTGCAGGAAGCAACTGCGGGAGGGAGAGATCCCAACCTCCGCCCCGGCCTGCCTCTGTTCCTATCATGGGAGACAGCAGGAGCATTCCAGAGTGAGCTGCTTCTGTGTCCTGGAGCAGCACGGCACATCCCGCGCTATGCGAAGGGAGCTCTGAAAGGGGCAGGGCGCATGCCTGCAGGGCGGCTGAGTTTGCACAGTGAGTGCAGTGGTCGCTCAAGGCACTGTGGGACACCTCCGGAGGCCAATTACAGCGATCTAGGTGTCCACACCGGCAGGCCAACAGTAAGGCCTCAGCACCAAACCCCTGATGACTCTGGGAAGTGGCTTTATGACCTCGTTATGACTGAGGGGTCTGGACCCAAAACGAGGCTTGTCCGTGTGACCGCCTCAGGTGTTTATTGAAAAAGGCTGATTTTTAGTGCAAAACCGTGCAAGTGTCGACCAGACCTTTGTGACTCATTCCACACTCGTCCTCTGTCCTGTCAACAAGTCAGTTAGCGCCGATCAGAGTGAATTACTTTTACAGTTTTCAGAGGGGTCACCAGGTGAGCCTATTTCTGCAAATCAAGGCAACCTGGGGCCCCTTAAAGACTAACAAATTCATAGATACAACTGACAAAGTGGGTTCCAGCGTAGGAACGCTGCTGCCCAAATGAATGTGTTAGTCTTTAAGGTGCCATCGACTCCTCGTTGTTTTATTTACAATGCAGGTCCTTGGAAACGGGACTAAGAACCACAAAATATCAGTTACGTGGTAAATACCTTAAGCCGCTCCTGAAACTGGAGACAGAGAGTTGAAAGGCCCCATTCCACACACACAGAGGTTATTTTTGAATCAAAGCTCCTACAGCAACCACCCGTTTATTTAGATCCCCAAGTGTTTCAACACAGTGTTCATACACACGGATGGTTATAGCCTGTGGGCCCTTCCTCTCCCCTGACAGTTTCTCGTTGCGATTTTCAGGGAGCTGTAATCTCCTCACCATGGCGGGGACATGGGCTGGGGGTTCTGTAGGTAGGACATCACCACAGCAGATATAGACAACCTGAAGCCAGAGGAAAAAAATGAATAATGTTAAAAATAAACCAACCAGGAGGTTTTATTTATTATTTCAATTAGGGATGTAAAGGGTTACATGGTTACCAGGTAAGCATGATTCCTGGGATAACCAGTCAACCAGTGCCCAGCCTAGCCGGAACAGCACCCCTAACTCACAACACAACACAAGAGGCCAGTTAACAGTTTAAGAAGTTAATATTTTAAATGGAATTTTACATCCCTAATTTCAACATCCCCCTTCATGTCTAGGTCTCATACAGCACCAGCATGTCAGCGAACGATTCCCTGGTTTGCATTGCTGACCCTGCATGCGGCTTGCTCACCACACAGAAATGGAGCCGTCTCTCCAGGGCAAGGCAGCCGTTGCCTAGCATCAAACTCTGCACCAGTATTTCAGAGGAGATGAAAAATCTTCCATTCAAGGAAAACTGCAGGGCAGGTGTTTAAGGAAAAGGACTGTGGGTACCAGAGTTGGGATTGGTCAGGATATGCACCCGCAGCTCAGCTTTTAGGAAAAGATGCCGTGAAATTTAATATCCAAGAATGATCAAGACTTTGGTTCGGAATCTCATTCTAACCTGGCGTCTCCCACAGAGCAGCCTCTCTTCCCAAGCACCATGCGGGGGCACTGGCTCGCTGCTCACTCGGATAACAAGGGCTCCGAACTAATCACCACACCATTTATCCCCCTTTCACAGATGGAGAAACCAAGGCAGCAGGAAAGTGTCAAAGTACAAATCATGCAGGATTAGGGGCAGAGTTAGGCCCAGACCCCAAAAGTTCGGCTTCTACAGCTCTGCTCAAACCACAACGCAGCAGCCACTGGTGAGGAGGGACTGGTGGGGGGTGCTAGCTACATGACCCTCCCCAGCCCGGGGAAGTGGCAGGGCAACCCCCCTATACCCCAGGCCCTGCCCCTGCTCTGCCCTCCCCCACTTCTTCCCCATCTCTTCCCCCAACCGAGGCGGCACAGGGGACTAGTGGGGCAGGGGGTCAGGTGCCAGCAACAGGAGTCTGTACTGCCCTGCCCCGCCCGCCCCCCCACTCACTGGCAATGGCAGGAGAAGTGGAGTAAGGAGGCTCTAGCTCACTTGGCTCTCCTGGCCACATCACTCCATTTCCTGCTGGGGAGTACAGGGGCAGTCCCGCCACCCCTCCACAGAGCAGCACACCAGGAGAGCAAAGCAAGCTGGGGCCCCTGCTGCCAGTGAGTGTGGCTGGAGGGGGAGAGGAGGGGCAACTCCTGCTGCCAGCACCAGGCCCTCCCCCTCCCCCCACTTGCCACCCCATCAGTGGCTGGCCAGGTCTTTCCGCCAAGGGCGTTTAGCGCCCATGACACACGCACACATCTATGCTCCCCCACCCATCGCCCCTGCACAGGCAAGTGGGCACATTTGGACACGCATCTTCCACTCCCATGGGCAACGAATGAGAAGCCAAAGGAAGACAACGACTCACATGAAGCTGCTCATCATCTGTTTGGTGTCCTCTGAGCTTCTGGAGTTGGCAAAGCTAATGAAGGAGCAATAGACGGCAATCCAAGCGCACCACTTCAGCTAGAAACACAGAGGAACTCATCTGAGAGCTGCCAAGGGGGCCCTCACCGGATCTCTCCATATCTTCACTATCTAACCGCACCAGGCAAGCATCCAAACTCTTCAAACATTCACTAGACAAAGTTCCCAGTTCCTGCTCCCTTGGGAAGCGAGTTAGAGCCAGTACCATTGCACAGACTCATGCAGCAAGAGCTTAGAGTTGGACTTCAGTGTCCTGACTCCCAATCCCTTGATTTAACCATTAGGCCACAGTCCCTCCCCCAGCCAGGAAGAGACCACAAGAGCCTTGACTCCCAGTTCCTTTTCTACTCATTACACACTCAGCCAGGACTAGAAGTAACGAACCCTCCTCTTTCCACCCAGTTTCAGTGCAATGGCTTAGACTAGTGATTCCCAACCTTTTTGAGCATATGGACCCCTTTTCAATCTATTAAAATGTCATGGAACCCCCTCCCTGCGGCAGGAAAAGAAAGAAAAGGAAATGCCCTTTATTTTTAAACTTTCCACAGACCCCCTGCAGTACTGAGGCAAACGACCAGGGGGTCAGCAGTCCACAGGTTGCTTAGCCCCTCCCCCTTCCATCTCCCAAGTCATTTAATCTTGGAAGACTGTGGAATCCCTCTCACTGGAGGTTTTTAAGATCAGGCGCAGGCAAAATACAGCTCATGGCTGAATCTGGCCCACCAAGCCTTTGGATCCAGCCACAATCTGCCAGGACCCTCAGGCAAAGTCCCCCCTGCCTATGGTAGTCCCAGGCCACTCCAAGTGTCTGGCTGCTGGGTTCATGTGTCTCTCTGTGCCACACCCCTTATGGGAGTGGGGGAAGACTTCATGCACTGTTCCCACAGCCAGCACAATTGCCACAGCTCCCACTGGCCAGAAACAGTTGAAATCACTACTATTTGTAGCCCTGCAGTTGAGCCAATTGCTCTCGCTCGGTGCCAAGGGTTTTTTGGCACAACACAGATACATTCTAGGTAGCGTCTAGAAGTCCCTTTCTGCTCTGCAATCTTTCTTGGAGTCTGTGAAAGCAGCCGCTTGGTTCAGGGAACAGGCGCTGTGAGTCAAGGCAGCGCTGCAGTGCCCAGCGGCACAAATGTTCTTTGTAATAAGGAGTAACGTGGCTCGGGTTTGCTTTGCCAAGAAGGCACCGCGCCCGCCCCAGATCTGACGCTCGTTCCTTTCCTGCTCACCTTCAGCATTAAGCCGCACATGCTGAAAATCATCCCCAGCAGGTTCATGTAATCGGGAGTGGGGTCTTCCAGCGTGGGGTTGTTCTCCGTGGTTGGCGGCTTGTACCTACACAGCGCGTCAGGACAGAGAGAAGGGAGCGTTAACTCAGCCCCGGTCACCCGCGGGAGCACCCAGCGGACCAGGGATCTGCCCAGCCCTAGCTCGGGGGGGTGGGGGGGGTCAGGAATCAGCGGGGGGGGGGGTCTCATCTGGGGCACAATCAGGCAGTGAGATGCGGAGCCTCCCGCCTCCGCTGACCAGGCCGGAGGGAGGGAGCGGGGCGTGGCCGCCATGGGGGGGGGGGGGACCGGGGTCTCCGCTTCCCTCCTCCGGGCCACGCGCCAGGGAACCCGACAACTGCCCCCCCCCCCGCAGCTGGGCACCGCGATCAGACCGCTCCCCCGGGGGGGGGGGGCGCCCCGCAGCGATCGCTCAACCCCCCCCCCCCCTCACCTCAGCACCTTGTTGGGCCGGCGCGGGTCCGCCATGCTGTTGCTGGACATTGGCTCGCGCGGGGGGCGCGGTTCGGTGTAACACGCCCCGGCCCGAAGCGATGGTTCCGGTTAAACCCCTGAGCGGCGCGAGCCGAGTCCCGAGCCGGCCCCCACGCGGGGAGGGGGCGAGCCGGGGCTGACAGCGAATCCCCCCCCCACACACACACACACACCCCGCGGCGGGTCCCTGCTCAGGGGAGGCGGGACATGGCGGGGCGGAACCAAGGGAGCCGGAACCTGCGGGCCGGGGGACGGGAATAGGAGCCGGACGCGGAATTTCCGGCTTCTTCCCGGGTACCAACGTGGGGGGAGGAAGCAAGAGGGGCCATAGGGGCGGGGGAAGCTCTGGGATGATTGAGGCCGTAATAGGCTGTAGGGGTTGGAAGGACCTGGGGTGGCTATAGGGGGCTCTATAGGTGCCAGGCTGGGGAGAGGCCATAGGGGGTTGAAGGACAGTGGGCACCGTTCTATAGGGGGTGGCTCTAGGAGACTGGAAATGTGTGAAGCCCCTTATGGCTCCCTGGGTCTTCAGAGGGTGACCTCTGGCCACCCTGCAAACCTAGCCAGGCCCTAAATATAAAGGGGGTTGGATTTCCCCTTTGGCCCTGCCTCCTGTGGCAGCAACAGCCACAAAATCACCTTCCGGTTGTTTCCTAAGCCAGGACGGAACCGTCTGCTTCCCCGAGCGAGTGAGTCCTGCTCCCAGGGAGACACCTGTAAGGCCGGAGTCTGGTGAGAAATTTGTAACCCCTCCCCCAGCCTGCCCCAGTTGAGTCGCGTCACCAACCCCACGCGAACGGAGTCCAGCTCTCCCAGATTTACCCCCGTGGGAATTGCCACAGGTCCCAGCCGCTTGGGTCCCATCATGGCGTTTCCTGAACCGAAGCCCCAGAAGACAGAGCTGCCAAAGAAGCTGGTGCAGACTCTGGAGTGCAAACAGGGAGCAGTCAGGGCAGTGCGATTTAATGGTGAGCACATCCTCACGGGTCCCATAAAATGAAAGAGTGGGGACTACGAGATTGGAATGGGAGCCAGGACTCTTGGGTTCTGTTCCCAGTTCTGGGAGCGGGGTCTAGTGGTTAGAGCAGTAAGTCAGCGCAGTGAAGGCTATTTAGAGACCCATTGTTGCCAGCATATGTCAAGAGCTTAGGCCAAGGCTACTCAACTTTAAAGCCCCAGGGGCCACAATGATACTCACAGCACATGCCGAGGGCCGCAACTTAAATGTAGTTTAATGTACATGCAAATATATGGGGCTTCACGCAGCTTCTTTCACACAGTGCCCCGGCGCTCCCGACACCTCCTCCCTGGGGGCTAGAAACACTGGCACCCTGTACCTGTCTGTTCCAGCCAGCCCGTCCACTTGCATCTTTCACTGCTCACCCCACCTGGGAGACGCCTCGCCGTTTGGAATGTGTTCCCAGTGGAGGCCACGTTCAAAGGATCCCACCCGTGGGCCGTGTGTTGAGCCCCGTGTAAACCCCAACTGCACCACGGGCTGCGTATGGAGTAGCCCTGGCCTACGCTGTTAGGATGTTGCCTATTGTGTCCTGGTGGGAATGAGGGGAGTCTGTGTCCCTGCGTAGGTCTGCTCTTAGGTTCTCCCATCATTTTGGGGAGCTTGGGGACAGCGGATGAGCATGCATGAAGGAGTTTGGCTAGCAAGGAGCCATGCAGAGGGAGTGGACATCAGAGAGGAGAGTGCAGGTGTGGGGTGGAAATGCTGGATGTGGGGCAGACACTGGCAGCTGTGCTCTTACATGGTCCTTGTGCATCGTTCTTTGTCCCATCTCCCACAGTGGATGGAAATTACTGTCTCACCTGTGGCAGCGATAAGTCCTTGAAGCTGTGGAACCCCCACAAGGGGACCGTCCTGAAGACCTACAGCGGCCATGGCTATGAAGTGTTGGACGCGGCTGGGTAAGGGCAGGGGGTGGACTCCACTTCTCTCATAACCGGCAGGATTTCAGGAGTGAAACCACTTTAGAGTGTTTGGTTTGGAAGTGGTTAGAGTGGGGGGAGGAAGGGGTTAATGGCAGAGGCGGAGTGAGGACTCCTGGGTTGTGTTCTGTCACTGATTTGCTGTGTGGCACCTCCCCCTTTGGTGCCTCAGTTTCCCCATCTGTAAAACAGGCACAACTACACCGACATGCCAAAGAGATGCAAAGCCTCCCTGCACGGCCAGCTCCCCATGGTAGAGCCTAACCTTGTCTTCCTGTTTCCCCCACAGCTCCTTCGATAACAGCCAGCTCTGCTCCTGCGGGGCTGACAAAACGGTTGTCCTGTGGGATGTGGCCACTGGGCAGGTGATCCGCAAGTTCCGAGGCCACGCTGGGGTGAGGCCCGTTTGGTTATGGCTGTGCTGCCTGGGTTGGGGGTCGATGCATGTTCCCATCAGCCAGCCAGCCGGCTACGTGTTGGGGAAGGGCCCAGCTGCCCTCTCCCTGTCCCACTGGGACTCGGCACAAGCCACAGTGCAGCTGGATGCTCCCTCGCTTACTACACCAGTCCTGGGAGGGTCCTTGCTCCCAGCCAGGGACTGAATCGAGGGGGGACTGCCTAGAGGGGTGTGTGAGCATTGCAGGGTGGTGAAGCAGCAGGGTTGAGTTGCTTGTAGAGGGCAGCTGCAGGGGATGGGATGGGGGCAGTGTTGGTGTGGCATGGGAGGGGGAGATGCTGATGAGCTGGGGCAATTGCTTGGGGGACGGCCCAGCAAGTGCAGGGCCCCATGCTGCAGCTGCGACTCTACTCAGCCCCGGCTGTCTGCCCACCCCCTCTCTCCACCCACAGAAGGTGAACTGTGTGCAGTTCAACGAGGAGGCCACTGTGATCCTGTCAGGTGAGCAAACCGGCTCAGGTGCCCCAGCTGACTCGCTAGCCGGGGGCTAGGCCCAGCGAGGGCCTTGGCCAGGCTGTTACTCTCCCTCCGCTCTGTGCTCCCTCCTAGGCTCCATCGATTCTAGCATCCGGTGCTGGGATTGCCGCTCACGCAGACCCGAGCCCATCCAGATCCTGGACGAAGCCAAGGACGGGGTGTCCAGCCTGAAAGTGTCGGACCACGAGATCCTCTCTGGGTGAGGGGGGGCACCACTGGGGGAAGGGAGCTGAAGGGAGCTATAGAGCCCAGTGTGAGTTAGAACTGCTGGAGGAGCCAGGCTCAGACCAAAGACTTGTCGGAGCTGGGAGAGGAATTCCCTCAATCAGAGACACGTGGCCTCAGGTTTGCCCTTTGCAGGGTGCCACACGTGGGAATGGAGCTGGTTCAGGGGCTTGACTCCCTCCGCTGCCTGTATCCCTAGGCGCTGCCCTGGCAGTGCCTCCGCTGGGCCTCACTTTCTGTTTTCCCTGTAACCCTCCCCCAGCTCTGTGGACGGCCACGTGCGGCGCTACGACCTGCGTGCAGGGGAGCTGTGCTCGGATTACGTTGGAAGTAAGTGAAAGAACGGCTACTGCCAGTGGGGGCCATGGCAATCCCCAGGCAGCCCCGCCGAGCCAGGACAGGCCACGGCCCTAGAGCAGAGCCTGGGTAGGAAACAGCCGCCTGGACTTGCTGGAGAACTCCCCAGGAGTCCTACACCAGCATAGGCACAAATGCCCCCTCGGGATTAACCCCTTCACCCTGGAGGGGGCACCAGCTCCTGTTACCCCAACGTGGGGGACAGGCAGGCAAGGAATGAGTCACCGGCCTTTCCCCACACGGGGCACTGGCTTGGCTCTGGCTCCAGCCCCAGCGCAGGGTGTTGTCTGGTTCAGCTTTCACCCACCCCCACGCTTCTGCTGCTTTGTCCGTGCAGGCCCGGTCACCAGCGTGTGCTTCAGCAAGGACGGGCAGTGCACGCTGGCCGCCAGCCTGGACTCCACCCTGCGCCTGCTGGACAAGGACACCGGGGAGATGCTGGGAGAGTAAGTGAGCCCCTAATCTCCTGGGCAGATTCCCCCTCCCTGCCCCCAGCACGGGGCAGTCAGTCCTAGGTCCCCTCTCGCACACGTGTGTCTGTCTGGGGTAGCCCTCCCACCCCATCTGGGTACAGACACTAGCTGGTCTGCAGGTGAGCGATTGACTCTGAGCTACCCCCCTGCTGAAGCTCCCAAAGGATTTAGGCACCTGCCTCACTGAACTCAGTCCCACCCCTCCCCCATCATGCCAAGAGCCAGCCTGGGACACTCACTACCAGCAGAGGCAGGAGGATGCTGTATCATCCGCACCAGTGGTGAGAGCTGGCGGGGGTCCAGCGGGAGGGGTCCCTGCTCCCCCCCTGCAGACCTGACTGGGCTGCTCTGCTCCAGATACACAGGCCACAAGAACACGGCCTACAAGCTGGATTGCTGCCTGAGCGAGAAGGACACGCACGTGGGCAGCTGCTCGGAGGACGGGAAGGTGTATTTCTGGGACCTGGTGGAGGTGAGTGGGGCTGGGCTGGTCTAGGCCCCGGCCCTTCCTTGCCCTGGGGTCAGGCCCCTCCTCCCCCCAGCCCTTCTCACTCCGCTCTTCCCCTCCCCCACAGGGCTCCCTGACACTGAGCCTGCCAGTCAGCCGGGGCGTGGTCCAGTCCCTCTCCTTCCACCCCAGCGAGCCGGGCCTGCTCACTGCCACCGAGGGCCACGTGTGGTTCTGGAGGGAGGAGTCCCACGAGGCGCAGGAGCCGACGCTGGGCTGTTGAGCCAGGGCAGCTGGCCCCCAACCCAGCCAATCACACGCGGACTCAGCTTTGGGGCAGCTGTTTTATTGAGGCATGGCTTGGAGTCCGGCGCAGGGATATTCTAGACTCTGCGGGCTGCGTGGCAGGCAGGGGTGGGATGAGCCGGGCTTCTTGCCCTACACGGCAGCTCAGACCCCAGCCATGCAGAAGCCCAGGCCCTGCCCCATGACCCTACAGCTCCTATTTACAGCCGCATGCCCC
Source organism: Pelodiscus sinensis (assembly GCF_049634645.1). Taxonomy (NCBI): domain Eukaryota; kingdom Metazoa; phylum Chordata; order Testudines; family Trionychidae; genus Pelodiscus; species Pelodiscus sinensis. The sequence goes on along the minus strand of NC_134729.1, from coordinate 13,373,998 downwards.
CCGTTACCACAGCCGGTGGCAGAAGGGACCAGGCACTAACATTAAAGCCTCTCCATGGATGAGACCCCCTTGGCTTTGGGGTTTTATATCCCCCGGCCCTCCCATGGTGCACCCAGGCCCAGTGGTGGCACCAGGCCTGGGCACAGCCACTGCTGCAGGGCCTCCTTTCCACGTGCCAAGCCCCCCACACACACACTTGGGCACAAGCTGCCATCTGGGCCATTCCAGCAGCAAGTGACCCCCACTGGAAGGGCTCAGCCGAGCCAATAGCAGGGGCCCAGCTCACGTGTGGGGCTCCCCCCAGGTGCCCTAGAGCTAGGAGCATCAGGCCTCCTCCGTTAACTGGCACGAGGGGCTTTCCCCCACTCTGCGGGTGGGGCACTGGACACAGCAGCTCCGGTTCATGCACAGCAAAGCTGGGGGGCAGGGGCATGAGCTGCTAACCTGAGAGAACAGCTGGCTTGCTGGATCTGCCCTGCTGTTTTCAACTGAGGTTCCCCCCTTTTCCCCCAGTGGCAGCGCAGACCTAGATGCGGAGGGGGGGGGGATGCTGGAGCACAGCTGTTCTCTCCCACAAGCCAATAATAAAATCGTTTTCATTAAGATGGGCCCTGCAGCATCAGGTCCAGGCCTGGCCCAGCCACCCAAAGCCTCCAGTCAGTAAATGAAATGACCAGAAGGAAGAAGTGGCCCCATCATGAGTCTATGGGGCCTAAAGGGGGGGGGGGGGGAGCCAGGTTCTGCCAACCCCCAGTGGGCAGCAGGTCATGACCCTGCCCTGGCCTAACGCCTCAGTGCGCTGAGAGTCACAGCCCTCCCGGGCAGGCAGGGCCACCCGCCGGGCAGCAGCTGAGCTGGGCCCGGCCCAGAAGCCCAGGCATGCTCCAGGGGGCTAAAGAGAGAAGGGGGTCAAGCCAGCCCCTCCCCCACTTCCCTCCTGCCTTCCCCCAGTCTGAGGGCCCAGGAGGGATCCCAGAGCGAGCCCGGCACAGGGCCAGAGGCTGGGGGGCAATCTCTGGGAAGAGGAAGTTGAGCTTGGGTAGCAGCCCCTTTGCTCCTGGCCCAGGGCTTGCCTCCCCATCCAGCCCCCCCCCACACACGGCGTCAGTCCAGGGCCCTGCTGGGCCAGGCTCAGTCGTGCTGTTTCTCCAAGACAAAGGCGTTGGCTTTCTGGGCGAAGGTCTCAGCCACCAGCAGCGGGAAAACCAGGGAGGCGTCGGCGTAAACCTGCCAGCAGGAGAGCGACGGGGACGTGAGTGCAGCCACCCAGACCCGCCCTGCCCCCTCCCCACTCAGCCCCCACACCCACCTTCACTGGCTTGGCGTCTATGCGGATCTTCCCCCAGGACACGGCCTCGTCCGGCCGGGCCCCCGAGTCGGAACCGTCAAACTCCTGCGCCGTGTTCACGTAGACAGCGTAGTCGGCACCGTTCCTCTGCAGGGCGGGGAGAGGGGGTGTGAACCAGGGCGGGTTCTCCTGGGGGGCAGCCCAGATCCACCTCCCATGTGACACCGGGGTGGGAGCCCAGATCCACCTCCCAAGTATCTGGGTGCTACATTTAATCCCTGAATTGACTGTTGGCCTCCAGCTAGAGCATGGTTCTTCCATACACCTGGTTTAACACATCCTAGCCCAGCCTATTGGGTGGGTGGGGGGGCGGCAGAGGACAGACAGGCCTGTGCTAGCCCAACCCGGGGGGGGGGGCTCACCATCAGGTTGGCATTGGCGATGTGGTGTTTGACCAGCCCCCCTCCCAGGATGATCATGCCCGTCTTCTTGGCAAAGATGGCCTGGGTATTGATCAGGCGGAGATCTGCCAGAGAGAGAGAGAGAGATATCACAGTGACCCCTTTCTTCCTGCCACCAGGGACAGAACCCAGGAATCCTGCCCCGCCTCGCCCCCCGATCCCGGAGCAGGGGTAGGACCCGGGAGGCCCCGACTCTGTCTGGGGCTCAGCAGGGGGATGATCCGTAGGCTCTGCCGTACTGGAGCGAGGGTGCCCAGGAGCTCAAGATGAAGGGGATCCCCTCACTTCCACCCCAGCACCATAGGGAGGGGCCCACGATTCCGGCCTGCTCTAAGCCAGGGGCTGGGAGGGAGGCGCTGAGCGATCAGGAAGGGCGGAGAAAGCACCGTGCCCAGGAGGGGGGATAAATCACCTTCCACGATGTCCAGCACCAAGCCGGGGTTCTTGTAGGAGTGGAAGAAGATCATGTCCCCCAGGGAACCGTCTGTCAGGGCCGGGCTTAGCACCGGGATGTTGTTCTGCAAAGGGGCACATGGATGAGATGGGGAGTGGGGGCAGGACAGAGGGGATGGGAGGGGGAGCCTGGATTATCCCCCCCTTCAGCAATTGATGGGGGGAAGACTCCCTCAAATCAAAGTAGCATTTGTAGGGGAGCAGGGCCACTATTTTATGGTCCAGTCCAGACCCCTGCAAGTGAGCGCGGGAACCCCATCATGCCGAGAGCTGCATCCCCCCCTCCCCCACACACACACCCTTTTCCTGAGCAATCAGGCACATGCCAAGGGATGGGCCCTCCCCCAGAGAGCTCAGCCTGAAGAGAGAGCAGGTAGGAAGGGAAACAGGCACAGAGAGGGGGAAGGGACATGCCCGAGGCCTCCCACCAGACCAGTGGCGGAGCTGGGACTAGACCCCAGCGCTCCCAGTCTGGCCCACCACTCGCCCCACTGGGAAACTGTCTCATGTCAGGGGGGCAGCTGGAGCCAGGGGGTGGGAGAGATTTGCTGCCCCCTGATGTGGATGCCCCACACCCCAAGCAGAAGGGCACGAGACCAGGGAACAGGCTGCTGATCCTCACCCCCCACCAGGTGGGACCCAGGAAGACTTGGTCCATTTCTGTGCCAGTATCTAGCCTGCTCTTAAAGGGGCAGCGCTCCAAGCAGCCCATCAGCCAGGCTCTTTTAGAGGGGCACTCGGGGGGGGGGGGGGGGTTCAGCTAAGCCAGGCTGTACCCTGGGCATGGTTAGCCCGGACCCTGGGGGGAATGAACAGAAGCGCCCTTGAAGCACAGGACCACCCCCCTCCACTGACCTTCTGTGCCCAGTAATAGACCGATTCGGGGTTGTTCATTTCCTTGCCCAGCCGTGCGATCATCTTGGACGGGGTCCACTTCACCCCCTGCAGGGCCCAAGGGCCAAAGCTGCAGTGAAAGCGCCCCCCTGCAGTGACCCGAGCCCTGCCCTGCCCCCCAGCTCAGAGACTTGGGGCCCGCGGGGCGTTATCAACGTTAAGGTGCCCACCCTCACAGCTCCCCACCTGGCAGCTCTCCCCATTATGGTGCAGATGGGGAAACCGAGTCACAGAGGGATGTGCCTCACCCAAGGTATAAGACCCAAGAGTCCTGATTCCTGGTGTCCCACCCACCCACCTTCTGCTCAACCCACTGGACACCCCCCCTCCCCTACACTCCATTCCCAGAGCCCAGGAGCCCTGACTCCCAGCCCCCTTCCTCCACCCATCTGCACATGCCAGGTATTTTGGCAGGGGGTTGAGTAGGGATCAGGTCAGAGACCTTCCCAGTGTCCTACAGCCGCAGCCCCTCCCCCCCCCGCCCTCACCTCCATGTTCTGCTCGGCGACCATCTGGTCCAGGATGGGCATAAGCCAGTCTTCGAACTTGCAGTAGTTGTCGTTGGGCACCAGCAGGTTCCCGATCCTGGAGACAGGAGCAGGTTCATCCCCAGCCCTCCCCCCCCCCAGCCCAGCTGGGCTCAGCCCCTCCTCCCACCCCAAGGAACAGGGACACCACTGGCATTTCCTGATCCCCAGGGGGGGGGGGCACAAAGAGGATCATGGCTGGATGGATCCAGGGGCTGAGAACAAATACAGCGTCTTTCACTTCTAGAGCATCATTTCCTGAGCCCAGCCTCCCCCTCTCATTCCTGGGCCCCACTCCCAGAGCAGGGACAGAACCCAGGAGAGTCCTGGCTCCCCTGCTCTAACCACTAGACTGCACTCTCCTCCTAAAGCACTGACAAGGCCTGACTCCTAGTCCCCCGTGACTCTAACCACTAGCCACTATTCTCCCCCAAATCAGGAGTCCTGCCTCCCAGCTGTTACCCCAGCCCCGCCTGTACCTGTTGATCCCGCTCTCCCGAAGCTCCTTCCCTTGCAGGCTGAACTCCCCCACGTAGGTCGGAGCCAGGCATTTGATGAGATCTTCTTCCACGCCACCCGCTGTCGTGACCAACACGTCCACCTGCATGGCACAGGGACCCCAGCCTGTCAGAACCCCACCCCAGGGAGCCCTCCCACTGTTCATCAGGTGGGAGAGCCCAGCTCTGTGGTGGGTGAAGGGAATGGGGGGGCCATGACAGCAGCCTGGGTGGCAGAGCCTGACACATACGGGGGCACCTCTGGATGCAGGTGCTTAGTGTCAAGAGGGCACAGAGGGACACGGGAGCAGGGCTCAGCACCTGGAGGGGGCAGGGGCCTTACCATGTTGTGCTGCACCAGGTAGCGGATGGTCTCGCGGATGCCGGAGCTGATGAGATTGGAAGTGAAGCCCAGGAAGATGGTGCAGCCTGAGGGCTGCCGGCGGCAGGGGTTCAGGTCTGCACGGGTCTCCTCCTCCTCCCCCAGAGGCTCCAGCTTCGCCGCGATCTGGGAACCAGAGCAGCCCCACATCAGCAGGGCCATCCCTATCCATGCTGATGCCCTACACAGCCCTGCACTGAGGGGACTGTGGGGGCAGGGGGAGGGCTGCCAGTTCTCCCAGACCGAACGTCACTGCTGCAAATGAGTCTGGTTGGGAGAGCTGGCAGCCCTAGGCAGGGTGGGGGAGACGCAGGGGCATGGGCCCGGGGAGCAAAGAACAGCCACACAGCCGCTTCTCTCCAGCTGTTGGCTACCCACCCTACAGGGGCCTGGCTGGGGAATGGGACCCGAGCTGCCACAGAGCCACGGGCTAGGGGGCTGGCCAGCCAGGGGAGGGGGCTGCTACAGCCCATATGCAGCACCCAGCTGCATGGGCACCGTGCAATTTGGTGCCCCACTCAGCTGGGTGTTCTGCGTATTGGCAGAGACGGGCCTGCCCGGCTGCTGGGTCGGGGAGCGCAGACGCCCAGGCCACCGGCCCCCACCCAGGTCTCTGGCCTCGCAGCGGGGAAGTGACCTGCCTGCGGCGAGCGACACGGAGCCCCGGAGTCCTGGCGCCCCCGCGCCCCCCCGCTCACCATCCTGTTGATCTCCTGCACCGCCTGCCCGAAGCTGGTGGCCTGGAAGCCGGTGGTGAGGTAGGACTGGAGCAGCGCCCGGTGATCCAGCCCGCGCCCGAAGTCGTAGCCCCGCACCCGCAGGCTCTCCTCGGGCAGGACGGCGCTGGGCTTCAGCACGGCCGCCACCGCCGCGGCGGGGAACCCCTCAGCCGCGCTCTCCATGGGGCCTGCGGAGACGGGCCGGGGTCAGCCCCCCCACGAACCCCCCCCAGCCCCCTCCGCGAACCTCCCCACGAAACCCCCCCAGCCACCCCTCCCCCCGCGAGCCCCACCAACCTCCCCACGACCCCCCCCGAGAACCCCCCCAACCCCCCCCCGCGAGCCCCCCCAACCTCACCACGAAACCCCCCCGAGCCCCCCCAAACTCCCCACGAACCCCCCCAACCCCCTCCGCGAACCTCCCCACGAAACCCCCCCCAGCGAGCCCCCCCAAACTCCACACGAACCCCCCCACGGAACCCTCCGCCCCCACAAAACCCGCCCGCCCGCCCGCCCGCTCGCTCGCTCGCTCCCTCCCTCCAGGCCCCGCCCGGCTCCTACCTGCGCCTCAGAGCCCTTCTCGCCCCGCTGTCGCGCTCCTGGCCGCCGCCATGTTCAGCCCGGCCGGCTACGGCAGCCCCGCGGGGTCAGGACCGCGTCCGTACGCCTGGGCGCCGCCATGTTGCCCCTCGAGCGCCGCCGCGCGGGAACCGTATGCGTGGGCGTCGCCATCTTGAATAGAAGCCACGTACGGGAGCCCTGCAGGGTCAAGTGTCCTCCGACCCAAGAGCCCAGCACCTACGCCAGGCCCCTTCAAACACCAGCCTGTCCGAGCCGAGCCAGCCCCGCACTGGACCCCGGGCGGGGATGGATCCGGAATCGATTAACCGATAAGCGAAAGCACGTCGGTTAACGCTATAGAGACCACCCGCCTTCCCCCGCGTCGTCCTGCAGCGGGGAGTTCCGCTGGTGCGGGACTGGCAGGGCCCCCTCTTCACCCAACCTACAGCCCATGGGGGCGAGACCGGCGTCCTGGCTGCCCACCTCAGATCTCCCCACCTCCCCCTGCTCCCCAGCATCACACAGGCCTGAAAAGGTGCAGCTGCTGCTCCCGTGGGGAGTCCCATCCCCGAGACCCCCGCCCAGGGCAGCTGGTCCATGCGGGTGGAGGGGGGGTTCCAGCCCTGCAGCAGCCCAGGGCGCACACAGAGTTCAGCCTGTTCTGGCCTCCAGCCCGTTCACAGGACGGATTAGAGGGAGCCGTCCTGCAGGGAGCACTAATTGCCCAGGAGGTGGAAGCTAAATCGGGCCGGCATGTTCCTTTCACAGGTGACTGGGCCCGGCAGGGGGCCCAGCAGAAAAACAGATACTGCCTGGGACAGCTGTGAAGTCAGCTCTGCAATAGGGAGGCAGTAGGTGCCTGACCCCTTCCTCCATTCCAGGATGGGGCACCCTGCTGACAGCTCTGGAAGGACAGTGGAGAGTAGGGGGCAGAGCAAGGACGTGAGCAGCAAGCACTCACACTCCAGGGCCTCCCCAAGACAGGAGGAGAATCCAGGAGTCCCAAATTCCCAGAATGCCCCTGCTCTAGCCACTAGACCCTACTTCCCCCTTCCAGGACAGGCGTTAGGAAGCAGGACCCCTATGTTCTGGACCCATCTCTAGGAAGGCCTCCCTTGCTCTAACCACTAGTCCCCACTTCCTTCCCAGAGAGGGGACCCCAGAAGTCCTGGCTCCCACCCCTTGCTCCAACCACTAGTCCCTGTTCCCCAGCCCACCCTCTGACTTTGCTCACCTGCCTTTTGACCACCCCCCCCAGGTCTCCAAGGCAGGCACTAGGACAGGGGTCAGGCCAGGATCTCCCCCTGTACGGCAATCCTTCATCAGCTCCAGGCATATGCAAGGGTGGGGGGAAGGAACCAGGCCATGTGTCCACAGCAAAGGGCCAGCCTGGGATTGTTCTGGGTCCCAAAGAAACCATCCCTCAGGGACTGCAGGGAACTTCAGTGCTGGGCCAGGCTGGCAGCTGGCAAACCCTCATGGGAGAAGAGCACGAAGGGCAGAAGTGAAGCCTCAGTTACCCATTCTGTTCTCAACCCCCCCTCGGGTGGAAGGAGGATGCCCACGTCTGCACAGGGAGTCAGTGGCAGCCTGGAACAGTCGCTGCAGTGCCCCCGTGCCTCAGTTTCCCCACCCATATTTCCCAGGAGGGGTGCTGGGAAGCAGAGGGTTACTACAATGCGAGGGCAGACAGACATACAGCCCCGCACTGCAGGGACCCCAGTTAGCCACAGCAGCCGGTTCTGCTGGGGAAGGGGCCTGCCCCAGCCAGCTCGTTGTGCACAGGCAGGAAGGGCCTCAGGGATTGGGCCAGAACCCGAAACCTCACACTGTGTTTGTCCAAACGGCCCCGGGTGGCGCAGGGACCCTCTCACTGGCGTCAGTGAAACGCTCACGGCCCTGTTCACAGCCCAGCCCCACCCCCCAATAAAGCCTCCATAGCCCATTCCCCCAGTGCTTCACTCTGGCTCTTGCAATTCCTGTGGGGAGGCAGGGAGAGGAGAAAGCCGCCGTGTCTGGAGCTCCCAGGAGACCAGGATGGAATTTCCAACACGGCGTGCCTGTGACTGCACCGGGAAGGGGATAACGAACCCACCAAGCGCTCTACTCGGCTCCAGTCTGGCAGAATATTTTAATCAACAACATAAGCACGTGGGTCAAACTTAGTCCCGTTAGGTTACACAGCCAGTCGATCAGCCCCTGCCTCTGCCTTCCTCAGCCCTTAGCAGCAAGCGCCCCCCGACGGCGCCGTCCAGCGGACTGACCCCTCACTCCCAGCCCCACCTGCACTGTGACCCCAGAGGCCTTTGGAACAGGTCCCGAAGGAGCAGCCAGGGCCCATGCACCGTGGCAGGTAGATCAGTAGCAAAGGCTGCCTGGGAATCAGGCCAGGGTTCAGCCAGCTAAGAAGCCCAGAGCAGGAGGGGAAGAACGTGAGCCAGAGAGCTAAGGCAGTGCACCTGGCGGGGGAAGGCTGGCCGGGCTCCCACCCCTCTGGGAACAGCAAGGCCAGGGTGAGCTCAGGCAGCGAAACTTCGACCTCGCGGCTCCTCGGGCCTCTTCCAAAGAACAAGGAACAAATGACCGACGAACGGGCGCCGGAACTCTGGCCCCCCGGCCGGCAGTCGGGCGCCGGGCGCAGCACCTCCCCCGGCAACACACGGCTCCGCAGATCCAGGCCTCCATCAGGCGTTGAGCCTCCAGATTTCCAAGGACAGGCCCCCGGAAGCAGCTACCACAATGTTGCCTTCCGCGCTGATCTGGGGGGAAGGGGGAGAGGGGGTGTGAACAGGCACCGGGGACTGAGGCCACGTCAATCCAGGATCCCGGGGCGCCGGCTCCAGGGTTCCTGCTACGTACACCCTGCCCCCGCTCCGAGTTTAGCCACAAGGTGTCCTAGTGCTCAGCATGGCTGCGGGGCCCTCCCGTGTGTGCAAGGAGAAGGGAGCGCTCCCCCGGGCGGAGCTGAGTGGCCGTGGGCCCAGGCCACAGGAAGGAAGCCAGGACGGGACGTGTCAGCCAGGTGTGGCTTGGGGAGAGTGCAGGGACGGGGATTCCCCCCGGCTAGAGCACAGCACGCAAGGTGGCTGGGCGCTCAATGCCCAGACACTCTTGTCCTCCCCGATTCCGAGGCCCGGGGCTGCCTTACCCCGTTCAGCACGTTGTTGTGTGTCCGTGTGCAGACAGTGCGAGGCGGGTCCGTGGGAACGTGTATCTGGAAAGAGACGACTTGTGGGGAGGTTGCACAGAGCTTAGTGAGTCTCAGAGGAGCCTCTCCGTGTGCTGTTTTGGGGGGGGCACTGGTACTTTGGTGTCAGCACTAGGGGGTTTGCATTGGTGCAGCTACCCCAGGACAAGGGCCGGCTACCAAGGGCCCAAGACACCTTCAGAGCCCTGCAGGAAGCAGGTATCACCCCTTCCCGTGTCCCCTGGAAGCTGAGCCCTGGGACAGCTGCCCAGGTGACACCCAGCTGGTGAGCAGAGCGCCCACAGCTGGCAGCCTGTGGCTTTTTGGGTGGTGCACATCGGCATGTGCCTCTGCATTTGTAACATTTATTCTGCACACAGATGGAAAAACGAGAGGGGCCACTGCCCCTACCCCCTGGTGGGGAAACTGAGGCACAGAGCAGGGATGTAACTTGTAGCCAGCGTCCCAAGGCTGGGGTTAGGACTCAGGCATTCCTGGCTCCCATGAGTGGTGGAGAAGGGCCGCTAGGCAAGCCTGGATCTTACCCGCAGGCTCTTGTCGGTGGAGGTCGTGTACAGCGTGCCCAGGGAGTGCCAGACCCCAGTGATCTGGGACCGGTGACCCACGTTGAAGTACTGTGGGGAGGAAGGAGACCATGAGCCCCCTGCAAGCCCCATCAGGGGTGAAAGCCATGGCCTGCCTGTTCCAAACCCACATGGATCCCAGCATCTCTCTGTTCCTAACCCGTCTCCTCCATGCCAGGGACTCTCCGCATCCCAACCTCAACCCTCCAGGTCCCTCTCCAAAGTGGTTCTGAGGGTGGCAGCTCGTACCTCACCAGGTATTCATGTGGACACATCGCCACAGTGTCTGAGCTGTCACGATCCCCCTCCCCCCCGTGAGGTACTACCATGCTAACAGGGAACCGAGACAAATGGGGGCTAAAGGCACAAAAAGTCTGGCCAGGTCAGCTCCTTCCCACTGTGCCATCAGCTGCCATCTCAGCGGAGGGGAGGGAGGGGGGTCAAGGAGCATTGAGACCCCTTCCCCTGCCCTCCAGGACATGGGGACCCGAGACCCAGCCAGCACGGGGCTAATGGAAGACAGGCATTAAGTGAAACTGACAAGGAAGCTGACATCAGCTGAGTTCAGAGGCCCAAGTCACAAGCAGTCAACTAGCAGCATCCAGCAGGAGCCAGATTTCACCCCAGGATGAAAGGGGGACAAACAGGCCCGGTCCCCTGAAGCCCTAGCTCACGTACTCGGCTGTGCTGGAAGCTGCCGCCTCTGTTTTTAAAGACGTAGAGCAGTCCCTGGTTGTCCCCGGCCCACAGCTGCGTCCCTTGGTAGGACATGGAGAGCAGGTAGGATTCCAGCTGGAAGCAGAAAGGAGCAGAGAGAGGGTGGCACGGACGGGTCAATGCGGGTGGGGAAGGGGAAATCTCACAACACCCTGTTTCTCGGGACCCTGTGGGGAACCGATGTTTATAGACAGGTGGAGTACGTGGAGTGGAACAGGAGAAAGAGGCTCAGGTTTCAGGGGGACTTAGATTGAGGACGGACCCGGAAGCGCCCGAGGTTCCACATGGGCACAGCAGCCCTTCAGCATGTTTTAATAGTTTCTTATCGTGCTGCACCCCTCATTGCTGGCGAAGGAGCTGAATTCTGGCTCGTCTGGCGGGAGGAGCTAAAAGCACGTCAGTCCTTAAGCACTGCAAACCTTCCTCTATGAAGGAGGCCTCTTACCCCCCACAGTACAGCTAGGGAAACTGACCTGCCAGAAGTCAACCAGCACATCACAGGCAGACCCAGGAGTCCTGACCCACACAATTACTAGACCCCACTCCTCTCCCAGGGCTAGAACCCAGGAATCCTGACTCCCTGCACCCCACACCCTCCTTCAGAAGTAGCCAGCGTCAGGGACGCTCTCCTGATTACATATTTCTAAAAAGAGCCTCAGCTAGAGCGCGTCTAAAACTCCCATCTCCCTCCTCTCCGTGGTGATCCCAGGCAAGCCCCACTGCCCTTGGCAGCCAGGAGGGAAACCAGGCCCCCACCTGCAGCCTCTGGAGGACACTGTTGGTCCGTCGATCGAAGACGACCAGCGTCCGGTCCTCGCTGCCGGAGATGATGAAGCGCTCGTCGGCCACGAGGGACAGGACGGCGCTGGAGTGGAGCTTGCGACTCTTCAGCGGGGCCTGGGGGGCTGCCGGGAAGGGAACAGCGTCAGGGACAGAGCTCTGCCGGGTGACGGAGGGGATCCTAGCCAGGAAGTGCCTGCACGAGGCCCTGGGTACCCATCCCTCATGAGTGGGAAACAAAGCAAGAATGGTCTAGTCTGCACCCCCGCCCACCAGCCATGGGCCAGATCTTCCTGCCCCCCGAGTCGTGGGCAGATCCCCCCCATGAGCCACACCTTGCGGTCAGAGAAGCAGACTGGGACACCCTGTGCCCCACTCCTTTTAGAAGCAAACTAAGGACGCCTTGTGGGGCACAGCGTGTCCCAGTCTGCTTCGTGACGGGTATCATGGTCTGCGGTGCCTTCCGGGCTTAGCAACCTGTGCCCGGCAACACTGGATGCAAAGTTACAAGACTCCACTGAGGCACGTTCCCGCCACCCGCAGGGCAGCCACAAACCGGAGACAAAAGGCCTCAGCCCGGAGCCAGCGAGGTCAAAAGGAACCATCAGCGCAAGTGGCCGCTCTGCTGGACTCAAGGGGTATGTCTAGACGACATGGCTCCCTCGACGGAGCCATGTAGATGAGCTTACTAGACACAGGGAAATGATTTAAATAATCGCCGCTTCATTTACATCAAAATGGCCGCCTCGCTGTGCCGATCAGCTGCTTGGCGGCGCAGCGGGGCAGTCTGGACGCTCTGCGGTCGACAAGGGAAGCCTTTGTTGACCGCTCCGATAAACCTTATTTCACGAGGCATAACGGGGGGGGGGGGGGGTCAACAAAGGCTTCCATTGTCAACCACGGAGCGTCCAGACTGCCCCGCTGCGCCGCCAAACGCTGATCGGCACAGTGGGGCGGCCATTTTGATGTAAATGAAGCGGCGATTATTTAAATCATTTCCCTGTGTCTAGTAAACTTATCTAGACATACCCAAGGTGGGGCCACAAAAAATCATCTACGGATGACCAAGAAGCAGGCTTTGTTCCTGGCCACCCAGACTGACTGTCTGTCTCCTGGACCTTGGCTGCGGGGGATTCTCACCCAAGCACTACAGGGGAGGGCACACGCCCCCGAACGGCCTCAGGCATCCACGATGAACTGGCGGCAAGAGCGACTTCCGAAATCACTTCGCGGGGGGTCAGCTGAGTTTTGCCTTTTCTCTCTCTGATGCCTCCTGTGACCTCCTGGGGCTTAACACGCTCGTTTGCTTTGCCGGTTTCTCCAACCCAGGCTGTTTGCACTGCAGGGTTTGGGGAGACTGGTCAGGGCAGCAGGATCTGCCCAGCTCGCTTCCCAGCAATGGAACGACGGACCGTCCACGAGCGCGTGTTGTTCGGGGGCCTGGACTGCACCAGAGGCACGTTTTTGCGGGAAGCCTGGGCCTGGGCGTGGCTGGTGTTGCCCTGCAGTGTGGCTCAGGCGTGGCCGCAAGGCGCTCAGACAGGACAGCTGGGAGTCTCTCTCACGCAGCAGGCTGGGTGGGCAGACCTGGGGCGGTCACACCCATGGAGAAGCCATGGAAAGGCTCCCCTGGGTGGAGAAGGGAGGGGACCCCGCTGCCCATCGGGGCAGGTTACACCTGGGGTACAGTCCCACAGAGCTTCACCTCCAGCCAGTGGATTTTCCCTCCCGCAGGCTGAGGGGAGGGGTTGCCCCAAACCAGGGGAGCAGCGTTCCTGCGAGCGGGCTGAACTGGCCCAATCCTGTGGAGCAACAAGCTCCAGCAGCATCGGCTCCACTCTCCACGAACCCCTCACTAATGGGACTGTCCTGCAAATTCACCCTCCTCCCCCTCCTGCTCGCGAGATCCCTGGGACCCGGATTCCCGATACAGGCTACAAACTGACCTGCTGGCCTGGGCTCCCCCAGCCTCGCCGTTCGCGGGGCCATGCGGGAGGAGGCTCACATGCAGCAGGCCCTTTGCACAGCCCTGGTCGCTTTCACCAGGCGGCTCAGAAGCATCCGCCCATTTTACAAGGGGGAAGGCTGAGGCGCAGAGCGAGCAAGCGGGAGGGCGGAGAACAGACCCTCCAGGCCGAGGGGCTGGGAAAGGAGCAGCTGAAAGTGCTGGGATGGGCCCAACCAACAGCTGGCACCTTGATCCTAGAGCCCCCCCGGGCACAAACCTCGTGGGTCATACACTGTCACCTTCTTGTCGTAGGTCCCAGTGACCAGGATGTCGGGCAGGTAGGAGAGACACAGCACGGCAGCTTTCCCCCTGGGGGTGGGGAGGGGAGACAGCCAAGGGACAGCAAACGTGAGCCTTCGGGACCAGCCTCGTCACCCTCCCAGGGCTGGACTGGTCAAGCCCTTTGGTCCCTCTGGGCGGGTGGTGAGACCCCCCCTCGCCTCCGCTCCTGCTCCCTAAGGTACTGGTCAGATCCGCATTTCTGTAACGTCACAGCACCTGCCAACCTGCTCCCCCCACGGCCGCAACGTCACAACACCTGCCAACCTGACCCCCCGCCCCCACCCTCACCCCCATTCTCCCCCCCCCGGCCGCAACTCACAGCACCTGCCAACCTGACCCCCCAATCCCCCCCCGGCCGCAACTCACAGCACCTGCCAACCTGCTCCCCCGCCCTCGCCCTCACTCCCATCCCCCCACGGCCACATCACAGCACCTGCCAACCTGCTCCCCCGCCCTCGCCCTCACTCCCATCCCCCCACAGCCACATCACAGCACCTGGCTCTCTTTAATGCTCACGTTCTCACTACCTCCCTCGGGCAAGGCAGTGCACTCACCCGCACTGTATGGGGAGGGAAAGGGGAGCCAGATTTTGTAGGCAGGAGGTACCTACTGCCCCTGGATGTCACTGGGAGTTAGGCTCCGGGATCTGACTGAGTGACTGGTCCAAGGTCCCACTGCTGAGTCCTGCTCTCCTGCATGCTGGCCCAGCGCTCTAACCACTGCGCCGCCCCCCCTCCGGCCCAGCAGCAGTCTCCGCTGAGCAGCCTGACCCTCGGACGCCCCACCGCCCCCTCGCGACTCAGCCCATGAAGCGGCCTGGGCCAGTCTGCCTGGCGGGGACGGCAGAGAGCACGGCCGAGTTGCAGTCAGCCACGCAAAGGGACGGCTTCCTGCCCAGCAGCCCCAGCCCCACGGGAAGGTTCACCCCTCTTCCCTGGCCCGGGCCACCCCCACTTCCTTACCCTGGTCTGGACTCTGCCCAGCAGCGTCTCCTCTCGACCGGGCACGGCCACCCCAACCCCAGAGCCCTCTGGGGGCCAAGCCCTCCAAGGTCTCCCTCTCGCGGAGGGAAAGGCAGGGAGGCAACTCGGAGCCAGGCCAGGGTCGCTTCCTGAGCCTCACGGTACCTGATCTCCCCAAACTGCTGCCCGTTGGCCTCTAGGTCCCACAACTTCACCGTGCTGTCCCAGGAGCCGGAACACACCTTGTGCTCTCTAGAAGCCAGCGACCACACCCAGCCCTGTGCAGGGCAAGGGAGAAGAAAGGGTTAAAGTCGCGGGACTGCCCTCCCTGCCCTGCCCTGCCCTGCAGGCCACAGCCCCTCTGCAGCACAGTTATCCCCATTGTGCACACAGGGAAACTGAGGCACGGGGGGGGGGATGAAAGAGGCCGAGGCCCTGGCCCGCCCTGCCTGTGTCAGTCACTAGACATGTTATCTCAGCGTGGGAAACAGAACCCAGGCCCATCTCTAGAGGGGTGCAGGGTCCAGGGCAACTCCACCCCAGACCCCACCTCTGCTCCACTCCCACCCCACCCCTGCCCTGAGTGATGTGACCCACAGGACCCTGCTGCCAGCGCCAGGACCCCCGATAATCCCCCAAACCTCCTTGGGCTCTGTGGGGCCCCCCAAAACGCAAGGCCCGGAGCGGCTGCCCCAAACTGCCCCATGGACGGGTCGGCTCTGGCAGGACCCCGGTGTGGGGGAGGGAGCCAGCTGACAATACCACCCGACAGAAGGCATGAGGGGCATGAGCTGGGGACTTCCCCCCCGGGGGGTCTCAGCAGGACTGACGTCCCCAGAACAAAGCCCCCACGATGTGCCTATTGGCTTTGATGGCAACGGCCAGGGCTGGGGGGCCACTAGGAGCCCCACAGGGCTGGGATGAGACGAGCAGCAGGGGGCGCTCACTCGCCTTCCAGCTCCTTAGGAGTATCCGCGCTGGGGACAGAGGCCGCCAGCTCACAGGAAGCCCGGCAAGTAGCCCCCCCGTCCCCCCCGCCCCAGGAAGGGTGACGTTGAGGCCCCCACCTTGTGTGTCCCGTTGCGCTCCGTGCCCAGCGCTTTCACCAGCACCTTGTCCGGGGACTGGCCCAGCTGCCGCAGGTCCCACAGGTTGACGTTGCGATCCCGGGAGCCCGAGACGCAGAGAGCCCCGCCCTGCAAGGCAAGGAGACGGGCCTCTGAAATGGGAGCAACGGGTCAGTCGCTGGTGCGTGAGCAGAGGGGACAGGATGCACAGAGAAGCAGGCGGTGCGAGGAGTGGGGCGGGGACGAGCGTCAGGACTCCTGGGGTTTCTTCCTGGCTCTGCCAACAGTTCGCTACACGAGCTCGGGCAGGTCACTTCCTGGGTCCGTGCCTCAGTTTCCCCGTGCCAGCGATGTGAGCCGCTCAGAGGTCACGTGAAAGCCTTGTCTGCCCTGCCCCTACAGAACTCCTGGACCCAGAGACCAACGTGGGGCCCCGCCCCACCTAACAGGGCTCAGCAGATAAAACCACCACAAGCCACCAGACTCGGGCAGAGTCAGCCGCTCCTGACCCCCCAGAGCCCGGATGCTGCTCCCCCTCGCTGGGCCTCACCCCCTTCCAGCCCAGGGCCGGGGATGGAGCCTGGATTCCCAGACACTGCGGCAAAGGCGGAAAGCGGCACTCACCTGGAGGAGCAGAACGGAGTCAATGGAGGCGAAGTGGCCGTCGGCGAGGGAGAAGTACTCGGTTCTCTCGCCGTCACAGGCCCAGTGCCGGAGATGCTCCTCCACCTCCATGCAGGCAGCTGGCCAGTCAAAGTCCTCCTCTGCGCAGCAAGGGAGACAGCGCAAGGATCAGGGTCTGGGGGGGGTCCCGCTCTGGGCGGGGAGGGAATCTGAGGCTTCCAACCTGCTGGGAGCTTTGATCCCACCGCCTGGTGCACTAGGTCGAGTTGAGGCTGTGGAAGCGTTTTCTT
Source organism: Pelodiscus sinensis (assembly GCF_049634645.1). Classification (NCBI taxonomy): domain Eukaryota; kingdom Metazoa; phylum Chordata; order Testudines; family Trionychidae; genus Pelodiscus; species Pelodiscus sinensis. Next base: position 13,357,715 of record NC_134729.1, on the reverse strand, counting down.
CAGCCTTCCCGGACTACAGGGCCCCTCTCAGGAGTCTGCCTTGGCCTGGGTACCCCGTTCCACCTCACCCAAACACTACTTGCCTACGCAGCCAGGCACAGAGACAGAGAAGTGGCACAGCCAAGTTATCACTGACAACCCGCCAATGGCCTCGGTTCTACCACAGTATAAAATAAAACCACCACTGCACTGACAGATCAGTGAACACGCTGGTCAGTTTCTACGGACCCTGCTAGCGGCTTTTGTCTCACTTGTGGTACGAGTAGGCAAATCTCTAGAAGAGCTGATGGGCCCCTGGAAGACTCTGGTAAGCCCAGGGGTGCACACACCCTGGTTAGGAACCACTGCTGTAGGGTCCGGAAACCCTTCTCTTCTAAAGGACGGAGAAATGCCGCCCTTACAGGTCCCAGGGCAACCCTTTTAAATGGGTGGCAGCAAAGCTAACGCACAGCACTGCTGCCTCAAACCACCCTGCCCCCCTCTCCAAGGAAGGGCAGGAGAGCTACTGCCTTTACAGAGGTGAAGTCAAGACAAAGCAGGGAGGGAACTTGGCCACGATCACGCAGCGAAGTCAGCGAAGAGAACTGAGATGTCCTGATTCCTCATGCCCCTACCTCCACCCTCTCTAACCACTAGACCGACCCACCCCCTTCCGGAGGTGGGGATGGAACCCAGGAGCCCTGACTCGCTGTCCTCCTGCTCTAACATTAGACCCAACTCTCCTCAAGAGCTGGGGGTAGGGACCTGGAGTCAGCATTACCCTCTGCACAGCTCTAACCAGCAGCACCTCAGCAGCAGCAAACGCTCAAGGCAGTAAAGCTCTCTGAGGCCAGGAAATAGGCCTGAACCCAGGAGTCCTGGCCACCAGCCCTCGTCTCTCCTCCAAGCCCCACTTCCAATGAAGAAAGCCCAATGGAGATCTACCTTCCACCACCGGGTAACACCCACTGATCCTCTTCTGAAGGCGAATCCTCCAGGTCACTTGGTCCTGCACAATATCCCTGAGGGTCCGACAGACCAGGGGCAAGACCTCGAGAACAAACCTGGCTTCCAGATAAGAGCAGATCTCCAGGATCAGCTCCAGAGGGAGGGCTAACAGCCCAGAGGTCACGTCCTCGCCTGCCGGAGACTTCTTCAGCTCCAGGAAAGACCTCTGCTCCGGGGCCCGGGGCTCCACAGAGAGCGACCCCGGAGGGGAGCACTGGGCTTTGGGGCTGGGCTGCACAGAGCTGAGAACACGGTTGATGTATTCCTGAGCCTGCGTGTCTGGGTCAACCTTGTTCTCTGCGTCAGAGTCATTGTCGGAGCCTGGGGGGTCCTCGGAGGAGCTCGGGGCCGGATCCATGGCTGCAGAAGCAGGAGGGAGAGGGAGAGAGAAGAGTGCGGCATAGGAACCAGTACAGCATGTAGCCCGCCAGACCACTGGTCATTGAAGCCTGGCATTCAGCAGCAAGGGACAGGTCCAGCCCCATCCAGCACTGCATGCGATCAGCCCAGCAAGGGAGGACAAGGCCATTGGAGAGTCACAGGCCATTCAGTGTCACCCAGCGACCCCACTGCGAGCCCTGTGCAACAAAGTGGGGATTTCATTCCCCTCGTTATGCTGCACGTGAGTTCTACCGGCCTGTAGGAACCTCACATGGGTGTACCTCAGTTTCCCTGGGCACTGCCCCCATACCTAGGTGGAGGGCGCGACCAGGTGACACCTTTTGCAGGGGAAGTAGGACAAAGGCTGGAGGAAGGGCTGGGACAGGGCTGCTGAGTGAGAGTTTCTCCCTGCTGGCTTGAGGACTGGGAGGAGCCCCCCCTCCCCAAGATGGATTGTCCTGAATGCTTCCAGTTACTGTGCTGACCGGTCTGGTCTACACTGTGTCCCTGTCGACAATAAACCTTCCGTGCTACCTGAGAGTCACATCCGACTGCAATGGGGGGCAGGGCCCAGTGACTGCCCACGTCTCAACCACACGGTGCTGGCCTAACGCAGCTTCCAGAAAGACCCAGGCAGGCCAGGAAGAGAAGAGGGAACCCGCCCTTCCTTTCGGATGCTGTTTAATCAGCCGCCCTCTCAAAAATTAGCGTCTCCTTTCTGCTCTGAACGTGCCGGGCTTGGTGCCTGTTCTGCGGGTCTCTACTGGCATCCCCCTAGGCCGGCCCCTGCATCCACCTGCTGCCCCAAAGCCTCGCAAATCCCCTCCCCCTGCGCTGCAGCGTTTCCCGGGGGAGGGGGGGAGACGGGCTCAGTCTCGCCCAGAGCCTGCGAAGAGGCGAGAGGGGCGGCGGGGGGGGGGGGCAGTGGCGCGCGGGACAAAAGGGGATTTTTCTGTCACGTTTGCAGGGGGCCTCGCGGGGGGGGGGCCTGGCAGATCCCAGGTCACGTGACCGTCCGCAGGGGCGGGGCGGAGCCAGGAACCCCCCGGGCGGGGAGCCGGAGCTTGGGGCTGACAAGGGCCCGCGGCCCCCCCCCCCACAGACGAGCCGGCTCCCGGGCGGGGCCCCGCGGCCGCGTAGGGCGGAGACCCCCCCCCCAGGCACCGGGTCAGAGTTTAACCCCCCGCGCCGAGCGGGGGGGGGCGGGGCCCGGCCCAGGGGTGTCACGTCGCGGCCCCCGCTTACCCCGGGCAGCAGCCGGCAGAGCCCCGCTCCCTCCCGCGCTCCACTTCCGGCTTCTAGACACTTTCCGGCGCGCGGAAATGACGTCACCGCGCGGTGCCGACATCCGATCTCCGGGGGGGAAGGTTGCAGGCCCCGAGTCATGACGTCACTGTATTGTGACATCAGCAGTGGCTGGCCCAATTGTGACGTCATCGCACCAGTGTTCTGTCCAGCCTTCCAGGGGGCAGCAGACCCGAGCCAGGCCCAGAGTTGCTGCCCCCCCCCTTGGCTAAGGAAGCCTGGGGCTCCCCCCCCCCAGTGCCCTAAGCCAGCTGTCTCACGGCATGTGCCACAGCAGGGTGCACACAGGACATCCCCCCCCACACTAACCCCAGAGGGGCACACTTAAGCATAACCCTCTGCTAATAATCCGCCCCCACCCTCACTTTTTGAGCCTGTGCGCACCAAGGCAGCGCTACAGCCTACACTTCGAAGTAGGCAAGAGGAGGCCTTAGACGTCAGAGTAGGGTCCAGGGGACTCAGGCAGGGGGATGGTCAGATTACAACTGCACAAAGTGGGAGGGAGGGAGCACGGTGCTCAAGGCAGGGGGAGGTGAGTATGTTTACATCAGACATCTGGTTAAGAAAAAACACGGAGTCTAGAGTTGCCTGCAGACGGAGTCCCATGAAATTTGCTTGGGTTTTCTTTTTTAGTTGACAAAATTATACATAAAATGAGAAAAACCTCATTTCAGGAAGGTGCAAGCAGCGGCTTCAACACTAGGTACACTGTCACCATAGGAAACAGTACAGCACATTTACAAATATACAAATCCAGGGTTAACAAACAGGAGGCAAAAAACTAGAAGCACTTAATACAAAAAAAAAATCCATTTCAAGAGGCAGTCAGGTCAAGTAGCTTAAACTTCACTGTCCAAGAGTTCACAGCCTTTCATCTTCCTATACTTTGGGAACTTAAAACCCTTTTAAAATACTACATACGAAGTAAGCTGTGATGCTTTACTTAGCCGTAGAGTTCTTATTCAAGCATTTAAAAAGATCACACCAGAACCCTGCTCTAATGGAAATTCATTTCATCCCTTACTGGAGGAGGAATGCAGGGAAAGGGAATGCTTAAAAATCAATCATTAAAATGCAAAAGAGAAAAAACACTGTATAGTTTCCCAGAGACCTGCTCAAGTCTTATATCAATAAAAAATAAAAATAATAAAAAAAAAAAGAGGTGGACTTGAAGGAATGCATTGAATTAATTCCCAATCCCTTCCTTCTCCTAAGGTAGAGATGTACTTGGAGCTGGATGCTTCTTGCATCTCTCCCCACCGTTCAGACCTTCAGCAAGACAGACAGTCGAGAACAAGGCTGGGGTACACCAGCTAGTGAAAGCACGATGACACAGCCAGGGTGCCATGCTGGATGGTTACCTGGGTGAACTCCAGAGCCAGAGATTTGGAGGGCATTAAAACAAGTTTTAAAAAAGGGAGTGATGAAAAATAACCAGGGAGGATGAAAGGAAAGGATCAGTGAAGCTTAAGTTACTGAGTGATCCCGCAAACAAATGCTTTCAATAGACACAGGTGCAGCATGGCTGATCCTAGCACGACCAGCTGCTGCCTTAGTAAACTGGCTTTTCCCCCCACGACCTTGCCACCCAAAAGGAGACGGTGGGTTCCTCTCAAGCACTTTTGCAACAGGCGCAGCTTCAGCCTTGAGAAGGGTCCGACTTTTGTCAGTTCAACCACAGGTTGGTCCTGCTGTCACCTGAGTGACTTTCAGTTTGTTTTTCTTTAAAGTCAGAAAGCAGAAACCCAGGAAGGCGCTGGTGAAGACTTCTCCCCATCCTGCACTTGGAGAAATTCAGTGTCCCAGCGGCGCATTTCTTGCAGAACTGGCATTTCCCTTGGCTCTTTGGGAAATGGTTTCTCTGCAGCCCACAGCTCAGTTGATTCCAGACAGATCCAACAGTCAGACTCCTCCCGACAACTAGAAAGCACCCTGCCACCCCCTCAATTATTCTTGTACTCCCCACTCCCAGCTACCTTATGACTAACAGCAAGTCAAAAAACATGCAGGCTGTCATAAGATGGTTTCACAGCACATTCCCTCAGACAGTTAAAAAGCTGTGGTTACACTAAGTCAAGAGCTTTCAGCATAACCATCCCCGATCTCTTGGTTTTAAAAAACCAGGGAGTAAAATTTATGGGAGTCTTTTGCTAAGACTCCAACGGAGCATGTAGCAGAATTTATGGACTTATCTTAACAAGAAATCTGACGGCTGCCTACACAAAGCTACACTTCCATCCCCTCCGTGCTCTGCTATCTTGACTGCCCTGATTTATTTTGTAAACTGAAGTGGCAGATGTGGCATAAACTCCATTAAGACAGAAAGCGTAATTAACCGTAATGAATGATGTTACTCCGGACGGAGTGCAGTACACCTCTCTGATCAGGTACGCTATAAACCAAGCGGAGACTGGATATCTAGCCTATGGACAATGCAACTGCATCACTCGGAATCCCCACCCTCGTCACGTTCGCCTTCCTCCGTCTGTAGCTGAAGGATAGGTTAAGAGGTTAAGGTTAATCACTGCACTGTAGATTGATTTTTTTTAAACATGCTTCTCCAACAGTATGTGTTACAAGGACCCCCTTCCCAACAGAAATCGACTGGATTTCAACTCAGGAGGTCCTTATGAGTTGGGATTTTTTGTGCATCGCGTCCAGTAAATGACGCCGTGGAAACTATTTCAGAAAAGGGTGGGTTTTTTTTCCCTGCTGATTTAAGTTTCTAGATGAAAAACGATTACACTTAATTATGGGCTACTCACAGGATTGCTAGTCTACTTCTGTCACCATGCAGTCTCGAAGAGGTGAGGAAAAGCTGATCTCAAACACCGGTGACTGGTAATATTTATACAGTAGTATAACCCCTTGTGTTTATTATAGTTGAACCCTTCTATTCGACAGCTAGCGTTTTCACCATTCGCACTTTTTATCCAATTTTAGCTGTTTATTCATGTCTGTTTTTAAAACCTAGCCTTTAATTTATTGTTTACAATTATATTATTATAAAGCTAGTCCTTTTCTATTATGGCCCTAGTTAGATCCCCTTCTCAGGAAGTGTTGCATTTTAAGATCGCTCCCCGATTTTGGCCCACGGCCAACTCCCACCCCCTCCCCCTCTACCAGAGATGACCTCTGGAAAAAAGGGGAAAGAGCCCCTTTTCCCAACCACTGAGATTCCCTGGTTGCTTGTTTGAATTGATCTCGGAGGTCCCCCCCTTTAATGTCAGGAGATGGGGAGGGAAGTCATTTTATGTCCCACATTGCTCCTCCCTTCCTCCCTAACCCCCCATTAACAGGGCTCTGCAACACCTGTGGACGAGTTCCCAGTAACCCTCCCAGCACATACAGGAACCTAGAGAGAGAGAGAGAGAGGGCACCAGTTAGGTGAGGTTACACACAGGTCACATGAAGCCCTCTGGAAAGGGCTCTGAACTTGTTAACACTGGAAAGCCCCATTTGCCAGAGGCACGGGGGGGCGGGGGATTAATGGTTTTAGCCCCCCGAGAATGGGAGCAAAAACCCCAGGCCCCCCCCACCACCGCACTGGCTGATCCAGCAGAACCAGCCACGGCCCCTTGGTCCAAACTCACCTAGCACGGTTTCTCTGTGTTGCCTAGACCCCGTAGAACGCCGCTAGCCTCTCTTTCAGCAGAGGGGGGAACTGTTCCGAGAACTGCTGCCAGTTCTCCTCGCCAACTTGGTCTTTGAAGCCATGAAGGATCTGAAGACGAAGAGCAGCAAGATGCCACTGCACAAGCCGGCGCGTGGGCAGGGGGGAACCCAGGCTCACGGCTGCGCCCGCAGCCCGGTTACTGCAAGAGTCCTGGCTCAGCAGAAGAGCCGCAGCGGCACCCCGGGTGTGCCCTGCAGTTAGCGCCACAGGGAAGAAGTGGAGTCCCACGGAAGCTGGAGCTGCAGACACGGCCAGCCCTGCCACAGGGATTCACGCTGGGGGCCCACTGCAGAGGCTACTCAATCCGCCCAACGCCTGCAGCACCTCTACTTACTGCCCATCTGCCCGCCCAACCGAGCCACCAGCCCCCTGCAGACGGGCGCTGCCGTTTGCAGACAAGGATGACAGAGGCTGTAAGTGGCAGAGCTGGAGAGATCCCACCCTTCTGCCCAAAGCCATGAACAGAACCCAGGAGTCCTGCCCTCCCCCGCTCTAACCACTGAACAGCGCTCCCTCTCAGTCAGCAAGTAAATAACACCTGGCGATTCACCTGCTTGCAATGCCAAGGAAGTCACTTGAACGCTCAGACCAACTCAGAACCCCCCCTCCCTCCTACTAGTCTGCATAGCTGATCCCTAACAGAACCGGGGGCTCCGGGTGAAGCCCCTCCCCCGGCAACCCAGGACTTACCTTATAAAACATGTCCCGCAGGTCATCCTTAGGGCTCACCCACGAGGCTACAGCATCGCAGAAGAAAATAAAGTCCTGGAAGAGGATAAAGGCGCTTGGGAAAGAGCCGAGAGACGCCGGCGCAGAGAGAGTCGAGAGCGCCCGCTGTAAGGCCAGACGGGACAGGGGCCGGAGAGCCCCCCCCCCCAAGCAAGTCCCGTGCCACGGCAAAGCTTTGCAGTAGGACTCTGGTGAAAGGGCTGCTCAGCCTTCAGCGCAGCAGCACCAGTTCCACACTGCCACCCACCCGGCACAAAGCCCACGCAGGATGGAAAGCCGGCAATGGCCCGAGGCCAGGGGCTCCAGTGGGCAGTTACCCCCCTGGTAAAAATGCCCCCTCCTCCGAGTCTTGAGCTTTCCTGGTTTCCTTCCAGCCACTGGCTCTGGTCCTGGCTAGGTTAAAAAGAGCCATCTGCTAGGAGAATGGCTTTCTGCTGTGGTCATGGCTGAAGGAGGCAAATCCCAGGGTG